>NW_027186296.1:19893908-19957129 GCF_028583685.1 Petaurus breviceps papuanus
AGAGAAGAGAAGAGAAGAGAAGAGAAGAGAAGAGAAGAGAAGAGAAGGGAAGGGAAGATGAGAGGAGAGGAGAAAAAAGGAGAGGAGAGGAGAGGAGGGGAGGGAAAGGGAGGGGAGAAAAAGGAAGGGGAGAGAAGGGGGCCCATAATAAACTTAGGGGACACCTTTGGTTAGTAGGTGAGACCTGGAAGAAGATCCTGAAAAGGAGGCTGAGAAGGAACAGTTAGATAGAAGGAGGACAAGGGGAAAAGTTTCACAAAAACCTAAAGAGGAGAGAGTGTCCAGGACAAGAGGGTCATTGACAGTGTCAGAGGCAACAGAGAAGTCTAGAAGAGTCAGCATCAAAAAAGGTCATTAGTTTTGACGTGAAGAGATCATTGGTAGCTTTGGAACTATATTTATATACTCTGTAAGACTTTAAATTGTAGACCTAATGCCTATCTTCATTGGTAAAGGGGATTTCCTTATCAAGAGTCCCTTTATCAATGTGAATCAAAGGCGCATTCCAAATATACACACAATAAATGCTAGCATTATTAATTTTATTCCTAAGCCTATTAAAAAACAACCTGGTTAGATTATCATAACTTGTTCATGGTGAAGCCATTGAAGACAATAATAGACCCCTGCCTGGACCTGCATAGCATTCTCAGGATCCAGGGTCAAAGCCCTGGATAAGGAGATGACCCTGAGGAGCAAAGCTGAGGCCCTATAAGCAGTGAAGGTTTGAGGAACTAGAGACCATGACTGGAAAGCATGATGATGGCCCAAGGAGCACCAAGGCAAACTCTTAGTGCTTATTATCTCATTTGAGCCGCACAACAATGCTGTGACAGTTACTAAAAGCATTACACTAGATTACCTATATACTCATCAGGGGAATAACATCATTTTTCTCAGGAGTTTTTATCTTGTGGTCTGTGAACTTGTTTTAAAAATATTTTGATAACTATTTCATTATAATTGATTTTTATTTGAATCCAATGTATTTTATTTTGTGAATATAAAAACATTATTCTAAGACTCCTGGCCTAAGGACCTACATGTACAGAAATATTTATAGCAGCTCTTTTTTGTGAAGGCAAAGAGTTGGAAATTGAGACTCATCAATTGGGGAATGATTGAACAAGTTGTGGTATAGGAATGTAATGGAATAATATTGTGCTACAAGAAATTATGAGCAAGTAGACTTAAGAAAAACCTGGAAAGACTTACCTGAACTGATGCTGAGTGAAGTGAACAGAACCAGGAGAACATAGTACACAGTAACAGCAACATTATGAAATGATCAACTATGATAGACTTAGCTCTTCACAGTGAACAGAGTGGGCTCCAGAACTGGCCCTGGAGTCAGGAGGACCTGGGTTCAAATCTGGCCTCAGACACTTAACACAAAAAAACTAGCCATGTGACCTTGGGTAAGTCACAACCCCAATTGCTCTACCTTTCCTCCTCCAAAAAAAATTAAAAATTAAAAAAAAGCTGATATAGAATTAGCTCTTCTCAGCAATGCAAGGGTCTAAGACAACTCCAAAAGACTCATGATAGAAAATGCTATCCACATCTCGAGAAAGAACTATGGAGTCTGAATGCAGATCAAAGCATACTATTTTCCATTTTTGTTTTGTTTCTATACCTCTTGTTCTGTTTTTTTTCTTTCACAACATGATTAATGTGGAAATATGTTTAACATGATTGCAAATATATAGCCTATATTAGATTGCTTGCCATGTTGGGGAAGGGTGAGGGATGAGAGGGAGGGAGAAAAATTTGGAACTCAAAATCTTATAGAAAATGGATGTTGAAAACTATCTTCATATGTAATTGGGGAAAACAAAATACTATTAAAAATACTCCTGGCCTATCTTGATTTCAGCAATGAGTATGACAAAGTTATCTATGATATTCTTATTGACAATATGGCAAAATGTGGACTGCACTGGATCATCATACTTTTTAGGTGGATAAACAACCATACTAGAAGGTTAGTATTTTTTTTCTTTTTGAAGGGGGAAATGCAGGGCAATTGGGGTTAAGTGACTTGCCCAAGGTCACACAGCTAGTAAGTGTTAAATGTCTGAGCCTGGATTTGAACTCAGGTCCTCCTGACATCAGGGCTGGTGCTCTGTTCACTGTGCCAGCTAGCGGCCCTTAGAAGGTTAGTATTAATAGAGATAAATGGGGTGAAAGAAAAGGGAACAAGCATTTATCAAGCAGCTATTATGTGCCTACGTACATAATAGATATTTCACAAATACTATCTTTCCAAATATTTCATTCAATAATGGTCAATTAACCTGGAGGCCAAGTCTTTTGGGGTATTACAGAGTTCTGCCTTCAACTCTGTTAATGTTCAACATTTTTATACCCAGCTCAAATGAAGAATTTTGATGGCATGCTTCCCAAGTTTGCCAATGACACAAGACAGGAATAATAATAGTTAAGAACTGTTAGATATCTTAAGGCATCCAACTTTCTTTTTTTGCATTGTGTTAAGATATCTTAAGATATAAGAAATGGTGACTTAAAGTTTGCAAAATACTTTCCATGTAGTATTTCATCTGATCCTCACAACAGCCCTGTGAGGTATTATCACCCATTTAATAGATGTGGAAATTGAGATAGGTTAGATAACTTGCCCAGGATCATACAAGTAAGCAGATGATACAGGATTCAAACACAGGACTCCCTGACTCTGAGTGCTGTAGCTACTGTATCATCTAGCACCTAATGTGATAAGTTACAAACATCAAGATACAAAATTATCTTGATAGGCTAGAGTGCTGTACTGAAATGAACAAAACAAAATTTGTCAGGGATAAATACATAGTTTAGATTTTGATGATAAATGAATTACCCAAGTGTAGGCTGTGGACAAAATGACTTAGCAACAATTCAAGTGTGAAGAACTGGGGAGTTTTAGCTGAACACAAGTGTTTAACATGGGCTAACAAGTTGATTCAGTTGCTAAAAAGCACTAATAGATTAATATAAATATAGCAACAAGTAACAGTCCCCGCTGTAATATCCAAACGATATATAAGACGTTGAGACTATTTGGTGGTACAACCTACAGAATGTGGGATTTGGAGTTAGGAAAACCTGAGTTCAAATATGGCCTCAGACACTAGCTTGTGTGACCCTGGGCAATTCACTTAACCACTTTCTCCCTCAGTTTCCCCATCTGTAAACTAGTGATAATAGTACCTATCTCCCAGGATTGTTATGAGGATCAAATGAGATAACAATTATAAAGCATTTTGTAAACTCTAAAGCATTATAGAAATACTAGTTGTTGTTATTATTATTATTATTTTATTGTGTTCATGTTTTTTTGGGGGGAGGGCAATTGGGGTTAAGTGACTTGCCCAAGGTCACGTGGATAGTTTTTGTGTTAAGTGTCTGAGGTTGGATTTGAACTCAGATCCTCCTGATTCCAGGGCCAGTGCTCTATTCACTGCACTACCTAGCTGCCCCATGAATATATATTCTTAATATGCAATATTTGTATTGTTTACTCTGTTAAGTGAGGAGGTAGAAGAGATGCTGGTTTAAAAGTCCAAGGATGAGGGGTGGCCAGGTGGCACAGTAAGAGAGTCAGCCCCGGCTGTTGGGAGATCCAGGATCGGTTTTGGCCTCAGATACTCAGCACCAACACAAAAATAACTGGCCGTGTAACCTTGAGCAAGTTACTTAACCCCAATTCCTTAAAAAAATAAATAAATAAAAGTCTGAGTTTCAGGAATCCATAACGAATATACAAATAGTGACTTCCACACCAGACAAACAAACATAAAAACACCATAAAAGGCAGGAGTGTGCTAGAGCTAGCATATACCTCCAGGGGAGAGATGATTGTTAAATTTTCAGTGTGAGAATTTATACCTCAGAAATTCAAAAACAACTCAAATCAGGGCTTGATTTATTGATTTTTTTATTGTCTAGACTTAAGAAAAGGGATGGAAAGATGTTAATCATGCAGGTTAAACTTAAAAGTGTCCTTTTTTTGGGGGGGGGGAGGAGTTGGTTGTTAAACATTTACCAGCACAACTCTGATAAAAGGTATCATCAAAGAAATACATGCTTGTAAAAGGAGGCTAGAAGGTCATGTAGCATGAATGAAGGATAAATAGACAAACAGCCTGACTCCTTCAGTGGTATCCATGATGCTTAAAAAAAAAAAAAACCTCAGGGTGGGACTCCAGCATGTAGGGAAAGTCATCTGTGAGGAAGATTTGTGAAAAGATGTGAAAGAGAATGTCACAGGATGAATAAGTACGTATGTGATACAATTTGTACCATTAGAGAACACACATCAGTGACATCAAGGATGATTGAATCATTGCAGCATGCTCAAAGACATTTGTAACAGCATTATTTGTTATTGAAAAATACTGGAAATAACAGCATGTTCAATAACTGAGTAATGATTAAATATGTTGTAGTATAGCAACATAATAGCATACTATATATAGAAATACATAATACATAACATATCACATATATATTATATCATATCATATTATAAAAATATATAAGTACATATCAGATTTTATATATATATATATATATATATTCATGACCCATATGGGGTCTTGACCCACAGTTTAAGAAGCACTGATGATGTTGATGTCACAAGTAGAAAAAAATTTAAGAAGCCCTGCATATAACTATATAATGTAATACTATATATAGTAACATATAATACATACTAAATCTATAAGGTGATACTATATATCACATTATAGATATATACTATATATCGTGATATATAGACATACTATATGTATAATGTGATTATATATAAAATCTAAAGTACAATATAATGTGATATATATTTGTGTGTTATATATTATATATGTGTGTGCACATGTGCATGCATGTGTCTGCATGTGTGTGTATGTATAATGTGATAATTGTGAGGAATCAATTGGAGAGGATTCTGGGAAGATGGTGGAGTAGATCAGAAAATTTTAAGCTCTCAAGATTTTCCTCCACAAAAGAGATGAAATAGTGCTTCTGCGTGAACATAGAGCTTAGAGAACAAAGAGTAGGGACCAAATGGGGGTCCTCCTGTGACAATCAGAAAAGACCTGAAGAAAAATCCCAGGATTAGATTTCTTCCTGGGCAAACTGTTTAAACAACAAACTTCAAGCCCTGGGGCTAACTGGTTTGGGAGGCTGTGCCTGGGCCCCAACCTAGAAAACTTTTACCCTCAGGACAGTGAGGGGAGTTGGGTGTCTGACCAGGGGAAGATCTAGGGAACCTTTGCTGATAAGGAAAGCCAGACCCAGTGTAATGGCAACCACATTGGCATACCCAGGATGGCTGCTAGCCCAGGTTCTTAGATCTGCTTTACTAAGAAAGATAGTTATTTAAGGGGTCAACAATCTTTTTAAAATTATATTCACTAGTTCAGGGGAAGAGTCAGCACCTGAATTTCAGAAAAAATACAAGCAGAGAAATAAAGACCAACAGAGAGGGCTTCTAATTTTCTGAGAAGTTAGCACAGATCAACAGACAGATCCAATTTTCTGACCAAGGCAAAACATACATAGTTATTAGAGAGAGAAGCACCAACCTCTGGGTTTTTCAGAATCAGAGGGCTCCTTAACAGCTACCCAGAGTCTCATCTGGTCAAGTCACAAGAACACTCTTGCAATGAGTGAGCCCCAAAGCAAAATGCTAAGTCAACCAATTAGAAAAGGAGATCTAAAATCTTAAGGAAAAATGACTCCTGGAAAGTCAGAATTGGGCAAACAGAAGCCAGCAAAGTTATAAGATGAAGAAATTTTTAAAAAGCCATCAAAATATGAAGAATGAAAAAATAGAAGAGAATGTGAAACATTTCATAAAGAAAAACAATGGATCTAGAGAACAGATCAAGAAGAGAAAACATAAGAATCATTGGACTACCTGAAATTTCTAATAAAAAATATTGTTACATTAATATAAGAAATAATTAAAGAAAGTTGTCCTGAAGCATTAGAACAAGAGGGAAAGTGGAAATAGAATAAATCCACTGATTACCACCTGAAAGAGAGCCTACAAGGAAAACTCAAAGGCATGTTATAGTTAAATTCCAAAACCCTCAGATCAAGTTAAAAATATTACAAGCAAGAAGAAAAAAAAATTTACACATGATAATACCACAATGAGAATCACACAAGACCCAGTGTTGACAAAAAACTGCAGGTCTGGAACACTATATATTGAAGAGCAAGAGAACTGGGCCTCTGACTGAAAATATCATATCCAGCAAAGCTAAGCATAATTTTGAATGGGGAAAAAATGGGCATTTGTTCAACTATAAGACCATCAGGACTCTGTTAAAAAACAAAACAAAACAAAACCCTGAACTCAGTATAAGATTTGATATACAAGAGCCAAGAGAAGGGGAGGGTGAGAGAATAGATTAAGGGGGGGGGGAATATGGAAGGGTGTAGATTTAGGGGAATGGGAGGATAATGGAGAGAGTTTTAAAGAGGAGGGGGACAGAATAGGTCAAAGGGGTATACAAAAGGGTGTTTAGATTTAGGGGAATGGGAGGATAAGAGAGAATGCTAGAGTGGGGGTAGATTAAGTAATAGGAGGGCAAAGTAGCAGGTAGAAGTAAAGTAGAGGAGTTAGGAGAGATAGGAAAAAAGAGATTTGCACAAACATAAAAATAAGAGTAGGAGTAGAATCTCTTAGGGAAAGTGTGTGTGTGTGTGTGTGTGTATATATATATATATATATATGCATGTATGTATATATGTGTATATGTATATGTGTGTATATATCTATATCTCTATGGAATCAATCAATGTGTAGGCCCTAGAAATGCAAAGGCAAATATGAAACAGTCCCTGACTTTAAGGAACTTTATATTCCATGGGAGGAGAGAAGTACAAAAGTATATGCAAAATAAATTCAAGACAAATTTTGGGAGGAGGCATTAGTAGTTGGGGAAAGTAGGCTTCATGCAGGAGGTGGTATCTGAATTGAGCTCTAAAGGGGGAGATAAGGATTGTAAGAGAGGAGAAGTGGGAGAGTATTCCAGGTGCAGAGTAGGCAAAGGTACAGGGATGGGAGAGGAAATGCCATGTGTGAGGAATAGCAAAACCAGTTTATCTTGGTCCTAGAGTGCTTAAAGAAGAATAAAGTATAACAGGCATCTAGGTGGCACAGGGGGTAGAGTACCAGGCATGGAGTCAGGAAGACTTGAATTCAAATCCAACCTTAGACACTTACTAGCTGTGTGACACTGGGCAAGCAATTTTGAGCTGGAGAAGGAAATGACAAACCATTCTAGTTTCTTTGCCAAGAAAACCCTAAATAGGGTCACAAAGAGCTGGACATGACTGAGCAACAACAAAGTATAATGAGCCTAGAAAGAAAGTTTGGAGCCAGAATGTGATGTTTCACATACCAAATAGAGAATCTGACTTTGAATACTTAGGGTGCTAGGGAGCCACTGGAATTTATTAAGCAGAGAAGTGACAAGGTCAGACCTGTGCTTTAGGAATATCCCTTTGGCAGCTGTGTGGAGGATGGATTGGAAAGAGGAGAGTTTTGCATATACAGGTTGATAGAGAGTGAGGATGACATCAACACTAGTGAGGGTGACTAGAAGGATGGTGGTGCCCTCATCAGAAGCAGAAAAGTTCAAAAGAGGCCTGAGTTTTGGGAGGAAGATAATGAATTTTGTTTTGGACATATTGAGCTTGAGATACCTATAAGATATCAAGTTTTAATTGTCTAATAGACAGTTGGTGATATGGAAATAGAGTTCAGGAAAGGAAATGGGACTGAATATATAAATCTGGAAGTTATCTATACAAAGATGATAACTGAACCAATGAGAGTTGATGAAGTCACCAAGATAGTGTAGAAACAGGAGAGATCCCAGGAAACACCCTGATCCACACACAGTTAGGGGACAGGAAGTGGATAAAGATCCAAGAAGACTAAGATAGGTAGAACATGAACTAAGGGAGAGCAGGATCTGGGACACCCAGAGAAGGGAGATTATCTAGGAAGAGAAGGTGGTCAATAATGTCAAATGCTGTTTAAGAAGAATGAGGATTGAAAGGAGGTCATCAAATTTGACATTTAAGAGATCATTAATCTATATACTATACAATTACAAAATGCTCCTTAAAGATATTAAAGACCAATTTAAATAACTGGAGGAATATTCAGTGCTCATGGCTGGGTCACGCTAATATATTAAAAATAATAATACTAGCTAAAATAATCTATAGATTTAGTACTGTACCATACAAACTACCAAAGGGATCTTTTATAGACCAAGACAAAATAATAATGAAGTTCTTTGTACAGACAAAAGATCTAGATCAGGGGTGGGGAACCTGTGGCCTTGAGGTCACATGTGGCCTTCCTTGTCCTTAGGTGCAGCCTTTTGACTGAAATGAATAAGATGATTACAAAGAGATCATTGGTAACTTTGGAGAGCACTTTCAGTTGAGCACTGGGGTCAGAAACCAGATTATAAGATGATAAACAAGAGAATAGAAAGTAAATGTAATGAGTGTAGACATATTTTTCTGGGAGTTTGGCAATAAGGGAGGAGAGATATACAATGATAGCTTAAGGAGGTGGTAGGGCCAAATGGGGACTTAAAAAGCTATTTTTTTTAAGGAATGGGGAGAAGCAGGCACATTTGTAGATAATAGAGAATAGCAAGTAGATAGATGGAAGATTGTGAGAAAGGATATGATCATGGGGAAAACCTGTTGAAAGAGCAGAAAAGGAATGGGATCAAGAATACAAGTAGAGGGGCTGGCCTTAGTGAGGCAAAGGGCCTTTCATTAGAGACTGAAGTGAAGGAAGAGAGAATAGGAAATGGTGCCAAGGGGTTTTGAGACACAGAGAAAGAGATAAAAGGATCTCACAGGTGAGTGGGCTCTATTTTCTTTTCTTCCTTCCTTCCTTCCTTCCTTCCTTCCTTCCTTCCTTCCTTCCTTCCTTCCTTCCTTTCTTCCTTCCTTCCTTCCTTCCTTCCTTCCTTCCTTCCTTCCTTCCTTCCTTCCTTCTTTTTTCTTCAAAAAGTATGAGGTGAAATCCTCTGAGAAGGTAGGAGGAAAGGGTAGCATGGAAGATTTGAGGAGAGAAGAGATGGTTTGGATCAGAAATCTAGAAAGATCTATATAGAATAATGTGAAGTAGGGAAGAAATCAAAACACTATATACTCTGACTATATATAAAAGTTTATTTATATGTACATATATACATAAATAGGGACGAATGACCAAAAGTATAGCCAAATGAGACACAGAAGAAATAATTAACAAGTTATTACTCGCATTTTATATGTTAAAATTTATATATTCAAAAAATTATTGCAAATTGGTTTTGTTGGTGTTAAAATTCACAACAAATCATAAAAAAGAAGAAAGCCACTTCTTGTTGAAGGACTTAGTTGAGCATATCATGCCATCTGAAGGAGCTCATTCACAGAGCTGGATGGCCTGGACCACTCTTGTGGAACAAGGGACCATGCTGATTACCTCAGTATGGAGCCTTGGACTTCCTTGGGACATAGGCTATGAAGGTGAGTATCAGAACATCCTGATCTAACCTCCCAAATCCTAATAATTCTTAAACAAAAGACTTTCTCAAGGCCCCAAACCTCAAATTTATTTCAGGTCAAGCTATCATTTTGATATTATTTCAGAGGGGAAATTCTACCTTCTCTGATGCTCATGCTATTGATTTCCAATCAGATTTAAAACAGATATTCAAACCTTTTCATTGCATGACATCTAGATATTCCTTTATCCTTGACTTTATTCAGTCCCTTTTTGATATTTTCCTTGCAGAATAATGTTTGCATTTCAGTGAGCCTGAGAAGGTGGTCTCTTGGCTTTTCCAAGAGAAGTCACCTCGGCATCATGTTTCCTTTTAGCAGAATTACATTCTTTTATCCTTCCAAGTTCTCAGTTGCTCCCTTCCAATTTGGATTGTTGCTATTTCATAATTACCCAGAATCCCAGCCCCCCCCCCCCATGCGTTCTTTAATGGTCCATAATCCAATCCTTTCATTTTCCATAATAACTTTCCAGCCCGTGGGCCAAACTGCTCTCATTGTAATTGTTTTGGGGTTCTCTTTCCACTACACTGAAGTATGTGGCATCTACCTCGTATCCCAACATAGACACCATTGCTGAAAATTATCATGTGCAGGAAAGTAGAAAGGTACTGACAGGGAAAGAGAGTGACCTTAGAAATCAGAAACAACCTTTCCTATTGTCAGCCCACTCTGCCTGCTAGGTATTGAAATGATGAATGGGGTCCACATTATATCTCCCTCCAGGCTTTAAAAAGTCCTGCTCTTTTATTTTGGATCTGTGATTTCCTGACTAGAGGAAATTCATAGCTGAAAAATCCCTCTACAAAGGTCAGTTCTTTCTCTGCCACTTGTAGTCCTAGCTCACTGAGAAGTTAAGCAACTTGACCAGGGTCACACAGTCAGCATGTTTCAAAGGCAGGACTTGAACCCAAGACTAACTATGTTTGAGGCTGGCTCTCACTAAGTTCTGCTTTTTCACATTTTTGTTAAATATTATATTTAATATTCTCCCAGTCCTTCAAGTTCACAGTTGGAATTATTTTTTACTTATCCATTCTTTCCTTCCCCATCCACTTAATCATCAAGTCCTACTAATTCTTCTCCATCATCTCTTGATTTTTCCTCTTCCTTTCCATAGCCATAACCATAATCCTGGCCCAGGTTTTCATTATTCTGCATTTAGATTATTGCAATAAGTTCTTCTGAGCTTGTCTTTCTACCACAAATCTTTTTCCAATTCCAGTCCATCCTTTACCCATAGCTGTTAGTGAAATCTTCCTGAAATATTTCTACCATGATATTATTTCTCCTAGAAACCTACAAGGGCTTCCAATAGCTTATCATAGTAATGATAAACACAGAAGGCGTGTGGTATTGTGGATAATCATTGCACTGGGAGTCAGAAGATCTAGCTTCGGGTATTAGCATTGTCATTAATTTGCTGTGTAATCTTGGGTCAATTGCCTCATGAAATAAGAGAGTTGAAATAAATTATCCCTATGGTATCTTCTGACTCAAAAATAGCATGCTTCCAAACTCATTGGCCTGGAATCTAATATTTTCTATTAATTGTCTATACTCCCAGTTTTACAATTGCATTTCATAATAGCCAACATGGATCCTTGTATGGATTCATGCCAATTGCCTTACTTTTATTACATATCTGGATCCCTCCTTTTTTTTTAAGTGACTTTGTTCTTCTCATTCCTTCTTCTTGAGCTATCTTCCCCTTTATGGAAATTTATATCCTTTAAATCCTGGCTTAAAATTTATCTCTTTCTTTAAAAACATTTTAAAAATTATATATCTATATGTATCTATATATGTGTGTGTGAAAGTGGTAGTAGTAGTAGTAGTAGTGGTAGTGGTAGTAGTAGTAGTGGTAGTAATAGTAGTAGTAATAGTAGTGGTAGTTGTAGTAATAGTAGTAGTAGTGGTAGTAGTAGTAATGGTAGTAGTAGTAGTAGTGGTAGTAATAGTAGTGGTAGTTGTAGTACTAGTAGTAGTAGTGGTAGTAGTAGTAGTAGTGGTAGTAATAGTAGTAGTAGTGGTAGTAGTAGTAGTAGTAGTAGTAGTGGTGGTGGTGGTGGTGGTAGTAGTAGTAGTAGTAGTAGTAGTAGTAGCACCTGGGTGTCATGCCTTCTACTTTAATGTGGGACCTCCAAAAAAGGCTCTTTCAGGTTCTAGGTATTCTGTAAGACCACATCCACTCCAAACCATAACTCACAAGCCCCCACTGATGTGTTTATTTTTTAGACTGAAAACACAATTAGTTATGTGCCAGATATATAGTCTCCATAAACACTGCTTCCTTCTAGTCTCATATGACAGTTTCTTACCAAGGTGGAGAGGCTCAGAGCATGGACTCAGCAGTAGACTCTGTGTATATCATCAGAGCACCAACCTAGTTGGGTCTGGAGAGTCTCGTTACCAATGATGATTTTTTTGGCTACAGCTGTTCTCAAAGAATGTCTACCACCAAGTTGTTAAGGGTATACTCACATGTATATATAGGCATATGTATACACATATGTGTGCATAGTTATATGTACATACATGTATCTTCACACATATATGTATTACATGTGTTAGTAGGGAGCATGTATAGCAACAAATCATGGAGCCTCAAAGTCTTTAAATATGAACTTAATATCCATCAATAAAAATAAGCAAAACAAGGAAAAATACATAACACAAACATAAAATGACTTATAGTTTGCTAAAAGTAAAAAAATTATATAAACTTTAACATAATAATAGCATTTTTTTCACTTATGGGTTCCTTTTGATCATGTTTTTATATATTCATAGTCAATGTATATGCCACTGATTTCTGATTTCTTTGCCTTGTATCACAGCTTTCTATATTTCTCTGCATTTTTCATATTTGGCATTTTAATAGCATAATGATATTTTATTATATTGCTCTACCACAATTTATGCAGCATTTCCCAATCACTTTAGATAGAAATTGTTCCTGATTTTTCATCATTGTGACAATAAAGTCACTACTAATTCAGTTTAATTTGATTCAATCCAACAAACATTTATTCCGTACTTACTACATGCAAGACACTGTGTTAGTTGCTGGGGATATAAATACAAAATGAAATAGCACCTATAAATATTTTTGCTCTATTTGCTCCCCCCCCCCCTTCAAACAGAACCTTTAGAATGTAGTCTTGGTAGTTCAGTTAAAGGGTGTGAGAAGTTTTATAGCTCTTGTTGTACATTGCCAGATTGCTTTACAAAATGTTTGCACCAATTAACAACTGCATCAACAATGTAGTCTTTTTCACAATCATACCCAACACTGAATTTTATTGCTTTTAACTATCTTTGCCAATTTGCTTTGGGTAAGGTGAAACCTCAAAGTTGTTTTAGTTTGCATCTCTCTGAGTATTAATGAGTTAGAACAATTCTTGAAGTGTTTATTAAATTTTCTTTTGTTACTTTCTTGTGTTTATATGGTTTGGATCCTTTATTCAATAAGGAAATGGAATGAGCTGGTGACAGTCCTAGATTTCTGTTGACTCCACAAGGAAATTTATTAATGGAGCAGATGGAGGAGAAGCAGCCCTCACTCTCACCCATGACCAACATACTTTTTTTTTTTTTTTGGAATTATGCGTGTCTTTGATGATGCCCTTTACTTCTATTCTCCTTTGTTATTCAATGTTATGTGTTATGGTCACCCCACACCCACCATATAGCTTTCATTGCCCTGTGACTGATGTTCATTTTCAGTTCTTCAGAGACTGTTGTGTTACATGACTCATAGTCATAGAATAACTCCTGCAGAATATATGTATTTTTAAAACAAGCCTTTATTTCGGGGAGAAGTTTGACGTCATCAGAAGAATTTTTACAATTTTCCAAAGGCAATTCAACTTGTTTTCCTCCTGTTTAATTCTAGGCTTCACTCATTGTCCATTTGTTATGTGTATGTATGCATATATGTATGTATATATGTATGTATATACATATTCAATATTTATGATGATGATGATAACCTTTATATAGTACTTTGCAAATATCTCACTCAGCCTTACAACAACCATAGGAGGTAGGTGATGTTATTATTCCCATTTTATAGGTGAGGAGACTGAGGCAGAGAGAGGTTGAATGATTTGCCCAGGGTTGCAATAGCTAGTAAGTGTCCTAGATTTGATCTGAACTGAGATCTTCCTGACTCCATATCCAATAGGCTATCTACTGAGCCTATGGGTGCCTATAATATAATATGTAATATAAATATATTCTCACCATCACCCATTATTATTCTATCTCTATGATCTTGAACACTAACATTCCTTTCCATTATCATGATCTCCTACCTGTACATCATTTCCTTTGTCTCATTCCTCCTAAACCTATTCTTTTAAAAATTCTTTAAAATTTTTCACTCTACAAAATCTAAAAAACAGCAGGTCCATATAGAAAATGAAATTCCTTCTGTTCTCTTCTGTTCATTTGCTTTTATATGCTCCAATGATCCCTTTTCTTTTCTGGCAACATTATCTATCCTCCAAATCTATCCTGTTTGAATTGAAAAAAGAAAAAGAAAACTCTTGTAAATGAATATGCATAGTCAATCAAAAAATGAATCCACACATTGGCACAGTACTCTCTGGTCCTCTGGAGTTTGATTGATAATTGCTTTAATCAGAGTCTTTAAGGCTTTCAAAATTGTTTTTCTTTATCATATTGTTGTTATGATATAATTTTCCCCTTTTTCTGCTCACTTCGCTCTACATCATTTCACACACACTTTCTGAAATCATGCCTTTCAAAATTTCTTATGGGACATTAATATTCTACTGTATTTATATGCCACAATTTGTTTAGTCATTCTTTTACTGATGTTATCCCCCTTGTTTATAATTCTTTACTTTCTGTTTCTCTTACTCCTGTGTAAGCATTTTTCCTATTCAGCTCTGATATTTTCTCCAGGAATACTTGGAAGTACTTTGTTTCATTAAGTTCCCATTACTACCCCCTTCTCCCATAATGTTCTTTTCAACTTTGCTGGATAAGGTATTTTTGCTTATCCATCTTTATCTTTCCCCTTTTGGAATAATCCATATTCCAAGCCCTCCTCTCTTTTATATTTGAAGCTGCCCAGGCTTTTGTGATTCTGACTGGCTTCTCAGTACTTGAATTCTTTTTGTCTGTTTTCATTATTTTTTCCTTTAATTGGAAAACCCTAGATTTTAAGTATGCCATTTCTGGGAGTTTTCCTTTTGGGGTTTCTTTCAGGAGTTGACCAATGAATTATTTCTATTTTCATTTTGAACTCTGGTTCTAATGTGTCTGGGAAGTTTTCAGTTATAATTTTAAAAAATATGGTATCTAGCACCTATGAATACTTTTAAAAATTATGTTTGAAGCTTTGGCTGTAGATGCTATGGGGTTATTTCTTCTGATTTCTGTCTTGAGTGTCACCAAATCCATAATATTTCTTCATAATTAGTGTCTTTTTTTGTTTGCTAATTTTCCCAACTTTTCTTCCTGAATTGTCAACTTGTATTGGTGCTAGGTTCTCTGCACTTCTGAGAAGGAATGATGGGTCCTTGTTTATTCCTGACGTATTATCTGGAGTCGTTTCCCTTTTTCCTCCAGATACTAAATACTGTGTCCTTCAAGGATCTCAGGAGTAACATAGGTGCACCATCTGATCACTCCCCTACTAGATAGAGCTTTGATGTCTGCCATTCATACAGGATGAGAATGACCCATCTGCAAGTTCGACTTCTCATCCAAGGTCTAGTCTGCCTGCCCCATGTACACAACTTTAGGCTCTAAGTTTTCCTTCTCCTAAACCTATCCTTCATTCTGTTTGTGAACTAGTGTCTCTCCTTTTTGTCCTCATTCATTAGGAGTTGTTGCCTCTACTTCCTCTCTTACTCAGTTTTCATCATCCTACAACCTGTCTTAAGCACTCTACCCAGCAACTCCCTTCCCCATAACTCAAAGGAAACAGCTCACTCCAGTTATGATCTCTTATTGCCTTATCTTGTTTCTCACTCTGCTTGGCCTCAATATGACTTTTGAAGTTATTATTTCTCCTCCATGTTCTATTCTCTTCCTGGATAATCTCCTTTCCCTTCATTTTCTTGACACTCTTCCCTTGGTTCTCCTATTTATCTCACTGATATTTTCTGATCTTCTTTTCTGGATTATCAACCATTTCCCACTCCCTAATTGTAGGTGGCCCCCAAGGCTTTATCCAGGGTCTCTTCTCTTTCTATTTTTTCTTAAGGTCTCATCAAATCCCATGACTTCAATTGTCATTTCTCCATAGATGATTGATCACCACATTTCTCTAATCTCTAATCCTAAATCCAGACTGAATCAGTCAAATCTCTCTTTTGAGCTACCATCTTGGCTGACCAGAATCATATTGAACATCTCCCTCTGGATGTTTCATTGGCATCTCAAACTCAACATGCCCCAAGTGAAATTCATTATCTTTTCACCTCAACCTATCCTTTCTTCAAATTTCTCTAGTTATGTTGAGAGCACTACCATTACTTTAGTCATCCAGGTTTGAAACTTTGGGGTCTTCCTTGATCTGTCCCCCTCCCTCTTTCTTAATATCCAATCAGTTGCCTAGTCATTTTGAGTCTACTTCCAAAATAGCAAACTTCAGCTCTGACCTTATCCAAGTCACTTATCCTCATCTCTTTCCTCATCTGTAAACTGGGGGAATTGAACTAGATGACTTCCAAGGTTTCTTCCAACTTCAAATATATAATTCTATGATTCTATGTATCTGTCTTCATTTTTCTACTTTTTACTGAATAGCCAGTAGGAGGCATTCCTTGAGCCAAACCTTGAAGGAAGCTAAGGATTCTGAAAGGTGAAGGGAACAGAAGACAGCTGGGTGATAGATGGAATGTATAGGAAAGAAACTGAAAGAAGAGAGAAGCTATTACAATAGGCCAAGTTAAAGTGGAAAGGGATGGAGGCTTGAACCTCCAACCTTCACCCAGCTGCCAAATAAATATTCCAAAGGCATTTATTAAACACTTCCTGTGTGCCAAGCACTGAGACAAACACTTTATAAATATCTCATTTTATTCTCCCAACTACTCTGGGAAGTAGATTATTCCCATTTTACAGTTGAGGAAACTGAAGTAGACAAAAGCTAAGTGCCTTACTGTAATGAGAATGGGAATTTGAACATCCTCCCTGCCCCTTAATAGACCAAGGGGGGAGTTTAAAGACCTTCTCTGCTTTGAAAGTAAATTCTGCCCCCTAATAGGCTGGATGTAATCATATGGAGCCTGTGATGGATGGAATTTGCTGAAGGGTGCAGCAGAGCTCACAGGAAGCTGCCCTGCCGTGAAGATAAACTCTATCCCCTAATAGACTAAATACAGTCACATGAAACTTGTGGTGTGTAGCAGCAAGCACCCCAGCATCCCCACGGTGGTTGCCAACACAGGTTCTTAGATCTTCTTTTCTAAAGGAAAGCAACTCAAAATGGGTTAACAATCTTGCTTTAATCAATCAAACATATCATTTTCCTAGTTCAGGAGGAAAAGTCAGCACCCCAAACTTCAGAATATACAGACAGAAGTTAAAAGTAGAAGTTACAAGAAGACAGAGAAACATTTCAGCAGACAGGACTCCAACTGTCTGACCATTACATCCATACCTAGTCACAGTTACCAGAGAGGGAAGCACCAACATCTGGGTTTTCAAATCCGGGGGGCTCTCAATGGCTGCCCAGAGTCTCGTCTGGTCAAATCAAACAACTCTTTTCAAAGTGAGCCACCAAACAAAGCCTCACATCGGGGTTTATATAGCCTTCTTCTGGCTCAGAGAATGTAACAACACTCTTGACCCACCGCCCAATCAAAAAGCATTCCTGAGGGGCGGCCAGGTAGCACAGGGAGTAAGAGCACCGGCTCCAGTGTCAGGATGACCTGAGGATCGAATCTGGGCTCAGATACTCAGCACCACACCCAGAAATAACTGGCTGTGTAACCTTGAGCAAGTTACTTAACCCTGATTGCTTAAAAAAAAAAAAGCATTTTCGAAATCCAAGCCTCTGGCCACAGGCTCCAGGTGCACTTAAGCCTATCAAAGGGCCTAGGGGCAGGGAAGATCTTAAATTTTCATTCCCATAACATGGTGGGAGGAGTTTGCTGAAGGGAAGCAGAGCCCACAGGAAGGTGGTGGTAAGAGCTAGCTAGACAGTGCAGGAGAGAGGACTCTCATTAAGGAGATAGAGAGGTTTGTGAGTAAATATTGATCTTGTATTGGTTTGTAGGAATGCTGAAGGATGCTGTGTTTCTAAGCATTATTATGGCTTCTGAATATCTTTGGTACTATGATGGAATTGGTTTACTCTTTTTGGGATTGGGTTTTCTGGTGTCTGAATAAATGCTTCAGTTCTATCCTCTATCTCAAGAGTTTGGTATATTTTGCGATTGAACATCATGCAATACTTATAGTCATGGTCTTTGTTGTGATCCTAGGTGTTGTAAATATTGCTTTAGTGCTACACTTACCCAAAATCACCCAACAAGAAAGTGTCTAAGGCCAAGCTTGAACTCATCTTCCAGTACTCTATCCATGTGACACCTAGTGGCATCAAGAGAATATAATATTCCCAGGAGAATGTAAGCTCTTTAAAGACAAGAACTTTCATTTTCGCCTTTGTCTCACCAGTCCAAAGCAATGTAGCTTAGTGAGTAGAGTGCTAGACCTGGAGTCAGGAAGACATGGGTTGGGATCCTTCCTCTGAGGATCCTAACTTTGCACTCCAAACCTCAGGCAACTCTCTAAGACGTCAATACTAAATTATAAAAAGTTGGGTTTGTTCATTTATCTCCAGGACCTAACTCTTCTACTGATCATAATATACTTCAGTGGATGTTTATGGATTTAAATTAAAATCAGACTTGGAAAGAGTATCCATTAATTCTAGTCTAATAAAAGCTGACATTTATAACATAAAAGGTGCTTCAATACAACCCTGAGGTAGATACTACTGATGCTATTATCCCCATTTGATATATGAGGAAATTGAGGCTCAAAAAGATTAAGTGATTTGTCTTTAGCCACAAAAAGTAGTGAGTATCAAAAGAAAGAATTAAACTGTTTCTTCCTGACTCCACATCTAACAGCATGTATTATTCCCCTCCCTTCTTCCCTAATTTGATGAAAATATTATAAATGCATATGAGTACCTAAGAGGTTATTTAGTCAGGTGCCCTCATTTTATGGATGAGAGAACTGAAACCTCTCTCCCCCCCCCCCCCCCCCGGCGGTTGCCCCCACCTAAAGTTGGATGGTGGCAAAGCCAGAACTAGTCCACACTAGTCCATGTCCTATTTGGGAGACAGTGTGGCACAGTGGTACAGTGGAAAGGGCTCTTGGGTCAGAGAATCAGCGATCAAATCCCACCCTTGATGCTAACAACCTTGTGTGACACCTTAGACAAGTCATTTAACATTCTTGGGTCTCACTTTCCTCATTTGTAAAATGAAAGATGGATTGGTGGGCCACCAAGGTCCCTTCCTGATCTTCTCTATGATCCTATTTATAAAGACTTGGATCACATAGCTTCTGAGCAGACTAGAATCCTTGAAAAATAAAAAGGATATCTTTATCTCCTGGATCATTTTAGTTGCTTTCTCTGGACCTCTTCTAGCCCCTCTATGCCATTCTTGAGCTACGAAGATCAGATCAGCATTCAGAATTCCAAGTGCAGATGTGCTGTGTTTTGTACTTCTGTTTTGTTTCCAATTCAAATTGATTATTTTTTTTAGTTTTCACCCAGATGTTTGGCATCATATAAACACAGCTTGGAAATATTCCTGAGCTGCTTACAGATGGACAATCATGAATTTCTTACCAAATTATACATAATGATGCCATGTTCCTTTTTATATGTCTTAGGATCAGGCTTGAATTTTTGATATGGGACTTAATTGGATGAAAACTGGGGGAAAAAAACCCACTCATTTGGATGCCAAACATCCAGATATTTGGAAACACTCAAAGGGTTGACTAAATTTGTCAGTTTTCTACTAGCAGCCTGGCATAATAGAGAGAGAGAATCAGTCTCAGAGTCAGAAAGACATCAGTATGAGTCCTATCTCTGACACATAACTATCTTTGTGACCCTGACAGATCATTCACCTTCAATGCTTTGGCAAATTCTGAGAATATAAATGGAAAAGAAGGCCCTGACCTTTATTCATGGAGGTAGTTCCTTCACCAGAAGCTCCCTTCACCAATAAAATCACAGGTCCTGTCTCTATTCATATGGACATTTGTTGCCATGTAGATAAGACATCATTGACTCATGTTTAACTTGAAGTCATGCTGGTCCTTCAGTCTCTTTATTTCTTTTCTTTTCTTTTTTTGCTTTATGGAGGGGGGAGGGCAGGGCAATTGGGGTTAAGTGACTTCTCCAAGGTCACATGGCTAGTACGTGTTAAATGTCTGAGGCCAGATTTGAACTCAGGTCCTCCTGACTCCAGGGCCAGTGCTCTACTCACTGTGCCACCTAACTGCCCCTCTTTATTTCTTTTTTTAAAAAAATTATTTATTATTTTTACTTTTTAGAAACAAGTTTTTAAAAAATTAATGTCTCTCTCCTACTGAACAAATTTCAAAGAACCAACAAACAACCAAAACCTTCTAATACATATGTATATGTATATGTATGTGTATGTATATATGTATGTGTATATACATGTATGTGCACACACATATATACACACATATATTTATAATCTCAACATACTTTGGCAAAGAAAAATTTTATATAAGCCATGTCCAAAAAATGTTCCTCATTCTGCATTTTAAGTTTATCACCTCTATCAGTAGGTGAGTGATATGTTTCATCTTCATTCTTCTGATTCATGAGTTTATCATTGCATTGATCAGAGTTCTAAATTCTTTTGAAATTGCCTTTTCTGTATAATGTTATCATATAAATTGTTCCTCTAGTTCTACTCATTTTTCTCTGCATAAGTTTATAAATGTCTTCTCAGTTTCCTCTGAAGCTATTTCATCATTTCTTATTATACAGCAATATGCCATTTTATCCATGTACCACAGCTTGTTTAGCCATTCTCCAATAGGGGGACACTCTTAGTTTGTAATTTTTTGGCTACCATGAAAAGAGCTGCCATAAATATCTTTGTATATATAGATCCTTTTCCTCTTTATTTGATTCTTTTGGGAATATAAGCCTAGTAGTGGTATGGTTGCATCAAAGTTTATGAACAGTTTGGTAACTTTCCAGAAACAGCTTCAAATTGCTTTCTGGAATGGTTTAACTACTTCACAGCTCCACCAACATTAATGTACTTATTTTCCTACAGTCCTTTCAGTATTTGTCTTTTTCTTTTTTGGGTCATCTTTGCTAGTCTGAAAGGTGTGGGGGTGGAACTCCAAACTTGTTTTAATTTATATTTCTCTCATTATTAGTGATTTAGAACATTTTTCACATGATTATTGATAGCTTGGATTTCTTCCTTTGAAAGTTCATCAAAATCTTATGGAAGTGAATGTTGAAAATAAAAAATAAATTAATAGTAAAAAAAGAAAATTGACTCTTCATGTCCTTTGACCATGTATAGACTTTGGTCATATACATTTTAGTCAATTACTTTTATGTCTTGCATATGAAACTTTCATAAGAGAAACTCATTGCAAAGATTTTTATAACAGTTACCGCTTTCTCTTCTAACTTTTATTACATTGGATTTGTTTGTGGAAAAAAATTTAAATTTTATATAATCAAAATCCATTTTATCTTGTGTGATCCTCTATATCCTTTGTTTAGTCATGAATTCTTCCTCTATTCATAGACCCCAAAAGTAATTTCTTCCTTGCTCCTCTAATTTATTTATGACATGACCTTTTATATCTATGTCATGAATCCATTTGGAGTGTATCTTGGTATATGATATGAAGTGTTGGTCTAAACTTGATTTCTGTCAGTTTGTTATCTAGTTACTTCAATTGTTTTTAATCGAATAGTGGCTAGTTCATTTTTTTTTTTGAAATTTGCAATAGCCTTGAATAAATAAATTAATTTAGATAGTTTGGGAATATTTATTATATTGATTAGCTTCACCCATGAACAATTAATGTTTCTCCAGTTATTTAGGTCTATTTTTATTTCTTCAAAGAGTAGCTTATAGTTAGATTAATATACTTCCTAGGTGAATCTTGAAATATACCTTCTTGAATTTTTTTTATAGCTTCAGTAGTTATTTTGAATGGAATTGACCTTTCTAGTTCTTCTAGCTGGGTTTTGTTATATATAGGAATACTCATGGTGTTGGTGAATTTATTCTATATCTTGAACCTTTGTTGTAGTTATTAATTCTTTCAATTACTTTTTTAGTTGAGTCTCTTGGTTCTTTAAGTATACCATGATACAATTTGCAAAATTGATAATTGTTATTTCTCAATTTCCTTTAAGAAAAAGAGGATTTTCCTTTAGGAAAACCAAGAGTTTTAATGCCAAAGCTAGTTCTAGCACTATGTTAAATGCTAGTGGTGATGAGGATCCTGGTTTACTTCTGATCTTAATCAATTAATAAACATTTATTAAGAAACTACTATGTGCCAGTGTAATGTAATGCCAAGGAAAGGCAACTTCCCAGGTTCAAAATACCAGCATAGGTGCTCTCTATTTTATTCAGTGACAAACCAAGAACAGAGAAGATCAAAACATGACATCATTCAAAATACAGCATTTACTAAGTGTGATTAAATAATCTCCAAGGCCTACCCCACCCCAGGACTTTCCAATCATTCAATCAATTACAAAGTCTCTGTTCCAAATACTTCTCCACCCCTAGGCTATACCTTAATTAAGTCCACCACAAAGCCCCTCTTCTCAAATGGAGATTAGTTTCCAAACATAAGTAAAATACATTCATTTGCTCAACCATAGAACACAAAAAAGTCAAAAGTTCCCCACCCCTGGATCACAATTGAATCTACCCCAGAGTTACATCAAGTTTAAACACAGCACTTAATACCCAAATGGAGGTCTTTTCTTCATCTTGACACGAGGCAAGTTCTCAGCAATCTTAGTTCCTGGAGAGACAAGGCTTAGCAAGGCCATAAGATACATTGCCAGTCCCTTCATGAATTTATCCTCTGTCTGTAGAACAGCCCTAGAACCCCTGAACACATTAGCAAAGCCCTCTCCCAGGATTTCTGTAAACATACAACAAGAAAATCCTTCTTCAGGGCTTCTGAACCAACAGAAAGGCTCCCAGACCCCTGCAACAACAGTACTGTCCCTTACCAGTGGACAGTATTCATTCTGTCTGCCGGACAGTCTCCAGGCCCCTGCAACAACAGTACTGTCCCTCACCAGTGGACAGTATTCACTCTCAGTACTGTCCCTCACCAGTGGACAGTATTCACTCTCTGTCTGCAGGACAGTCTCAGGCCTTCTTAACCAAATGCCAGGTTCCAGGACTTCTTCAACAGGACAGTCTTTCACCAGTGGACAAATCTGGCAAAATAACATCAAAACAGACAGACAAAGTACCAGCAAAACAGCCATGTCTCCTCAGTCCTTGGCAGCTCAGGGGGCAGGTCTCAAAAGTCCAGGGCAATTCAAAGCGGCCACCAACAATCTCTTAGTCTCTCTCTCTCCACGAGGTGCTGCTTCCAAAAAGAACTTCCGCCTCTCTCTTGTCTCTCCAAATCTACATCACCAGCTCCTCCCAATTCAGGACTTTCTTTTCACATCAACAAGCCCATCCCACAGGTGGGATTAACAAACTCTGGGTTTTAATACAATCAATTTGAAAACCAAGCCAATACAGGGGAATCTTTAATTGCCATTACTATCACAGCCAGTCCCTGTGCTAAGTATTAGAGATATAAAAAGAGACAAAAGACAGTCCCTGCCCTCAGGGAGCTTACACTCTACTGGGGGAGACAATAAGCAAATAAATATATTAAAAACAAGTTATAGGCAGAATAAATAGGAAATAATTGATGAGGAAAGGCACTAGAATTAGCAGGGATTGGGAGAGGCTTCCTATAAAAGATGAGATTTTAGTTGGGACTTAAAAGAAGATAGGAAGTCAGTAGATGGTGGTGAGAAAGGAAATCATTCCAGGCAATGCCTGGAGCTGAGAGATGGTGTATCTTGTCTGAGAATCAGTCAGGAGGTCAGTGTCACTAGATGGAAGCATATTTGTAGTGGAGTAAGGTATAACAAGACTAGAAAGATAAGAGGGGGTCTAGTTTGTGAAGGGCTTTGAATGCCAAACAGAGCCTTTTATGGTTATTCAGTTGTGTCTACTCTTCATGATCCCTTTTGGGGTTTTCTTGGCGGACATACTGGAGTGTTTTACCATTTTCTTCTTCAGTTTATTTTACAGATGAAGAAACTGAGGCAAACAGGTTTAAGTGACTTGCCCAGAGTCATATAGCTAGTTAGATTCTGAGGCCAGATTTGAACTCAGGAAGATCAGTCTTCCTGACTCTAGATCCAACACTCTATCCACTGCACCACCCAGCGGTCCAATGCCAAATAGCAGTTTGTGTTTGTCCCTGGAGTTAACTAGGAGTGGGGATGACATAGCTGGACATGTGCTTGAGAAAACTCATTTTAGGGGCGGCTATGTGGTGCAGTGAATAGAGCATCAGCCCTGGAGTCAGGAGGACCTGAGTTAAAATCCTGCCTCAGATGCTTAACACTTACTAGCTGTGTAACCTTGGGCAAGTCATTCAACCCCAATTTCCCTGCCCTCCCCTCTCCAAAAAGCAAAAAAGAAAAGAAAACTCATTTTGGTGGCTGAATGAAGGATGGACTGTAGTGGGAAATCTTATTGGAAAGGCTTCTTCTATCTTTTCACTTACATGTTTTTGCTCTTGGATTTAGATACTCTATTATCCTTAGGAAAGATCCATTTATTCTTGTGATTTCTAGAATTTTTAATTGAAATGAGTATTGGATTTTGCCAAAAAGCCTTTTCAGCATCTATTGAAATAATCATGGGTTTTTTACATTATTTATGTTATTAACATAGTTTATTATATTTATAGTCTTCCTTACATTGAATCAGCATTATTTTCCTGGTGTAAACCCAATCTAGTCAGAGTATATAAACTTTCTATTATGTTGTTGTAGGCTACTTGCCAATATCTAATTTAAAATTTTTACATTAATGTTCATTAGGTTTATTAGTCTGTCATTATTTTTCTCCTTTGTCTTTCCCTGGTTTAAATATCAAAACCATATTTGTATCAGAGAAAGAGATTAGAAGGGTGCTTTCTTTTCTTATTATTGAAAACAGTTATTGGAATCAATTGTTTTCTGATTTTATCTCTTTTTCTTATGTGTTTGTATCAGATCAGCTTTGCCTGTCTTCTCTTTGGCATCATGAAGACATCACCTAAAGCACTTTCTGATGGAAGTTAAAGCCCCAAGGGAGTACATAATGGTACCACAGTATACACTAGAGCATCAGGTAAATGGCACCCTCATGGGCTACAAAAATCAAGACCCTTTCTTTTTAACTCAAGTCAAATTCTTTTTAAATGAATTCCTTTTGGAATCAAAGTGTTTTGTAAGTAATGAAAATTAAGAAACTTTTCCATACCCTATATTAATTTCCTATGTCTGGAATTCTCTCTCTCACTTACACCTCTTGTAATTCTTAACTCTTTTCAAAACTCATCTCAAGAGCCACTTATGGGAGGCCTTTTCTGATACCCTAAGTGCTTAGGTGATTCAGCACATAGAGTACTGGACTCAGAATCAGGAAGGCCTGAGATCAAATCATACCTCAGATAGTTATTAACTGTGTGACTCTGGGCAAGTCACAACCTCTGTGCCTCAGTTTTCCCATCTGTCAAATAGAGATAATAATAGCATCCACTTCCCAGGGTTGTTGTGAGGATCATATGAGATAACATAAAAGTAAATATAATAAATAAATAAATGAAAAAGTAAATATAAAAAATACAAAGTAAACATAAAGTTTACTTTGTAAACCTTTTAACACTGTGGAATGTTAGCTATCATTATTTCCCCAGTGCTCCTACTCAAAGAATTACATTATATTTACTTTGCATATATTTCATATTGACTTAGTGTGTATGTTGTGGTCCCCTAGTAAAATACAAACTCTTTGAGGATTGGGACTCATTGTTTTTATTGTTTAATCCCCACTTTCTCCTGCAAGTAATGGGTAGGAGAGGGGAAGAGACAGAGAGATGAGGACTCTGTCACAACTTTCCAGAATTCTTAAAATCCTGCTTGTTCTTGCGATGTCAGGCATTTAGTTTTTGACGTTTCCCCCTTTCTAAAGACTATAATTTGAACAGACAGGAGAAAGTATTTTTTTCTGCTAAATGATTCCTTTTTGGAAATTTAGTTTTAACCAGATCAACAAAACATCATTATTATGAGCTTTTGTCTGGGGCTTGGAAATTCTTCCATCAAACAGTAGTGAATTGTTCTCACTAATGATACCCTACTCATTACGAACTATACCACAAAGTAATTTTAAGCACAGGAGAGAAGAAACCCCAATATGTGGGTAGTAATTCCATCCAAGGCTTAACCACAATCTGTCATGTTTCGTTGGAATGACAATGAAGCAAATTTAAATTCCTCCAACTAAGTCTGCATTTATGACTTTGGGAGGGTGAATTATGATTTATTTATACTGAGACATTGATTGGAGGGCTCAATGTTATTCAAGGGGAGATGGACATATGGTCAATCTCCCCTGACTGCCTATTTCAGGACCTGAAATTCCACCATTAGAGATTAATTCCTTTGTACCTAAATTTTTTTTTTTCTGTCTTACATACCCTATTAAAATGCAAATAACATTGAGGAGAGATAATACTGAATGGAGGAGAAAGAGGCTAAAGAAAAGCTTCACCTGCTTCACAATTTTACTTAGTGTTGTTCTCATTTGACACCAAATTGGCTTAGGAAAAATTTGCTTGTAAAAGTGAAAGGTAGATATGAATTGCGTATGGAAATTGGGAAATGTAAAAACATTCTCAGATCCTAGAAGTTGATCTATGGAGTACTTTAATTTTGTTTTCCTGGAAGAAAAGATCCTAAGACTACTGATTCTTCCCTTTCTTCCTGCTCTTCCCTTCCTCACTCTCTACTCCTCCTTTCACCCTTTACTATTCATCCTACAGTTAGATTCTGCAAATATCAGAGAGCAAAATGGCACTGTTAGTTTTAACCAGAGTGTCTTTGTGTTAGATGCATATTTATTTACATTCCAGGAAGAAAAATCAGAGCACTACATTGTTACAAGCTAAAGTCTCTCAAGATGTCTCTGTAACCAGCTGACCTTATAGGAAGACACAGGATGCCTCAGTATTCTCTCAGCCAATCAGGACTTAACTTCTTCCTCTATGTATGTAGCACTCAGCACAGGGGTATTCTTCCCCCACCTTGCCTGGATGTGAGTGGGTGTTACATATGATAATAGTTATATATATGTAAATCTTGTCCTTAGAATCCTTAAATGTATAAATCTTAGTTCTATTGGTCTTTGCCAGAAATCTGTAATGATCCAAAGGCAGGAAGATCATTTGATCTCTTCAGTTCTTCTAGAATTCTATTTGCTAGAGAGAAAATCTGTGCTATGACTTCCTTTTGACTTGAATCATGAATGAGTTCTCCTGCTAAGCACTCTTTTATGGTTTTGCTCTGGGTAAAACAAAGAATTTTTTTTTAAACAACGTGTGGCTGTAATGAGAAAAGATGGTGCATGGAGGTAATAAAGATCTTTTCAGTAATAATAACCACAGTGCAAAATTACTTTTCATAGAGCACTCTGGCTCGGTTTTCTATAAAGGGATTTGTTTTTTTAAGAAAATTCGAAGTCCTACCTAGCCTTGTCTAGACAACTTAATTTTCCAAGATGTTGGCAGGAGAAGGATGTCAGAGAACTCCCGTGGATTGTCTCCATCTGTTCTCTATCTGGCTTCCAGATGTAAAATACATAGGGAAAGCTAACACCCCTTTTTCTGGGGTCATGGAAAAAGTAGAGAAGTCTCAAAACCACATTTTCCAGAGTCATATAAAAAGTTGTGAAAACTTTAAATTTGTTTTCTTCTACTGCTGTCTTTGTTGTGTCTTCTCACTTTATTTCCTCAGTGTCTCCTACTGCTGTGATGTTGGTTTAGAGCCTAAATGAAAGATTGGGACCAACAAGTAACTTAATAGTCATACACTGTAGGCTTGCATGCTGAGAAATGCATTGTCTCAAATACCATTGACAGGCTGTAGGCTTGCTTTCTCAATGGGTAGGGGAGGAACCGGAGAGAGGGAGAGAATTTGGAACTCACAATTCAAGAAAATGAATGTTAAAATAAATAAAGTATATACAAATACGTTCATGGACCCAGGTTAAGAATCTCACAAAGTGTCCCCAGAATGCCTGACCAAATATCTCTAGAGATTCCAAACCAGCCAATCATCACAATTTGTGAAGACTCTTTAGTTCTTATATTTGCATATTAAAGTGTCTAATATTCTGGAAATTCACATTTCAGATGAAGAAATCATTGAATTACTGAGTAAGGAAGAGCTGGCCAGCTGTCTAGCTACCTCATTTCACCCTTTGCTTAACTTCTCACTCCTCTTTGCTAGAGATAGATTGTCTCATCTCTCAAACTGTTTTTGAGGTTCCTTTGAGAACAAGCCAGGCCTTGAGGGATTAGCTGAGACAGAGAATAGAGGAGCCCAATAATAGAGAAAAGAATTCCTGTGGTTTTCTTTCTTCCTGGGGAACCAAATTGGGAGGGGGACATTTCTTTTTTGTGACCTGGAAAAAATGTTTCTATTAAAGGATGCCTATTGAAGAGGAAGTACTTTGGTTTTGAAAATCTTATTTGAGGGATAGGGAGGGCCTCTCAGGTGGTGGTTTGAATTTGATGCCATCAAATTCTTCTAGATGCCTGAATAGTGATGGTTAAAGGAAGTGTGAATCTCACTCTCTGTTACTCCTGGAAATAGAGGAAGACATTCCTACCTTCCCATCATGGTGGGATCTCTGTCCTCCATCCATTCTCTGCATCAAATCACTCCTTTCTCTAACATTTTATGAGGTTGAATGAATTGGAGTGATGCTCCTCAAAATAGGTAAGGCTAGAAAAATCTTGTGTCCCTGAATCTCACTAGCTGTAGCCATGGGGCAGATCTTTGTTGGTCAAGAAGAGTGGAACATTGAGACAGTTATGCGGATGGTCCAAGCTGACTGATGGAGTTAATTTCTTCAGTTTTCTATTATTTTCTAAGACTTTTGGGGAGCCCCTTTCTTGGCTACAGTTATTTAAAGGAACCTGACAGAAGCAGGAGTTTAGATAGCTCTTTCATTGATGTGGTCTGCTGAGCAAACTTATGTCTTTGGGAACTTTTGGAAAGACTCTTCTAAGTTCTCTTCGAAAGGGCATATCTTTGACCAAAGTTGTAAGAGGGATAAATTCTCAAATCTCAAAAACTATTGGTAGAGGGGAGTCACTTTAGAGCAGGGGTTCTTAGCTTTGGGTCTGTAAACATAAAAAATATTTTGATAGCTGTGTTTCAATAAAATTTGTTTTCTTTATAAACTTGTGGTTTTATTTTATACATTTAAAAGCATCATTCAAGGAAGGGATCCATAGTCCTCATCAGACTGTCAAAGCAGTCTATGACATAATAAAGGTAAAGAATTCCTGCTCTAAAGAAATCATTGAAGTGAAATGCTCATGTAGGGTTACCATTGAGACTTTTTCTCATCAGAAATACTCATCAAAGATCAAGATGTCGATAGCTGACAGGCGGAAATGATAAAGGTAGAAATGTATAAAGAAGGCTCTGAAGCAGAGTTCAGTGGTCCTGCTGGCTTTACCTAGTCCTTTTGCTCTTGCCTCTAGCCTTCTCTGTAGCCAATAAGCAGCGTTAAAGAAGACTGGGGAGAGGCTGGCCACTCTGACCCCACAGAGTTCCTTGCTGGTTTTGTTGATCTCTTGGTACTCAGTTTCATATAGACTCTTTGAACTCTTGAAATCCCTACTTTAGAGTGACCCCCTTACTAACCCCCTCCACCTCCAAGTAGTTTTGTAGAAAGAAAGAAATTATTCCTTTTACAACTTTAGTGGAAGATAAGCCATTTCCAAGAGAACTTATTTTTGGGTATTGTCCCTCAAATGACTTGAAAAGACATAGACTAACAATCAGGATTTTACAGGAATGCCAAATGCATTTTCTAACCCCAACTTATATAGTTGCCTGGGGTCAGGGACTGTGATGTGCAGCAGAAGAGTGATTAAAAAATACAGACTTAATCCTGGTTAGAGTTTAAAGCTATGCTGCATAAGAGAAATATTAGTTTTCCCTGTTAAGAGAAATGCTTAATAATCACTGTACCAAGTGTATGCAGGTAAATATTTAACAGCCAGTTTTCTGGAAGAAAAAAATACACCACGTACCCCTGATACACTTTTAATTTTAATTGACACTATTAACATTTTCTCTATCACTTTCTTGAGTCTAAACAATCAAAAAAACAATACATCAAATTCCAATTTGTAGTGCTTGCTGATTTTCAATGGGAAGCCAGCTAGCATAACACTGTACTATATACTGGCAGATGATAGCATAGACTAGTAGATACCCTGAAGGGGTTAAAGAACAGCAGATATTAGCAGAGTGAACAATACATCTAAAGACCAGCAAGAACACCCGGTAGAGCTGACAGTGCCCAGAAGATAGCAGCAGCAGTGCTGGAAGTGTGAGTTATCCAAGCCTGGCCACATATGGCCGTTCATGTGTATCCTTCCATACAAGGTGTCCAGAACATTCACGGGTGCCCCTTCATATATGTTCTGTGGTCACAGATAGAATCATAGATTTAGACAGAAGAAACCTTAGACAAAGTCTTAGAATCAGAGGTACAAAAAAGCTGACTTGCCCAGTCACACTTGTCCAGAGTCATACAGAGACAGAGGAAGGATTTGAACTCAGGTCCTTTGATTCTAAATCCAGGGTGCTTTCCCACACTGCATCTCTTTTCTGTATAGATGCACTTTGCTTATATGAATATAGGGAGGGGAGAAGAGAAATCTGTTCATGTCACATAATTTTCTGTGCCATTTGATTAAACATCTTTTCCTTTCAACTAAAGTGATATTTCTGATTATTTTAATCAAAGGGCTCTTGAGCTATGGCTTTGGGGATGCTAGCCCTTGCCTGCAACGTGCCTTGAACCAGAGGAAGCATACAGGGATCTCATGTGGGAGGGCTGCACATGTGCTACTCTCAGACATTTGCCTTGAAGGCAGAGGGCTCAAAAGGATCATAAAGCCAAATGGTAATATACTGTTAGGGTCTGTTCTTGCTTTTAATGACTATTTGTCTTGTGGCCCTTTGGTAATGTGTGGTTTTTTTCTACCAGCCTCATATTTCTGCTCTGACTTACTTCTTTCCCTGTCCAACTCTTTTTGCTAATGGTACCAGCAGCATGGTATACAGAAAGAACACCGGACTTGAAGGACCTTGGTTTAAATGTTGGTTCTGCTATTGTGTGACCTTGGGCAAGTCACTCTCTCTGGGTCTCAGTTCCTCATATGTAAAATTTAGAGACAGGATTAGATGACTATGAAGGTCTCTTCTGGCTCTAAATTTATGATCATATGATTTGGTTTAAAGGGTTTTTTCCTTTTGGTTCCTGATGGCCTGTATACTTCATGCTAGAGGAGGAAAAGAGGAGGTGGTGTCTTTAACAAAGGATTTAAGTAAAAAGTGAAGTTGATGATGTATTCCAACAAGAAATTGAAAGCAAGATTTCCAAATGAAAATATTTGTTGTGGATAACAACAGAGATAGATAATTGAGAATTGTTATGAAATTGATTACAAAGTCATCCTTTTTAAAACCTTTTTCTTGCCCTGATTTAAATAGTAAATGCGACAATTACAAATAACTGAGAAATCTAAAGAAATTATGTTGCTAGGCAACCAAAAAGGGTTTATACTTTTTTTCAAGACAAGTTTCCCTTTGCTTCTGCATATCTTTTCTGCAGGCTCCTATCACCTGCCACCCATCACTCCTTATCTCCTTATACACGTCCATTCTTTTTCAGCCACAAACATTTTACAAATTTGTAAAATTTTTCTTTCATAAAAATGCCCAAATTTGAGTTATCACCACCAAATCCATTTAGCAATCCATTTAGAAACACTTGCTTCTTTGAGGCAATGAAGCATTAAAAAAAATCCATGCAACAGTTTGGTTCTATTATGAGTGTTTTGGGGATGAAACATCTGGATAAAAAGTAAGAAAAAAAATCAGTCAATCCAGATACTCTGTTTAGCTTATGTCAGGAAAACACCAGTTATTAGATATACCTGAATAAGCCACTGGATGACTAAATTCTATCTTTTTATCCAGATGTCTTGGCTTTGTATTGAGAGACTTTGTGACAGTCTTGAGAGTTCCAGGCTGAAAAAGGGAGATTAGATGATAAATTCCTTTTGAAAATAGCATAGGAATCTGAAAGTGTTCCTAAATTACTGTAGTGCAATTAGATTCTGAAACTAGCTCTTCATCTTTTGATTAAGAACAGGCACAATATCTGTTTGATTCAGTTTAATAATATCTTATATTCTCTTAAAATCTATACTAAAGGGGCAGCTAGGTGGCACAGTGAATAGAGCACTGGCCCTGGAGTCAGGAGGACCTGAGTTCGAATCTGGCCTCAGACACTTATCACAAAAAATAGCCATGTGACCTTGGGCAAGTAACTTAACCCCAATTGCCCTCCAAAAAGGCAAAATAAAATAAAATCTATACTAAAGTCCTACCCTGAAGACTCATCACAGCCTGGTGGTGATGTTGGGTTCTTGAGGGCATACTGATGGTTACCACTAAACCTGAAAGGAGAGAGTTATAGACTCATGAATCTCAGAATTAGAAAGGGGCCATCTTGCCTGACATATACCTGAATGTCCTCTACAAGGAACTCAACAAGGGGTCATCTGGTTTCTACATGAAGACCTTTAATGTCAACCACTGGCTCCCGAGTCAGCCCAATTTCACTTTTGACAGCTCTAATTTTTAGAATGCTTTTCTTTTATTGCAGATTTAAATTCACCTCTGAAAATTTTGCCCATCAAAATTCACCATATTTCTATACTCTAGGGTCAAGGATAATAAATACTTGAAGATAGCTATAATTCCTTCTTCCCCAACTCTCTGACACACATATACTTTAAACCATCTTTTATCCAGGCTAAACATTTATACTTCATGAAATTAATTCTCATATGTCATGATCTCAAGGCCTTCACTGTCCTGGTCACCCTATTCTGGATGCTTGCTAGCTTAATAATGCCCTACTTAAAATGTGGTGTCTGGAACTGAACATAATATTCTAGGGGTGGTTTGACTAGGGAATATTACAATGAGACTATCATTTTCCTTGGTTGAGACACCCTACCTGTCTTAATGTAACCTAAGATCACATGAACTTTTTTGTTTTTAAATCACACTGTTTAAAATCTTGAGTGTGTAATCCATTCTTCCTTTCCCTTCCGTATTTTTCAAATGAGTAGTTCTTTGGCCACACCTCCCCTGTCTTATGCTTATGAAGTGAATTTTTAAAAATGCAAACATAAGATTTTACATTAATCACTGTGATAGGACAAGTATTTCCCTGATATTACTTTCTTTATCCCACCCACTACGTAAATTGATTTTGCTTAAAAGAAGCCAAAGCTGCTGGAACTGATTGGCGTATGTGATTGATTCCAGTTTCCCTGATGAAACTTCCTTACTACTCTTACCCTGCTTCCCCAACCTCCCCAACATAGAGTAGGACTACGATGAAACCAGCTCTGGGAATTGATAGACTCCAGCTTCCCTGATACAGCTTTCTGGTCATTAAAGGGCAAAAAAAAAAAAAAAAAGTCCTAGCTATGTAGAGTCCAGGCCCTGTGGACTTGGTAGATTTCTGAAGCCTACTCAAGTAAAATTGTCCTGCTCTGCTGAGTAACAGATGCATTTCCATATGGAAATGAGGGAGGCTAGTTCCAGAGAAACCAAGTGCCACTGTATCGTTGTTTCATAGCCTTTCTGTGTTAGGGCAGAGTAACCCTCCTTGAGTTAAATGTTTAAAGACTTTTGAGTGCCTCATTGTGTCCCAGCATCAAATCCGAACTAAAAGGGTGCTGGCATTAGAGTGGGCCTTCTGACAATCACTATTAAATTTCATCGCTCAGGGCTGGTCCCAATGTTTGATCCCATAGAAATCCTTTTTGTGTCCAATATGTTTCCTATTCACTTTGACTCAGCAAGCATTTATTAGGCATCTGTTATATGCCACCTGCTGTGTGAGGCATGGGAGACACAAAGACAAAAATCAAAAACCAAAAACATTCCTTGCCTTAATGGAACAATACATATACCAGATTTGCTCCTCATAGCTCTGTCATGTGAAAATTTGATAAACACATCATCTAAAAATGTCCTAGATTTTTCTTAAAAAAATGCTTTTATTAACAGGATGGATCAGCTAATCAGTGCTCAGGTTCAAATTACAAGGTGCTAGAAATGACTAAATGAGAGAAACTCATGAGTCTAGAGATGCTTACTGAAGGATCTGTTGCCAAGATCCATTTCCACCAGCTCTGAAAGTGGCAGATTCAATATTCAGGATTGTTGTACCAAAGCTTAAGCTTCCCTCCATATGGGAAACTGTAGATATTTAGCCTGAAGGTATACTGCCAGCTTCACTGATATCAAATATGTTCAGTATCAGGCAGGACACTGCCCTAATGCCAACCAGGTTGGCATTTCCTTTTTGCCCATTAGTCTCATCATAGGAAAACAGGTCCCTGAAGATAGCAAGAGCCAGTCCAGGCCACTTGTTACTGAGGTATGTTATTAGTTTCCAAGGGGTCCCAATTTTTTTGAGGGGGGAAGGCAAGGCAATTGAGGTTAAGTGACTTGCTTCTAAGGTCACATAGCTAGTAAGTGTTAAGAGTCTGAGGCCAGATTTGAACTTAGGTCCTCCTGATTCTAGGGCTTGTGCTCTATTCAATTTGCCACCTAGCTGCCAAGGGGCCCCAATTTTGAGGTATGCATCCTCATGTTGACTTCATAAAGGCCTGATCATTTAGCAGAGATTCCCAGCAGAATTGGGCTCATTACGCCCTTTTGGTTTCAGTCAGCAGTATGGGTGCATAAATCAATAAATTTTACTATTGCTAATGAATAACATGTGATTTCCATCTATGAAAGAGAAGCAACATGTATCATGTCATTTTTTCTTCCAAATAGGAGTTGGCTGAGCGTGGATGCTAATAGATCTGCTCGTAGACTGAATGTACTGTTTACCTCTCCTAGATGTCTTTGGGCAGCCAGTCATCAGGGTTCAGGTAGGGACTGGGGCAAATGGCAAATGGAGGATTTAATTTTTGGGAAACAGAGAGGGAGGGAAGGAGATAGAGTAAAATGTTTCCTGAGGAGGGACTAAAGTGGAGAAACAACTCAAGGCATGACTAAGTGACCATATAGTCAATGGAATTAGTTATAACTATGATAATTATTCATATTAAATAACATAGGACCAGGCGCAGGTCTCTGCATTGCTCCACCACATTGACACCAACATATTAATGATGTCGTTCTTTGAGTTCAGTCATCAAACAATTTAGAAATCCACTTAATTATACTATTACTTAGGATACATCTATCTTTTTTTTTTTTTTTTTTGCTTTTTTGGAGGGCAATTCAGGTTAAGTAACTTGCCCAAGATTACAGGGCTAGTTTTTTTTGTGTGTGTGGATGTTAAGTGTCTGAGGCCGGAACAGAACTCAGGTCCTCCTGACTCTGGGGCCGGCACACCCGCCCCTATATCTTTCTATCTTGTCTTCAAAGAGAATATGAGACATTATTACATTTTTAAAAATCTACATGTAAATATAGAAAATGATATCTACAATATAACTCTGATCTACCATTCTGGTAATCTTACCAAAAAATGAAATGAGGTTAGTCTGGCATGCCATGTTCTTGATCAAGATATAATGTCTCTTTGTAAACCCAGTTTCCTTTTCTAGATGTTCAATAATGATCTCTTTGATGACATGTTCTAAAATCTTGCCGGGAATCAAAGTCAAGATCACTGGCATAGAAGCAGTAGACTCTATTACACATATAGATAATATTCGTAAAGCACTTAGCACAGTGCCCAGTACATAGTAGGCACTTAATTAATGCTTGTTCCCTTCCTCCCTACTTAGAAAATATTTTTTATTCAATTCATCCATGCATTTGTTTAAATTCCATTCTTTTTCCTCTTTTGAAAATCAGGACAACATTTGTTCTATCGTCCTACAGAACTTCTCCTAACTCTATTATCATTCAAGAATCAATGAAAGTGTCTCAGAAATCACATCCTCCAGTTCTTTTACAACTTAAGGATGTTGTTTATCTGGACAAATGACCTGATTTCATCAAGTGCCATGGCTTCTTTCTAATTATCTCCTTACTTATCTTGGGTTTAAATTCACAATTAATCATTTTTGTTCTGTCCTTTCTAGTCTGCAAATAATTCTTATCAGAGAAAAACAGAAAAATAATAATTGTATAGTTTTGCCTTTTCTTTGTTATTCTTAATCATGCCATCCACGCTCAGCTACAACAGTCCTGGGCTCTCTTGATCTTCCTTTTCCCCCTCAATATAACTTCTTCCTCCCCCTCATTTGATTTGTTTCTCTTTGTGTTTAGAATTTCTTTTTTTTTTTTTTTTTTTTTGCTTTTTGGAGGGGAGGAATTGAGATTAAGTAATTTGCCTAAGGTCACATGGCTAGTAAGTGTTAAGTGTCTAAGGCCAGATTTGAACTCAGGTCTTCCTGACTCCAGGGCTGGTGCTCTATTCACTGCACCACCTAGCTGCCCTGAGAATTTCATTTTTGAAGAGCTTCCCATCTCTCTTGCAAATTTTTAGGAGATGATATCTTAATTATCCTTTTTTTTCTGAACCCTTTGAAATATGCTCTCCCCAAATCTACAGTGCATGTCACACTATGCCTGACTTTCTTCCCTTCTATCATGAATTCTAAGATGTAGTGGTTACTCTTCTCAAAATTCCTTTTTTTTTTTTCCACTTTAGCAACCAGTTTTCCCTTGTTGATCAGAATCAAATCCAGCATAGCAACTCTTCTCATCACTTCTTCCACCATATGAAAGATAAAATTACTGTTATAACTAAGAAAAGCCAAGAATTCATTAGTTGCTCTGTTTCTGGAAGATAGAAAGCTATAGGAGATGGTTGGGTAATTAAAGCCTTGTCTCTCATCACTATCACATAATGCTTCTATTTCCTGAATTCCCGTTCTGTATTCTCCTTCTGTCTAGGTGGTCTGCAGCATACTCCCAAGATAATATAACTTCTATTTCCTTCTCCCAGATAGTTTTCTTGACCAGGTTGTTTCACTCTGGTTCCTGGATTTTCCTTATGTGAGAATATCTTCTTAGTATGTAATGCTTCTCTATTCCACCCTCTTCCAAGGCCATGTTCTAGCTGTGGGTCCTTGCCTGCCAAGTCTTGGTAATACCAATGATGTAAAGTTTAATTCCTTGCAATAACATCTCTGTTTTACCTTTTTTCGTTAGCCGTATGTTTTGCATTTGTGTATAGATATCCCAGGTGGTAGGTTTTACTGGTGTTTTCTTTCTTGTATTTTGTCTTCCCTGAATCACTAGAAATATCTATTGATATATTTCCAATGTTGAAGCTATTCTACATACTCTCTATTTTGGCAACTGGGGAAATGGGGTTGCAACTTGATAGATGAATACCAAAGGCAACTTTTTCCTTCCTCTTCTCTTTTCATTTTAATCTGCAAAACTCCTGATGATGTATTTTTACCAGCTTTCCTTGGGTGTACTGCATCCTTGGTTAAGGAACCCATCATTCTTTTATTTTCAGTGGAGACAGGCTGTGTCTCAGTCATCAGAGGATCAATTTAGCAATGACTGCCTAAGAGTTGGCACCAGGTGATGAGCTGTGACCAGGTGGTCACAGCAACTCATAAAACAAGCTATTTAAGAAAGGAGGGATAAGGATTTACATTAGTGGAGAGAGCACCTACAGTGATGAAATTATGTTTTTTTTTAGTAAGTATTGAAGTGACTAGCTTCCTAAGAATAAAAGCATAGAACCCACATAATTTAAAAGTCAAATGCAAAGGCACATTCCCATGTGCTAGATTTTAATTCAGTCTTCTGCCTCCTAAACTTTACATTATTTTCAAAGTTGTAAGGTTACATAGGAAAAGTGGCACTCCATGTTGGACATACAATAACCCTTAAAGATAGAAAAAACTTTTTAAAGGGGGGGCTAGGTGGCGCAGTGAGTAAAGCGCCGGCCCTGGAGTCAGGAGGACCTGAGTTTGTTTCCGTCCTCAGACACTTACCCCACACAAAAAAAACTAGCCTTGTAACCTTGGGCAAGTTACTTAACCCCAATTGCCCTCCAAAAGGCAAAACAAACAAACAAAAAAACCTTTTTAATATGGTGATAGACTTTTTTTGGTAATAGCTTTTTATTATTGTTATATGGGCACAAAAGATATTTTATTTTTCATAACATAGCTCTCCAGCATGGTTTCAAATGCCTCTGATGATGAGACGATGGAATATTTTCATAGGGGAAAGCCCTAGGATGTTATAAAGTTTTATTACTTGTGTTAGAAGACTGAGATTGTGTCAGGAAGTGGGGAGCTATGCATTTTGGGAGGGGAGATTGAAGTAACCTGACATGGAGAGGTGATTAAGCACAGTATTTGCAGTCATTGAATGTCTTATGTTGCTTTTAATGGAGAGCCAAACCAGAGAAACCTAATGTTGTGGGGACACTGTTTATTGAACAAGTGATTACTAGTTCTATAGTCTATGACTGACATGTGGGAGCTTCAGAGACTACATAGTACGGTATAGGCACTTAGGGGATCCGCTCTACTTGGAGAGGGTTGACAGCCCAGAGCTGGAGTGAATTTAGTCCTAAGAGACTATAGAAATCTCAGGGCTGATGCTGGAATTCACTGGTAACAAAAGCTGCTTCAGAGAGGTGGTTCTTTCCTTCTGTTGTCCAGTTATTTTCTAATATGCCTTCCTTTGTTCTTCACAGTGACGTGACAGTAGTGATAATGGTAGCAATAGTTCTAGAGGCAGTAAATAGTATTCGCATAGGTGAAGATGTCTCAAAAATTGGTATTTTGTGTCATTTTGTATTTTAAAAGTATTGATATGTTTTTAAAAGTATAATTATTAATTTAAAAATGAAATTAACTAAGTTTTTGGTTTCTCTTAGTTTGATGAATTAAAATAACATCCTTCATGACTGAACATTTGATAAATGTTTGCTTTAAAAAAAGTTCTATAATTATACACCTAAGGAAATATGTTGCTTTTTTCCTCTGTGTTTCGGTACTGGTACTGATAGCAGTAATAGTGGAAATACAGCCCGTAGTGGTAGCTGATGTCAAACTGGAAAGTATCTTTATTATTCTGACTATAGTCTCACCTGAAGCTACTTGTTATATTATGGCCAGATGTAATTTATGTAAAACAGTTTATATAGCAAATATTGTATATACATATCACCTGGAGACACCCACCAATTCAAAAGGTGGTTCCAGCAGAAATACCTACCATATGTTCATGGTTCTCTGTGCAACCACATTCCATCAAGGACATGAGTTATTAGTCTTCACCAATATATTTACCTTTACAAGCTAGCCAGAGTACATAATTAGTTTAAAGCAAATGTATTTAATAAAATTGGTTGTTGTCCTTCATTCTCAAGGAGGACCAAAATGGCATTACTGTGTTGAAGTCAAGTTATAGCATGTCTGACTGTGGCTGATCAGACCAGTATGAGCTCAGAAGACTCTGCCACAGGTCAGGCACAAATAGTCCATATGAACATTTGGGGTAGAAATGGCTCTAAATTTGTGCCTCTCATGTTTCTTTTGAGCTACTGTAATCCTGCTTCCCTCATAGAGGACAGTACTCTCTCTGGTGAGGGCATGCCATGCTGGGTGGTCCTTTGCTAGCATTACCCATGTCACACAATCAATTCCAAAGTTCTTTTTTTTAAATTTAATTTTATGTTTATTTTTAGTTTATGTCATTCATTTCCACAAGATTTTGGGTTACAAATTTTCTTGCCATCTTTTCCCTGCCCACCACCCCAAACAGTGATCCCACTGTATACCCCCTTCCCCAATCTGTTCTCTCTTATATACTTCTCCAACCCCTCTCCGACTTTCCAATAGGGCAAGATGGATCTCTACACCCCAATGCCTGTATATCTTATCTCCCAGTTGCATGTAATAATAATAATAATAATAATAATTTTTTAAACATTTGATTTTAAAACATTGAGTTCCAGATTCTTTCCCTTCCTCCCTTGTCACCCACCCTTACCAGGAAGATAAGCAATTCAATATAGGTTGTACATGTGTAGCTACATAAAACATTTTCATAGTGGATATATTGTGAAAGACTGACTATATTTCCCTCCATCCTATTCCAACTCCCACTTGTTCTATTCTCTACTTTGACCCTGTCCCTTTTCAAAAGTGTGTACTCCCAACTTCCCTCCCACCCAACCTGCCCTCTCTTCCATCATCTCCCCTCTCATCCCCTTGCCCCTACTCTACTATAAGGCAAGATACCCTATTTAAAATGTGTGTATGTCATTCCCTCCCTAAGCCAAATTCAATGAGAGTAAGGTTGACCCATTCCCTTTTGCTTTCCTGTTCTTCCCCTTCATTGTAACTTTTCCCTTGCTTCTTTTATAAGAGATAATTTACCCCATTCTGTCTCTCCCCATCTCCTCCCATTATATTCCTCTCTCACCTCTCAATTTCACCTTTTAAGTATCCAAAGTTCTTCAGAGAGACCTTGAGAATGTCCTTGTATTGCTTCTTCTGACCACAGTGTGAGTGGCTTCTTTGTGTGAGCTCGTTGTAAAATAGTCTTTTAAGCAAACATGCATTTGGCATTCAAATGACGTGGTCAGCCCATCAGAGTTATATTCTCTGCAATAAAGGTTGAATGCTTGGCAGTTTAGCTCAAGAAAGTACCTCAGTGTCCAGTACCTTATCCTGTGATAAGGTGATCCTCAGAATCTTCTCAAGACAATTCAAATGTAAGTGATTTCATTTCCTAGCATGGCACTGGTATACTATCTAAGTTTCACAGGCATACAACAATGAGGTCAGCACAATGGCTCTGCAGACCTTCAGTGTGGAGTCACATTGATTAGTGATAAGGACATGATCTGGAGAGATGGCCTGAATACTTCCATTGTGTTCTTGACAGACCATCATCAATCGATACTGAAGTCATTGACTGTTTACCTCAGATTGAAGTCCATTCCTCTCTAACCAAATTACTAGCTGAAGAAGAAGTTTTGAATGCCATTAGGCAAGATTCTTTTTTTTTTAATGCTTTATTAACTTCTGATTTACATCATTCGTTTCTGCCAGATTTTGAGTTACAAATTTTCTCCTGTTTTCCCAAACCCATCCCCCTAAAACAGCAGTCCCACAGGATATCCCCACCTCCAATCTGTTCTCTCCCATATTTTCTCCCATACCCGTTTCGACTTTTCCATTGGATCTCTATGCCTCAGTGCCTGTATATCTTATTTCTTAATTACATGTAAGATGGTATTAATAATATATATATATATATATATATACATACACACGCACATACACACACACATATATATTTGAATATTTGATTTTAAAACTTTCAATTCCAGATTCATTCCCCTCCCCCCCTGCCACCCACCCCCACTGGGAAGACAAGCAGTTCAGTATAGGTTGTACATGTGTGGCTAATGCAAAACAATAACATAGTAGATATATTGTAAAAGACTGACTATATTTCCCTCCCTCCTATCCCACCTCCCACTTGTTCTATTCTCTACTTTGATCCTGACCCTTTTCAAAAGTGGTTGCTTCCAACTTCCCTCCCCCCCAGACTGCCCTCCCTTCCATCATCCCCCCTCTCATCCCCTTCCCCCCCTATTCTCCTGGAGGGTGAGATCCCCTATTTAGTGTGTATTTTGCTCCCTCCTCAAGCCAGATTCAATGGGAATAAGGTTGACCCATTCCCTTTTGCCTTCCTATTCTTCCCCTCCATTGTAACCATTTTCCCTTGCCTCTTCTGTATGAGATAGTTTGCCCCAATCTGTCTCTCCCCATCTCCTCTCATTATATTCCTCTCACCTCTTAATTTCACCTTTTAAGTATCATCCCTTCCTATTAAATTGGTCCTGTGCCCTCTATCTATGTATACCTGTAAACATATATACACACATTCACATATGTATTCATATGCCCATATACCCTCATATATAGACATATATATATATTTCTAATCCCTTCAACTACTGAGAAAAGTTTCATAAAATACAATTATTTTTTTTCCATGTAGGGATTCTTTAACCGCTTTCCAATCCCTCCCTGACTCACCTAGTTAGCATATTTGTCACTGGTTTCATTATAGTTTATCCTATATAAACTTTAAGTACCTCTTTAATTTTTTTTTTTTATGTACCTTTTTATGTACCTCTTTAAGGGTGCAGGATCCCTAAGAACTCTTGCCTGCTGTGTAGTGTAACAATAAATCTTTGCCACCTTGACTTGGAGAATGCTTGAGTCTGTGAATTCCTTCCAGTCTGCTTTCCAGGGACTCTGATTATTGGGATTCCTGGACTCACTGAACTCCCTGACCCCTTGAACTGCATCATTTCCTCCAATTAGATTGTGAGCTCCTTGAGGGCAAGTACTGTCTTTTACCTCTTTTTGTATCCCTAGTGCTTAGCACAGTGCCTGGCATACAGTGCTAAATAGGTGTTTAGGTATTGATAAATGTTTATAGATTGTTTGATAGAGGGGCCATCAACAACTCTGGGTTATATTATGTTTGCTGCCCTCAGGCCTGCTAGCCATTCATCTCACTTGACACATAGTTTCAGCTGTCACCATTGTTTCATGCTCTGAAGATCACTGCTGGTTGAGGCCAGGCATGGTTCCAAGACCATATAGTAGTGGAATGCTTCTCTGCTCCCAGCTGTTAGTTCTGAGATGGTACCTCTTATCAAAAGGAGGCTTAGTGGGCCCCACCAAGACTCTTTGAATTTAAAGCCTGGAGACTTGGGACAGTCTTCTTAGAAAAAAGGCAGAAGCATAAACAAACCCAAGACTTAAACTAGGAGACTAAACAAAACAAACAATAACCTTCCCTGAGGGTGAGGACAGAGAATCTTTCCTGTTTTTTTCTTTTTCTTTTTAACTTGAAGAGGGATCTGCTTCTTTTCTGAGCCTTGTCTAGAAGGCTTTCTCTCCTTCACAAAGATTTTTTTCTTTTTTACCTCAGATAACAAGATCTTCAAAACATAGAGCACAGTTTCACTTCACTGGAGCCCCCAGACCTTACTTTTTTTTTTTTTTACTCTGCAAGGTCTCTTTCTAGTTTAGGACTAGAACTTCTCTGAGCTCTATTTTTTGGACTTGTCCAATGCAGGAATTTGTTTTGCTTGACTATGAATATTTGTTACAAAGTTTTGCTTTTTTTTTTCCTATGGGGGTCATGGTGTTGGTGAAAATTTAATAATGGGCTGAGAGCTGAACTGGCTTCCACCCCTGCCCTACTCAAAGTAATCCCTTATAATAAAGAATTAAAATAGAAAAAAATTAATAGTTTAGCAAAACTAGTTAATAACCAAGTTTAATGTATATAGAGTGTCCCATATCCATTGTTTTCTACCTGTGCAAAGAAGGGAAAGAAGCGTATTCTCATATTCTTTCAAGTCAAGAATGATCAACACTGTGTTCAGTTTACACTTCTTTTTTGGTTGTTTTTTTCCTTTTCATTATTGCAATTACTGTAATGCAAATTAAATTACTAAATTAAATTGAATTCTGTAATGAAAATTAAATGTAAATATTCATACTCAATAAATGGTGACAATGACTTTAAGTCAGGCATTCATGAATTGTAGGGGAGTGTAAAGTTAATGAAATATAAGATCTTTCCTCCCAATAATAGGTCTCACATGGAGCCCATTAAGGGAAGCTTGTATAAGGGAGGTTTGTTTTTCAGGAAGGCCCATACCTTTTGTTACTTTGTAAATAGGCAATGGGTCACAAGGGTTTATGATCCCCTCTGACCCTGAAGAAGTGTATATTCTCTGAGGTTAGCATTTTGCTTTGAGTTTCACTCATTGGAAGTGTGTTGGTATGATTTGGCCAGATAAGACTCTGGGTAGCTGTTAAGGAACCCCCTGGCTTTGAAAAATCCAGATGGTACTTCTCTCTCTGGTAACTATGTATGTATTGCTTTGGTCAGACAGTTCGATCTATCTGTTGATCTGTGCTAATTTCTCAGACAGTTAGAAGCCCTGTCTGTGGGTCTTTATTTCTCTGCTTATATTTTCTCTGTTTTCTTTGTTTGTATTTTCTCTGAAGTTCAGGGTGCTGATTTTTACCCTGAACTAATCAATGTAATTTAAAAAAAAAATTGTTGACCCCTTGAACAGTTATTTTTCCTAGTAAAGCAGATCTAAGAACCTGTGCTAGTAGCCATCCTGGGTATGCCAATGTGGTTGCTGGACAGGGAGGCCTACATGAATTGTAGTCAGGCCAGAAGGACTTGGCCAATTGATGGGAGGTTCCCAGGAGAATATCCTAATGATCCTTCTCAAAACCTGATCTCAGCAGGAAGTGAACTCCTAAGGCAGCTGTAGGTTTTCTGAACCCTCCTTCTTCCTTTCCAGATTTAGGGCTCTTTGTTGGTTCCTGAAACTCCCAGAGTCACTCCAATCCCCTGGCGGATAGAGGTCAGGGAATCTCTAGCTGTCCTGTGGCAGTGAAGGGCTCTCTCAGGAGCTGACCTCTCATTGCTATAGGAGAAAAGAATCTGTGTATTTTAGGGGATGCTTAATGGCCAATCTTCAGATTACTGCAATAAATTCATAAGGCATTCAAATTGTTTTGTTGCAATGGAATTTTAATATGTAAAGGCTATGCAATAGCCTTCATATGGAAACTACCCACAAATGTCTAGCTTAGTTCTATACCAAACCATTTAAGATCATTCAAAATGAACTGGTGTTAATACATTTTAATAGAAAACTCATATGCCAGAAGCAACAATCAAACCTATCAGAAAAGTATTTGTATAACATTCAGAATTTGGAGACACCAAAACTATTTAGATTATTTAGACTTAAGAAAGTGAGAAGAGGTTTGTGTAGTGTACTTAGCTCAAGTCAGAGCTAATGGCCCTAATGGTTTTAAATGGTTCTAAGTAGTTTTCTTTTGGGTAGATTTGAATCTTTCCTTCCAGTCTACAGGAGGTAAAAGTTGATGCTGAAATAAGAAGTGCTCTAAACTCAATTAGGGAGTATTAGAAGTGCCATGCATCTCTTTTCTCAATTACCTTTCAAACTTTTGGGTTGTCTTGAGAGCTATGCTTTTCCTCCATGAGGAAATTAGATATATTTGATTGAGGAAAGGGAGGAAAGGAGAGGCAATTAATTGATTTGTTTGGGAAGGAAGAGACAAGGTTAATGAAGGCTTCATACAAAATGAGTGGAGCTTTGAAGAGCTAGAGTTCAGATCTTCTCCCTCTTCCCTTTGCTCATAGTACAAACAGCACACCATCAGGCATTTTATTTAGAAATTGATGTACACAGGTTCCCAGAAAAGTCTTTGTTCTTCAAGATTATATGTTTTAGGGAATTATCTGATGAAGAAAATACCGGTACTGGCCATCCACTAAAGTATGAGATGCCTTCTGTAAATGGAATCTTTCATTGCAATAAGATTTTCTTAATCATTCAGCAAGTATTTAGGTGTCTAATACATACTCTAGTGAATGCCCCCCCCAAAAAAAGGAGGAAGTAGAACTCATGATATGTTTCTATAGTAAACATTCTATGAATAAACAATTGGGACACATGGTTTGACAAAGCATAATTTTTTTTCAATTTTGTATTCCCTTAAAGCTAGTTTTTATATTTATGCATGCAGTGTGGACCTCTTAGGTTATATGACCCGAAAAGCCCTGACTATTGTTACCTTTGCTGTATACACCATATGCATATGTAATCATTTTGTTGGGGTTCCCTCCTGTCATGAAGGGCTTTGGACACTTTGAGAACGTCTCACTTTTCTGGCTAGTAACCTTAACTCAGGCAATCTAGGAACTTCAGTTTCTGTTATTACCTCCTCCCCTTCTCCCAACGTAATCATCTACTCTCTTTACAAACTCATATACTCACAAGGTTCAAAATGTGAGCAATTTTATTTATAAATTACTGAAAATAGATAGGACTCACATACAAGCCCACAGGAAATAATGATACAAGTGAGCAAACCAAACTACAATCCAATCATCTTAACATTCTTTTCAACCTGCTGTATATCCAGGGTTGTAAGGATCAAGTAGGATAATATTTTTAAAGCACTTTGTAAATCTTAAAATGCAATATAAATGTTAACTATTATTATGGTGGCATCTGAGTGAATGAGCAGCCCATTGAATTAGTCCATCTAGATCTCTGCCCCAACTCCCATGCTTTGGGATCAGGAAAGTTCTGTCTGTCTTAGAAGAACCCAGATGGCACATGGCATAGAGATACCATCTTAGGTTAGAGCTAGACTTTTAAAAGGAGTATTGGGGAAGCCAGAAAGAAGAAGGAAACAGAGCAAGGGGGCTGTGGGAAGATGCTTCTCTGACTCATCTCACCATAGTGTATAGGCACGGAATGCTGAGGTTTCTCCTTCCCCTTCTACCAGACTTTGGACTCTATAGTCACATATTCCCATACCAATGAAACCACAGAGCTATCAAAATATTGAAGTTTAAGTCAGTTTCTTTGGTGGTACTTCTTACAAAGTCTCTGGCACCATGAGATGGTTTAATATCAGGAACAATGGAAATGACACAAAAGTTATGTTACCATCTACCGCGTTTCCCCGATAATAAGACCTATCCTGAAAATAAGCCCTCCCCTTACTGTGTAAGATTCCTCTAAAATAAGCCCTCCCCTGAAAATAAGCCCTACTGAGATTGCTACTGTAGTGAAGGTGATCCCTTGCGCTACACGCTACATTATGGTACCCTCTGTATGCACCGTCCCCCCCTCGGGTGAAACGCACGCTGCGCTCCGAGCTGCATCCAATCAGAGCTGCAGCAGTGAGCGCATCATCCTGTTCTTCCCCAGTGATTTGCTTGCTGGCGCCATTGAGAACAGTGCTGCAGAGGAGAGCTGAGGCAGGACAACATAAAAACCCGGTATGTAAGCGGGAGTGAGGGGGCATGATGGAGGATAAAAAGGGCATGATGGAGGAAAAAAGAACTCAGGGGGCATGATGGAGTGAAAAGAAGGACTGATGGTCATAATTTTATTATTCTGTCTGTTTTGACCCCCAGACATGAGTACAAAAAGGAAGAGCTATACTGTTGAGTATAAGAAAGCAATTGTAGAGGAGTCACATGTCATTGCTGTCAATGTTCATTAAAATAAGCCCTCCCCTGAAAATAAGCCCTCTGGTGTTTTTCTGTTCAAAAAAATAATAAAACAGTGTCTTATTATCAGGGAAACACGGTATCTGCCTTGTTACTTTACCCTAAGGACTGCTGTGCTGCACTTAAGAGATCTGCTGGTAAATATTTATTAATCAGCTTTCTGACCAAAAAAAAAAGTACTCACAGTACACTTTTAAGCCTAATCTTCCTTATTAAAATATTCTCCATCACTTTCTTAAGTCTAAACAATCAACAAAACAATGGATCGACCCTGATTTGTAGTGTTTGTCAGTTTTCAATATGTAAATGCTCACACGGAAAATTTAACAATGGGCAGAAACTTCCTGTGTGAATTATCTCCCTCTAATAAAATATGAACTCTTTGAGAGCAGGGGCTGTCCTACTTTTCCCCTGGAATCTCCAGGATTTAGCACAATGCATTGTACATAGTAAGCACTTAATTAAAGCTTTTAAATTCATTGTTCATTCATTCATTTATAGTGAAATTCCTAAAGTGCAAGACTGACTATGTTGCTCTCTCTACTCAATAAACTCTAGGGTCCCCTATCACCTCCAGGATAAAATATAAACTCCTTTCTTTAGAGCTCTTTATAAGTTGACCCCTTCCCCATTTTTCTAATCTCACACCTTACATCTCTCTCCCCTGCGTGCTCTACTATCCAGTGACATTGGCCTCCTGACTGGACTCCATTTCTGAGCTCAGTGACTTTTCACTGGCTGTCACTTTTACCTGGAATTTGCTCTTTCTTTATCTCTACCTCCTGGCTTCCCAGTGGTTTCCTTTAAGTCCCAGATAAGACCCCACCTTCTACAATAAGCCTTTCCTGGTCGGCCTTAATAGGGCCTTCCCTCTGTTGATTATCTCCAATTTATTTTGTATATAGCTTGTTTGTGCATAGTCACAATCATGTTTTCTCCCGCATTAAAATGAAAGCAAGGACACATGCCTTTCTTTGCATCTTTAACACTCAGCACAGTGCACATAGTAGGTCCTTAATAAATGTTCATTGACATTCATTCATTCATTCACTTGCTGTTTCCTTTTTTTTTTTTTTTTTTGTCCTTTAGAGTTCCTGGAAGAACTGATCACCATTCCAGTCATTGTTCCCTTCACTGTTCCTTCACTGTGGGCCCTGACAACTGTGGCTCTTTGCCCACTTCTGAAATTTCATTTCCTCATTTAGCTTCCTAAACTGAAACTGGGAACTAAACTTAGTGGTCTCTTTGGTTATAGGTAGTAATAAAGGGTTCTTGCTTAGTCCAGCTCTCTTTAAGGGTAAACTGATGAAATCTAGTCCATAGTTAGTAGGATTAAAGGGGTAAAAAATGACTCCAAATTTTCTAGCTTGGGAGTTATGAGAAGAATCAGATAATTGGGTATCAACAGAGATGAGAGAGTTGGAAGAGGGATGTAGTTAATAGAGCAAGATGATTAATTCAATTTTGAATACCTTGAGTTTAAAATAATGATGGAATAGTCAAGAGCCCCATAAGCAGTTCGAAATCTAGGACTAGTGTGCTGGGGAGGTCTTTGCTAGTGATACATATTTGGGAGAGAGAAATACACATGATAAAGCCAGGGGAATGTGTAAGCTCACAAAAAGATTGAGTAAAAAGAGAGAAGGTCAGGAGGCTAGGGACAAATATCCCCATGTAGGATGAGTGTCTTGATACAGGTTTTTAAGATTCAATATACCAACAGTATAGTACAAGGAGACATGAAACACATGTCATAAAGCAAGCCAGCTTTATCTAGGGGATATAGAATAAGAAAGGTAGTTGGGGGAGATAAAAACAGGTCAGGTCTGCAAAGGCCCAGGTCTTGGGTCCCAGTGGAATTGGACGCAGGACACTGTGGCCTTAGATGGAAAGGGGCTCCTCAGCCAGTAAAGTCTTGCAGGTTTTTAGAGGGTTCTTATCTGCCTGAAAAGGAGCAGGCATTGGGCTGAGGGAGTAAGGAACTCGGAACTGATCTAGGTCAAGGTTCTGAACTGGTCCTGACTCATGCTGGGAGGAACACCTGGGGAATTGGCTGCTAGTTGATACTTCAGCTCTCCAGCAGGTGGGAAAGGGGCTTTGAGCCATTCCTGCTGGTCTTACTCTGACAGAGTGACTCATGGTTTTAAGCTTCCCTGGGAATTCTTTCTTTTAGCAAGAAATGGAGGTGACAGAGGTCATTACAATGGCAGAGAAGGAGAAATAAGAAAAACAACAACAGAAAAGAATCTATTTAAAGCTGGAAGGCATTTTGGAGGCCATCTCTTCCAAACCCCTCATTTCCCAGATGAGGATCCTGAGGCCCAGATTGCTATGACTCGTCCATGTTCTCACAGGGAGCAAACTACAGAGCCAAGATTTGAATACAGCTCCTCTAACACCAAACCTAACACTCTTTCCACCATGGATTGGTCACAGACTTAGAAGGGGACACCATTGCCAAAGAATCATAGAGAGGAGGAGGTAATTGCAAAGAGTAGGCGATCAAGAACTCTGAATGGCAAAGAGAGGCTGAAAATGAAGACTGAGGAAAGGCTGGGGAGTTTGTCCTCGGTGAAGACATTGCAGGAATAATAACAATAGTTATTATTTATATTTACATAGTGCTTTAAGATTTGCAAAGCATTTTACTAATATCTCATTTGATTCTTGAAACAACTCTGAAAGGTAAGGGCTATGTTTCTCCCCATTTTAAAATGGAGAAATGGGGGAAGCTAGGTGGTGCAGTGAATAGATCACTGGCCCTGGAGTCAGGAGGACCTGAGTTCAAATCTGGCCTCAGACACTTAATACTCACACACACAAAACTAGCTGTGTGACCTTGGGCAAGTCACTTAATTCCAATGACCCTGCCTTCCCCCTCCAAAAAATAAAATTTAAAAAAATGGAGAAACTGAGGCTGACATTAAGTACTTACCCAGGGTCACAGTGTGTGAGACTGGATTCACACTTAGCTCTATCCTGACTCCACATCCAATGTTCTATCCACTCTGCCACCTAGCTGTCTCTGCCAGGCGGATTCCCATGAGAAGACTTCTATTTCTTTGCTTCCAAATAGCATATTCCTTGGCAGGGAACACCAAGGGAGACTCCCTGGAGCTTCTGAGTGCTCAATTTGAGAATGTTTTCTGAGATTCGTGGTTGAGTTAAAAGAAATGTCAGCATTCTTGGTTCCAAATACTAATTTACATGTTTGTTTTTTTCCCTCATAAAACTGGAAATAGTAGCAGGTTTAAGCAACATATATTCTAGTTTTGTAAACTGGAGTAATATTAGTTAGTTAGTGAAATAGATTTAGTTAGTGAAATAGATTTGAATACCTTAAATACATGCATTTTAATGAAATTGCAAGAGCAGCTAGGTGGTGCAGTGGTCAGGAAGCACGTGTGTGTATAGTTCAGTTCAGTATGTTGTTCTGTTGTGTCTGACTCTTCATGATCCCATTTGGGATTTTCTTAGCAGAAATACTAGAGTGATTTGTCATTTTTCAGCTCATTTTACAAATGAAGCAACTGAATCAAATAGGGTTAAATTAGTTGCCCAGGGTCACATAGTTAGTTAGTATCTGAGGTCAAATTTGAACTCAGGTCTTCCTGACTTCACGCTTGCCACTCTATCTACTTCACCCATAGCTGTGCCTGAGTCAGAAAGACCTGAGTTCAAATGTGACCTCAGACACTAGTTCTGTGACTCTGGGAAAATCACTTAATCTCTGTTTGCCTCATTTTCCTCATCTGTGACATAGGGATAATAATAGCTCTTACCTCCCAGGGTCGTTGTGAGGATCAAATAAGATAATGATTGTTAAAAGCTTAGCTCGGCACTTGGCACATTAGGTGCTATATAAATATTTGTTATTGTTATTAGCTATTAAGAGGCAGCTTGGTATAATGGTTAATAGATCCGGCCTTGAAATTAAGAAGATCTGAGTTCAAATCTTATCTCTGATATATGTTGACTGGGTGACCCCTGGCAAAGTACTTAACCTCTCAGTGTTTCTAATGTTTTTAAGACTAAAAGTTAAAGAGAGGGTACTAGTAGAGGGAGATTCCTCATCTGGAAATTCCATATATAAATAAAATCACAGGTCCAATCCTTCTCCTAATCAAAGTCAGGCTGTTATGAGGGAAAGATAATTTTTTTTTGTTATTGCTAGTTATTGCTTAGTTGTTGGTAGAATGTGACCAGAAGCATATTGATCAACCACCATAGGTGAAGAAACCATTTAACAAACATTTAAAGCAGGTTCCAGTACAGAGTTTATTAACCTAGGGTTCATGGACTCCTTAGCAATATGTATATGTGTACATGTGTGTGTGAGTGTGTGTGTGTGTGTACATGTGAACTTGGATGAGAAAACAAAATTACATCTTTATTTTCACTAACCTCTAACTGAAAATTAGCATTTCCCTCAACTGGGAACATAAGCAACAAACATTCTGAGAAGCAGTCTATAGGCTTCAACAAAAAGAACCATCATAGAAAAGAGATGAAGAACTGATCTAGGAATAGGAAGATTAAAAAAATATATCACAGTCCCCACCATATAGGAGCTTATGGCTCTCTGAGGGCCTTTCTGGCTGCAGATCTATGAGCCTATCTCTAAGTTACCAAAGATTCTCTTGGGAATGGATGCATGATGTGTATACAGATAAGTATAATATTAGGTAGAATGTAGAGTCAAAGTGCTCTAGAGATTGAAGGAGGGAGAGATCATTTTCATGGGGGAGGGGAGATGTTGGGGAAGGTTTCAGAGAGGAGGTGATGTCTGAGCTAAGTCTTGAAGGAGGAAGACAAGGATTCTGAAAGGGGAAAGTGTAGTAGGAGTCAGTTTTAGGAATGGGGGGAAATGTGCAAATATATGGAGGCAGGAGGTAGCTGGTCAAGTGGGAGAGACGATAACCAAATTTGGCTGGAAAACAGTATGCACGAAGGGGAATGAAAGGGAAACTGGGGTTGGATGGTGGAATGCCTTCGTTGTAAGGTGGAGGAGTCTCTATTTTATCCTAAAGCCCTGATGCCCTGCTCTCCCTTTGGGCCCAACATTCACTTTTTTGTGTGTTTCAACGTGTAGAGTCTGGGGCAGAATATTTTCCTGCTGCTCTGACACTTGCTGAAACTAATTTACTCTAGATTTTCAAACTTAAACCTCAAGAGATTTATTCACCATTGAAAACTTAATCCTTCAGCTAAGGTAGGGAACTTTGGGGACCAGTTACAGAGTGTATGCTTTGGCTGAGCTTCTATTTACAACTCGGAAGCTTCTAACCTTTAATTATCAACAATATAGCTACTAAAAGAGCTAGGAATAAACAGCTCTATACAACTAAATTTAAACACTAAGCACACAACTCAAAGGCCATATTTTTAGAGCAACTTTTAGAGGAATAAATGCTTAAGGTATGATTTGGTACCATTTTGGCTAATCCTTAAACTTTTCTTCATCAAATCACCCTGAATCACAGCCTGGAGTCCAATTCCTCTGTTTTTTCTCTTAACCTATAGCAGGCATTGCCTTAAAATAAACCAAGTCACCCATTCCTTGTTCCTTTAACTACTGTATTGAGCATCCTATGACTGTCTCTAATCAAAGAGATGGCCTGAATTTTTAATTCTTACTTCCAGTTCTAAGTCAGTTAGAAAAGTACAAACTGCTCCCTTGATTTCATGAAGAAGAAAAGAGAGAAGGAGGAAGAGGAGGTGAGAGGAGGAATGAGTGGAAGGAAGAGGAAGAGGAGGAGGAGAAGGAAAAAAGGAGGAGGAGGAAAAAGAAGAACTATGCTCCCTCCAATCTGGGAAGATTTCTTCATCTTTTTTATTCTATTTTTTTGTTCATTGAGAAATCCTTTAATTTTCTGTTCTTTCTTTTGTCCATAACCTTTTGGGCAAGTAATGACTTGCCACTGCTTACCTGAGATTGGCTGCTTTTACATAGGAAGATTTCCAGAAATGATTTTCTAAAGAGCCTGTATGCTACAAAACTTTTAAAACAAATTAAAGTGTAGTGGGAGGTATGGCTATACAATCTCCAGATGATAGAATTGTGGTGGCATGATGGTTCATACTCCTGGTGTGTGGGTTTTCCCAGAGGGGATTAGTGGAAGGAAAAAATGTGGTGAAAGGGTACCCAGCAGTTCAGTGGTCCCTCTTGTGCCATTTGTGTTTGAAGGGACTTTGAGATCGGGCACTCAGTACCACCCTATGAAGAAACTCAAAGACATTGTCCTAGTAATAAAGGGATTTAGAGCAGAAAGGGCTTTCAAAGGTCATTGACTCCAATCATCTCACTTTAAAGGTGAAGAGAGTGATTTCCCCAGAATCGCAGAGATAATAAGTAACCTAGTAAGGCTTTGAACATACTGAGGTCCTCTGACTTGAAATTTAGAGTTCTATCCACTGCATCTAAAATCATACTCTAGTTAACAGTGAGAGAAAAGAACAATGCCAGGTGAGGGATTTGAACCCGGTAGAACTGGGGAGAATAAAAAAAACCAAACCTGTTTACCTTACCACTCACCTTGATCCATGTAACCTTTGGGAGAAATACCAGGGGCCATGTAATTACCTGCATAGATCAATACAACTCTTTCTCTTTTTAAAAATATCTTTTTTTTCAGTTACAGGTAAAAGCAATTTTTAACATTAAAAAAAAATTTGAGTTTCAAATTCTCTCCCATCCTTTCTTTACATTGAGAAGGCAAGCAATTTGATATAGGTTATACACGTGCAGTCATACCAAACATATTTCCACATAAGTCATGTTGTGAAAGAAAACACATAATACGCCCCCCCCAAAAAAACCAAGAAAAAATAGAATTAAAAAAAAGTATTCTTTGATCTGTATTTAGACTGTATAAATTCTTTCTCTGGAGGTGGATAGCATTTTCATCCTGAGTGCTTTGTAATTGTCTTAGATAATTTTATTGCTGAGAAGAGCTATGCCGTTCACAGTTGATCATCATACAATATTGTTGTTACTGTGTACAATGTTCTCCTGGTTATGCTTATTTCACTTTGCAGCAGTTCATGTATGGCCTTTCCAGGTTTTTCTGAAAACATTCTAGGCATCATTTTTTAAATAGCACAATAGTATTTCACCACAACCATATACCAAAACTTCTTTAGCCACTCTCAAGTGATGGGAATCCCTTCCATTTCCAATTCCTTGCAACTGAAAAAAGTTGCTATAAACATTTTTGTACATATAGGTCCTTTCCCTTTTTAAATTTTTAAATATCTCTGGGATACAGATCTAGTAGTTTCATAGCTCTTTGGGCATAGCTCCAAATTGCCCTCCAGAATGGTTGTATCAGTTCACAACTCCACCAACAGTGCATTAGTGTCCTAATTTTTCCACATTCTCTCCAATATTTGTCATTTTCCTTTTCTGTCACATTAGAAAATATGATAGGTGGTACCTCAGAGTTGTTTTAATGTGCATTTCTCTAATCAGTAGTGATTTAGAACATTTTTTTGTATATAACTATAGACAGCGTCTTCATCTGAAAACTGCCTGTTCATATCCTTTGACCATTTGTCAATTGAGGAATGGCTCTTATTTCTATAAGTTTGACTCTGTGGAGTTTAAAATTTCCAACCTACAATAAAAGAAACTGAGGCAAAGCTCTGAACCAATGTCACTTTATTAAAGAGTCCATGGTCCTCTCTAATGAAGTGAACCTCAGATCTTCTTAACAATCTAAGATGCCCCTGGTCCCCAGGATCTTGCCTTTATAGGGTTTGATACCCAAATATGCAAAAGAGGCATGGTAAAATACAGGATCTCACCAAAAATTAAGAGAGATGAGTCATCCCTAGTAACCAAGTAGTTATAAGATTGCCACCTGCTCATGTTGGGCAAGAGAGGGTGGTCCAGAGGTACAAGTTGTAGGACTTTCCAAAGAATCAAGGCATCCCACCCATGCTAGTTTGGACATGGAATTTGAGTAAAAGAGGATGGAGATATTTTCGTTAGCATTCTTGTGGTTGTGCAAGTGAGATTCATAACTGGTAAACAAGTAGTGAACATTACATAAAAGTTTAAGGTCCACTATAAAGGCCTACTATGAGAACCTGTCTTATATAATTATCCTATATGATTTATGTAAAATATCAAACTGATTAATATTGATTGAAATAGAGTAGGGATCCTAATGAATCATATCTCACAGTTCTCTATATATTTGAGAAATGGGACTTTTATCAGAGAAACTCTGTAAAATTTCTCCAAAGTTTTCTGCTTTCCTTTTAATCTTGGCTGCATTAGTTTTGTTTGACTGCAACTCTCTTTGTGACTGAATTGTTTTTGCTTAACGCCAAGAGCGCTTTGGGATGAAGGTGCATGGTGAGGAGGCACCAAGTAAAGGGCTATGGGAGGAAAGGGAGGAAGGTGAAATCAAGGTATGACAGTCATGCTGGAGCCAGGTGCCAAACTGAGACCAGCAAGGTCATCAAGTTGAAGAGGAAGCTTTATTATTGTTCAGAGATTGAGAAGGATGATCAAAGGAGACCTGATGCCAAATGACAATAGCTAAACAGAGATGCTGAAGGCTATCTTCACTAAACTCTCCCCCCACCAGCCCTTCAACAAGATACTTTGCCTAGAGTTCCACTTTTGCTATCATTAGTGTTTGTTTGGAGAGAATTGAAATTCAAACTACTCTGGGGAGATGGAGGGAAATAAAATTGTACTCACTGTGATTTCTTTCTGTTTTATTATTCAGTTTGATTATGAATAAATGTTTATGTTTCAGTGCTACTAGGAGCCATCATTTTCTAACAAAGAAGGCAGCTAAATGCCTCAGAAGTGAGCTAACTGAAGAAGTTTCCCAGAATTTTAAGCTCTGGGATGGAATCTCAGTTGAAACATACTATGTCCTCTGGATTGAGAGGTGGGGAGTGAGGGGATTTACAGGAACTGAATGTTGTATGCACTATCCAATGTAGTCGCTATGTTATTTAGTTTGGGTTAACTATTTTTTCTTTGTTATGGAGAAGAGGTACTAAAGTGGAAATTATGGTGGGAAATGATCGGGGCATAAAAGACATCAATAAACTTTTTTCAAATAAAATCTTATTTTCCCCAGTTACATATAAAAACAATTTTTGACATTCATTTAAAAATCTTTTTGAGTTGCAAACTTTCTTTCTCCCTCCCTCCCTCCTTCCACCCCCTCCCTGAGACAGTAAGCAATTTGATATAGGTTCTACATGTTCAATCATGCAAAACATATTGCTATATTAGTCATGTTGTGAAAGAAGACATGGACCCAAAGCGGGGTGGGACGGGGGGGAACCATGAAAAAAATAAGTGAAAATAGTATGCTTCAATCCATATTCAGACTCTATCAGTTCTTTCTCCAGAGGTGGAGAGCATTTTTCATTATGAGTCTTTTGGAATCATCAATAAACTTAAAAAATACCAGGGCAAGATGAGCTAGAGTCTTAATCATAGATAAATTTTGATAGGAATATATTTTGGTTGACAATAGTTAATATCTATTTGGGATAAACACTGACAAACTTTTCAATTTTTTTTTTGGTACCATATAGTATTTCAGAAAGTGACCAATGGATTCTTTCTGTTTTCACTTTGTATTCTTGTTCTAAGAGATATGGGCATATTTTGAAATATGATGTTTAGGTTCTATTTTTGGTCATGGTTTTTGAGTTATTCAATGACTCTGAAATTATCTCTCCTTAATCTGTTTTCAAGGTCAGTTATTTTTTGATATGAGAAGATTTCAATTTTTTTAGTCTTTCGACTTTATTTTAATATTATTTGTTGTCTCATGGAGTCATTAACTTCTATTTGGCCCATCCTAATTTTTAAGGAGTTTTGAGTGTCTCTGTTAAAATAATAGCTCCTTATGGTGGGATTCTTTTTTTGTTTTCTCATTCTTCCAGCTTTATTTCCTAACTTCCTTCTTCATGTTAGGACCAAACTTGACTACTTTTGGAAGGAATGACTAGGCCATACTTTGTCCTGTTTTGTGTCCTCTTGGGTCCTGCTATTGCTTTCTTGGGGTACTGAATGTAGGACTACAAGCTTTCAGTGAACTCAAATCAATCTGATCCAGGACAAAGTTGGAGTAGTGCCTTCCTGGTCTGAGCCTTGCAAGTTCCTGGCCTGTGTTTGGGTCTTATCAAACCAACTATGGGCTTTTGTTAGTAATATACACATTATGGATGGTTTTTATAGATCATTTTATATCCTGTTACTTTGTTGAAGCTTTTTTCTTTTTAAAATATTTGTTGTATTTTTTTTTCTTTGGATTCTAAGCTGTTTCCCTCCTTCCCTCCCTCTCAACCCCTAGAGAAGGGCAACATTTGACACAGATGTATATGTGAAACTATACTATATATAGTTCCATTTAACAGTTCTCTGCAGGTAGATAGCATCTTCTTTCATATGTCCTTTATAGTTGATTTGAATATCATGTAACTCAGAATAGCTTAGTCATTCACATTTGTTCTTTTAACAATATTGCTATTACTCTAATACAATGCTCTCTTGATTCTGTTCATTTCACTCTTTGTTATTTCACGCAAATCTTTCCCTGTTTTCCTAAAATCAATCTGCTCGCCATTTCTGATAGAACAGTAGTATTCCATCACAATTATATACCACAACTTATTCAACCATTCCCCAATTGGGAATCCCCAAATGCCCTAATGGGCATCCCCTCAATTTCCAGTTCTTTGCCACCATAAAGAGTGCTGATGTAAATCTTTTAGAACATGTAGGTTCTTTTCCTTTTTCCTTGACCACCTTGGGAAACAGACCTAGTAGTGGTATTACTGGGTTAAAAGGGCATATACACAGTTTTATAACTTTCTTATTCCAGATTGTTCTTCAAAATAATTGAATCAGTTCACCAGTTTCACCAACAGGGTATCAGTGTCCCAATTTTTCCACATTCCTTCCAACATTTGTAATTTTCCCCATCATTTTAGTCAGTCTGATAGGTATGAGATGGTATATTAAAAGTTATTTTAATTTGCATTTCTAATCAATAATGATTTAGAACATTTTTATATGACTATATATAGCTTTTATTTGTTTATCCAAAAACTACCTGTTCATATCCTTTGATCATTTATCAATTGGGGACTCATTCTTATGAATTTGACAAAATTCTCTATGTATTTGAGATATGATGCCTTTATCTGAAAAATTATCTATAGATTTTCCCCTCCCTCTCCAATTTTCTGCTTTTCTTTTAATCTTGGCTATGTTGGTTTTTTATGAACAAACCTTTCAAATTTAATGCAGTAAAAATTATCCATTTTATATCTCACAATGCTCTCTATCTCTTGTTTATTCATAAATTCTTTTCTTATTCATAAATCTGATAGGTTATCTATCTTTTTTCAACTAACATTTTTATTGATTGTCTAGGTGTTTTAAAGCAACGATGCAGTTTGAAAAGAGAGATAATTTTATCTCTTCTTTGCCAATGTTTAAACCTTAAATTACCTTTTCTTAGTCTTACCGCTATGACTAGGACCCCCCTTCCCCCGATGTCAAATAATGATGGTGACAGTGAGAGTCCTTGTCTCATCCTGATCTTAATGGGAAAACTTCCAGTGTTTCTCCATTACCACTCCAAATAGTGCTGGCTCTTAAAAAAAAATAACAATAAGGAAAGTTCATTGCCTTCCTATATTTTCTAGTATTTTTTTAATGTGAATTAGTATTGTATCTTACCAAAATCTTTTTAGTGATCTGTTGATATAATTATGTTTTTTTAAAAACATTTTTGCTAACATGAATTATTATACTAATTGTTTTCCTAATGGTCAATTAAATAAACATTTAGCTTCTATTAAGGTACTGTATGAGGCACTAGGGTACAAAAATACCATCTTTGAATTCTGGACATAAATCCAATTTGATCATAAACATTTTTTGGGATATGTTGCTTTAATTCCTTTGTATTTTATTTAATGTTTTTGCATACATATTTATGTCATATTGTTTTATACTTTGTTTTCTAACTTAATTTTTATTGTTCCTATGATTTGGTCTTTGACTCAGTCATTGTTTAGAATATTAATTTTTAGGTTTGTATTTTCATTCATTGATTACAATTCTTATTGCATTATGATCTATAAAAGATGCATTTAAGATGTCTGCTCTTCTGCAGAAATCTGAAAATGAGTTCTTTATGCCATAATCCTTGATAATTTTTGACAAAAGTCTGATATTAGCCTGAATCATACATCTTATTTCTTTTTTTATATATTTTTTTGAGGGGGGAAGACAAGGCAATTGGAGTTAAGTGATTTGTCCAATGTCACACAGCTAGTAAGTGTGTCAAGCGTCTGAGACTGGATTTGAATACAGGTCCTTGTGACTCCAGGGCTGGTGCTCTATCCACTGCACCACCTAGCTGCCCCTATACATCTTCTTTCTAAGATTCCTATTCAACAATCTCAAAAAATATGTCAGATCCAGTTTTTCCAATATTTTGTTCACCTGTGATTTCCTTCTTGTTTTTTTTTTTTTGGAGGGGGGGCAGGGCAATCAGGGTTAAGTGACTTGCCCAAGGTCACACAGCTAGTAGGTATATCAAGTGTCTGAGGTCAGATTTGAACTCAGGTCCTTCTGACTCCAAGGCTGCTACTCTATTCACTGAGCCACCTAGATGACCCTAAGTATTAAGTCTTGTTTTTCTTTGTTAGCTGTCAAACTCTGAAAGAGAAATTCAAATCACTTATAGTTATTAGTTCCTTATTATATAGATCTTTTAATATTTTAGTTAACTCTTGCTACATATTCAGTGCACATATATTTAATGTTAATATTTCATTATCTTGTTTCTTTAAGAATTATTCATTTTTTCTTGTTTTCTTGAGGAGAGGTTACATATAAAAGAAAGTAAGACAGTCCCTGCCCTCAGTTGACTTACATTTTAATGGTGGGGGTGGAGAAGCAACACATAAAACTGTGCTGGAAAGGGAGGCTAAGGAAGTAAAGCATACTTTGCCAACTGTGTGGTTGAGTTGGGGAAATTGTTGTTTGTCCTTTGGTCTTGAAAAGGACTGTGGCATCAGGCTTGTGGAAGTGGCATGGCAGACTGATCCAGCTAAGTAAGGCCTAAAGGCACAATTTTGGGGGGAAGGGAAGCCCGCAGTGGAGCTCCAGTAATGTAGAAATAGTCTCAGAGTGAAGTCATAGTGGGAAGGCTTCATGGAGACTGATGTTATTGATGTCTGCTATAGCCTTATCCAAAATTATGATTGTAACACCTGCTTTTTTAACTGAAGCACAGTGGTTTATTCCAGTCCCCCACTTTGATTCTGAATGTATCCCCACATTTTATATGTGTTTCTTGATGGTAGTAAATGGTTGTTTCTTTTTTGTAATTCATTCTGCAACTCATTTTCTTTTTTTATAGATGCATTCCTATAATTAGCATTCAAATTGCACTTGTTAAATTTGATTTTTTTCTCCACCAAATATTATTATATTGCATTAAAAATCACTAACTTCCACATGTTAGCATGTATTGTTTATAACAATACAGTCTTAACCCCTGTATGTATCCATCATTTTGCTCTACTGTTTTTGATAGAAATAAAAAAAAAAACCTCTTCTCCACCTTGACCAGGTAAGGGTATAGTTTAGGAATTACCCCCCTCCCTTCACCCATTGATTGGCTTTTACCTGTGGCACCTCTCTTCAAGAAATAATAATTATAATTCCCCCCTTTCTTTCTTCCCTTCCCTCTTCTGTGGGACCACCTAGTATCTATTCTCTTTCTAAGGGATTTTCACCTTAAGTTCCTAGCCCTAGTATTCTCAATGACCTTCAAACAAGGTGGGACTCCCAAGCTACATTATTTTCCATAGGCTTGCCATTTCCTTATTTCATATAAACATTGAGTCATAACTTAGCCTGTTCTTGCTTTTAATTTTGTCTCGTTTACCTTTTAAAATTTCAAATGCTTGGTCAATTTGCATGTTAAAGACCTTGCCTAGTTCTAGCTACTTCAGGATGGGGAGTAGATAGGGATAGGGACTGGAGGGAGGTAGGGACTGGACCAGTGCTAGAAGTTCTCATGATGAACTTCCAATACCAAAGCAAATCAGTCCCTTACCTGCAATTCATAGGACTAGACAGCTGCCTAGGACACAAAGAGGTTAAGTGATTTGCCCAGGGTCATATAACTAGTATGTCTAGGTGCTTCAGCAGGTAAATGATTTCCTTCATCTAGAGCCATCTCCGGTCATCCTGATTTATATCTCACCGCTGGACCGAGATGGCTCTGGAGGAGAAAGTGAGGCTGGTGACCTTGCACAGCCCTCCCTCACTTAAATCCAGTTCACTTGCATGGCATGGCCTCGCCATCCTGATGTCATGGTCCTCTTGGAGAATGAAGGACAAACAACAAGAACAATGTCATTTCCCTCACAACAGCAATTGAAATGAGGACTCCATTTCCCAATATGTCCCTCTCCCCAAACCTACCCAGAGCCATCCTCTAAATCAGAGTAAAAAATAAAGAGAAAAGCTATTCATTCAGCAGAACCTAATGGAACCTAACAGTATATGTGGTGTTCCACAACTCTAAAAAGAAGGGAGAGAGATATGTATTTTTTTCTTCAAATTCACACATTGGTCATGTCTGAAAATGTCTGTCTCATTTTATACCTATAGTCTATCATCTCTGCCAAGAGACAAAAATCATGCTTCAAGGCTTATTTTTTCCAAAGCAATAATATTCTTTCATTAATTTTGTATGGCTGGGAGCTATGGAATATCACAGTCTCTGAGGTATTATAGCTACAGATCAATCAAAGGATGTGTAGTGGGCATGAATAAACTACAGTATGTTATGAATAAAGCTGTGCAAAAGATGTCGTCAGAGGAATACATGACCATAAAAAAGAAAAGATAGGCTACCTGATGAAAACTTTGGGAAAGTTTAACAGATGGCTGGTGAATGCTGGACAGCAGACTCCCACCACTTGGGCAATCCCCTGTGGTGGAATTACAGGGGGACAAGACAAGAGTTTCAGAAAGGTGGCAAGAGTGGAGCTCTGCATTCATGGGTGATAGAGATTCTGGAAAGTTTGAAGCAGATAATAAAACATCAGCCTGAAGGCTTCTAGTCAGAGGGTGACAACAAAATTTTGGGTGTGGTTACAACTGTGAAATTTAGAGTAGGCTGTTAACAATCTTTCTAGTATGAATTTTGGAGCCTGGGGCCTCAGTTTTGAATCTGTAGACAGACAGCAGCTGGTAAGACTGAGAAGTCCTTGACAATCTGGTCCCCAGCTTTCAAAAGTCCCTATGATAAACCTGGCATGGTTCTTAGTGCTACTGGGGTGGAAGGGTGGGAGGGGTGGGGCTAAAGGGTGAACTGGCCTAGAAAGCCCAGGAGAGCAGCAGTGGGGAAAATAGTCTCAAATTTCAGGGAGGTCTTCAGTCACTGAGTGAACTTCTCAGAAAGCATGGAATAAAAGGACTGAGTTGTGACAGAGAGAGGATATATTGAGGAGAGTCATTGCCTCTGAAGGCCTCAAGTGGGAGAGGATATTAGATGAAGGAAGCCTCAAGAAAAGAATTCTATCCATTACCCTCTGGGCCCTGTTCCTGTCTCTCAGATTTTCTAAACTGTCTCATCAGCCCTGCTCACCCTGGAACATCCAACCACCCCTGTGACCTTTTCTACAGGGAGTATCTCTTTGTAAGGCCTGCCACCTTCTCCCATTGGTGAGTTCCTTGCCAGTTTTCATTTCCTTCTTGCCCAGGATCTGGCTTCTGGACTTCAAAACCTTGCCCTCAGCCAGGTAGTTTCCTCTCCCCTCCTTTTTAGCTCTCCTGTCTTCTGTCTTCCCTCATTTGAATGGAAGCTTAGCAAAGTACCTGGCACATTATGACTTAATAAATCCTTTCTTCTTGTTCTCCTCTCTCCCTTCCTCCCTCCTTTTCTCCCTTTCTCCATTCCTCACTCCCTTCCTTCCTTCCTTCCTTCCTTCCTTCCTTCCTTCCTTCCTTCCTTCCTTCCTTCCTTCCTTC
>NW_027186296.1:19957139-19962458 GCF_028583685.1 Petaurus breviceps papuanus
TTCCTTCCTTCCTTCCTTCCTTCCTTCCTTCCTTCCTTCCTTCCTTCTTTTTTCCCTTCCTCCCTTCCCTTATTGTTTTGGAAAACAGTGAAGAAGTGGTATCTTAATTAAAAGTGAATCCCTCTCTCACTTAGCTTCTACACCTAAATCCTACTTATATAAACTGATTTAAAACACTGGCTCTACAACTCTGCTCCCTGTGTGACCTTGGGCACTTAACTTCTGTAGAACTACATTTTCCTGTCTATAAAATGAAGACTTGAACTAAATAACCTTTGAATCTTAATTGAGAACCGGAGTTTACTAAAAGGAGATGGTTATTGAACTATAGATTTATAACATGCTCTCATTTAGGATCTGAGGAAGTTGTTTGTTCAGACAATTAGCCTGACTCATCATCACTGGCTTAGCTGGGTGTCCCACTGAACCCTTTGTAAGTCTGCATTCGTGTTCTGGTTCCATATGACTCAGTGTTGGTTCATGGCAGTCCTAAAAAGTAATGGCATCAGGGCAGCTAGGTGGTATAGTCTATAGAGCACCAGCCCTGGAGTCAGGAGAACCTGAGTTCAAATCTGACATTGGACATTTACTAGCTGTGTGACCCTGGGCAAGTCACTTAACCCTGATTGCCTGTGTTAATAGAAGCGTTATATCTAGAAAGACAGAGGTTAAAGAGGTCTGGTTATACCACACTAGGAATTTTATCTTTAGTGCTGGGTTCCATATTTTTGAATGGTTATTGATAATCTAGACCACATCCAGATGATGGGGACCAGGATGGTGTTGGTGGAGATTCCAAATTATACCAAAAGAGGACTTGTTCAAAGAACTGGAGTTGTTTAACCTGGAGAAGAAGAGATGTAAAGGGATATATGATGATTGTCTTCATGGTAATGGATCTAGAGCCATTAGAGGCCACAGCAACCCTCTAACCCAACTCCTTCATTTTACAGACTGAGACCCAAGGAAATGAAGTGATTTTGTCCAAGTCTGCAGTGGTAGAATAAAAGACAGGATCTGGAGCCAGGTTCTCAGACCCTAGACCCAGACTTCTTTCCACTGTACCTTCTTCCAACGTTTATGCACAGGTATTAATTTTCAACAATGACAGCTGGGGCTGCTAGGTGGCACAGTGAGTAAGAGCATCAGCCCCGGGTGTTGGGAGGACCCAGGATCAGTTCTGGCCTCAGATACTTAACACCCACACAAAAATAACTGGCCCTGTAACCTTGGGCAAGTTACTTAACCCCAATTACTTTAAAAAAAAATAAAAAAAAAAAAACAATGACAGCTGGGAGGGGAGTCATGTTTCATGGGAGAGACATTATATATTTTAATTGACTTCAGAGGACAGAACTGTAAGCAATAACTTGAAGTTTCATAGAAACAGATTTTGACTTAACATTAGGAGAGATACAACCAGGGGTATGCTGGAGTTAGCTCCAGTGGCTCTTAAGAGTGGATTGTTAAATTTTTAGTGTGAGCATTTAAACATCAGAAATAGGCAAACATTACAGATCAGGGCTTTGATTTGTTGTTTTGTTGATTTTCTAGACTTATGAAAATAATGTAGAAAATATTAAGATTAACAGATTAATTTCAAAGTGAGTTTTGGGTACAATTTTTTTTTTCTGAAAAGCCAGTTATTAAACATCAGTATCAGCATGCTACACCCCGTATTTGCTTGTAAAATACCTTACAGATATTATCTAATTTTAGCCTCACAATCCTGTGAGGTATTATTATCCCCACTTTACAGATGAGGAAATTGAAGATAGAGGTGAAATGATTCACCTAGAGTCACACAACTGGTAAACCTCTGAACCTGGATTTGAACTTGGGTCTTCTTGATTCCAGATTCGATGTTCTATCCACTGAACCACCTAGATGCTGGGTCTCTCAATAAATGGAAAGTGTTTTTGTTAGATGGAATCTGGAAAGAATGAATACCAAGTAGTTAATATGTACTTGGAACTTTTTCTCCTCACTGTCAGAGAAATTACCCAAAGTAAAGCCTGAAAAGTGTTAATCACGTATTTCGACTTCAAGCCCACAAGCACAGATGTCCACTGGCAAAGTTGAAATAAAATTGGAAGAAATTAAAGCTTATTCTGTTTTTTCAGACCCTAGTAATAAAAAATTCTGGCTGCAGATGAGGGCTCAGGCATATCCTCCTCCCCCTTATTATTAAACAATAGCAGAGCACAATAAAAATAGAAGTGAATACAAAATGAGCTGGTTGTTTTCTGTGCGTACCAATGTTTTTGTTGGTCAAATCACATTGAGGATATGAAGAATCCACTACAGTTGCTTATCTTTTTAGTCTGAATTTTAACTGTTAGGTGAACGAAGGAATCATCTATTAGAAAGTGGCATGGCATCCTTAATTATCCTTTTATGTATTGATCACCCCTAAACATGGAGAAGAAATAAAGTGATCAGATTTGAAATCTTCTAAAAGCATGACTGGGGGACAGCTAAGTGGTGCAGTGAATAAGCACTGGCCCTGGAGTCAGGAGAACCTGAGTTCAAAATCGGCCTTAGACACTTAACACACAAAACTAGCCACGTGACCTCAAGTCACTTGATCCCAATTTCCCTCCAAAAAGCAAAAAAAAAAAAAGTATTCTTTAAAAGTATGACTAGGGTGGCCAAGTTCTGGGAAATGGTGAAGGATGTAAACAAAGTTTTGTTGGGATAGAGGACAGGATGGGCTGGGAGGACTTTACTAAATGGGAAGGGTTGAAGATGTAAAACAGATGTTCTTAACCTAGGTTAAGAATGAATATATATGTTTATATTTTAATATACACATAGATGTATGTATGAATATATTTTAATATATACATATCCATATGTGTGAATGTATGTAGATATATGTCTTTATATATTACATACACACAACACAGATATAGAATGTATATATAAAATGTTTAATGTATATAAAATATTTTAAAATGCATAACATAAAGTATATAAAATTACAAAGAAAACCAATTGCATTGAAATAGTGTTATGATCCTTGTATTTTATTCTATGTGTTTTAAAACATTATTTTGAGAAGTCTATAGACTTCACTAGAGTGCCAAAGGGATCCATGACACACATATACAAAAGATTATAGATGTAAAGAGACTTAATTAACATGTAAGACACTAAACAGAGTCGGTGACTTGGGGCGCTAAGGATGAAAGAGTTTACCAAGGATTTGTTTGGCTAGCAGAGTAGGAAATTAAGACTTTGGCAGAGGTGAGAGAATTAGGAGGGTGGTAGAAGTCTTTACTGTTAACCAAAGATGGATTTTTTTTCCTGAATCATTGAGAATTAAGAGTACTTTATTGGGATTGGATGCCTAGTAAAGTCAAGAATATTTTCTGGGATATTAAAAATCATGGGGGAGTTACAGAGCTAAAATATTTTTGGACTTAGATTGGAAAGTAAGACTGCAAATTTTGGTAGGAAGGGGAGTTAGAAATGATTAGTTCCATTTGTATCTGCTGCCACCAGAATACCATGATTTTTTGTCTTCCCCTTGCTCTCTTGCCCAGCCTGGGTCTCCCAGAACAGATTGCTTGACTGTTCACATAGCTTGGGTGAGATGGTAGCCACCAACTCTGTTCCTACTGGCAAGATGGAGACCACCAGGCTTAGCATATGCCTTGCCTCTGCCCTCCAGAACTTTGGCACTGTCATTTAATCTACCAAGTTAACTAACCTAGGGAGCCCTGGGCCTTACCATCCACCCATCCACAATAACTTCAGGCCTTTCTATCTGCCTTCTGTGTATTGCCTTTTCTGTTTAGAATGTGAGCTCCAAGAGGACAGGGACTGTCTTTTTTCTCTTTGTAAGCCCAGAGCTCTTCAAAGGCTTGATACTTAGTAAGTCCCATAGTGCTTAGTAAATGCTTTTTCATTCACTTAGGAGAGGAGGAAGGGGAAGGTTGGGGGTGGGTGGGTGTGAGGAGATCCACATGACTTAGAGAGCTGGAGAAATTGCTAAGAGACAGATTTAGACTAGATGGAAGGAAAAACTTTTCTAACAATTAGAACTTTACAAGAATGGAATGTGGTGCCTCTGTAGGTAGTGAGTTCTCTCTCATGGAGGTCTGCAAGGAAAGTTTGGGTGATGCATGCTGAAATGCATATATTTTTTTCAGGTATGGGTTGAGTTGAAATGTATATTTTTTCAGGCATGGGTTGAAAAAGTTGGCCTCTGAGGTCCCTTCCAAGTCAGAAACTCAATGATTCTAGGATCCAGGATGGATTTTCTCAGCTGGGAAAGTGATGAATATAGCCATGCTGAACTCATACTCAATGTATTTCAGTCTGTGCTATGTGTGGGTGTTCATTTCTGTGGTTTTGCACTGTTATTGTTTATGAGATCTGTTTTCTGCTATGTTTTCTTTCTGTATCTTGACCTAAATTAATGCCTTTATTCACTTATTCTCAATGATAGGATACTCAACCTGAAGTGATATTATTAGTCCCATTTCCCCCACCAGCTAACACAGGAGAAGGTCATCCTTCTAAAGGACATTGTGACAATCCCATGTGAGCTCACTCAAATGAGGGTGAAGTTGGTAGTGTCTAACTTTTATGATCATGAAATTCTAACACTAGAAGGGACTTTGGGTACCACCTAGTAATGGGATCATATTTCAAGCTATTAAGGACCTTATAGGGCATCCAGTCTAATCCTTTCATTTTGGAGTTGGGGAAACTAAAACCTTAGATACTTGTGTAAAGTCAGGATTTGAAACCAGGTCCCATGGCTCCAAATCCAGAATACTTTCTACAATTCCACAGCCTCTTCTAGTCCAACATTTTTATTTTATATGTAGCACTGGTAGCAGTTCCTCAGGTTCAGGTTGGGATGTTTTCACATGTAATCACATTATTATTTTTTTTTCGGGAGGCAATTGGGGTTGAGTGACTTGCCTAGGGTCACACAGGTAGTAAGTATCTGAGGCCAGATTTGAACTCAAGTACTCCTGATTCCAGGGCCAGTGCTCTATCCACTGTGACACCTAACTGTCCCTAATCACAATTATTTACATATGGCTTACATGCAATGCACCCTTTACCAACTTACCAAGAGCCATAAATCAGAAAACAAAGATTTAAAAAAAAAAAAGACAAAATAGGGGCAGCTAGGTGGCACAGTGAAAAGAGGACCGACCTGGGAGTCAGGAGGACTTGAGTTCAAATGCGGCCTCAGACACTGACACACTTACTAGCCATGTGACTGGGTAAGTCACTTAACCCCAACTGCCCTCCAAAAAGCAAAAAAATAAAATAAAATAAATTTTAAAAAAGACA
>NW_027186296.1:19962468-19970532 GCF_028583685.1 Petaurus breviceps papuanus
GCACAGTCTGACTCCAAAGAAATTACAGCAATCTACTTACTACCTGTGTGATCTTGGTTATGTAACCTCTCTGGGCCTTAAGTTCCTCAACTATAAAATGGGAGGAGCAGACTAGAATACCTCTGAGGACACTTCTAATTCTAAATCTGTGATCTTATAATCCCCATCTATGGGGCGGCCAGGTGGCTCAGCAAGTAAGAGCACCGGCCCCAGTGTCGGGATGACCTGGGGATTGAATCTGGGTTCAGACACTTAGCACCCACCCAGAAACACCTGGCTGTGTAACCTTGAGCAAGTTACTTAACCCCAATTGCTTAAAAAAAAAAGAAAATGATCTATCTAAACATGAATGTAGTATTCAAAAGCAGTTAAAATTTCTTTATCTTAGATTGAACCATCCAGCTCCTTTTGTCTACTTCAGTATGAAACTTTACAGCTTCCTAACATCTACAGGTCTACAGGTCATCCACAATGAGTCAGCTGCCTAGACAGAGCTGGTTGCCTGGGATTTAGCTATGCATAACTGTGACTTCATTTCTTTCAATCAGACCAAATCCAGGCAAAGAACACAGATGTATCCTACATCCTTTTTGTCTGACCAAATGAAATAACATAGGGAAAGGACTTTTCCAACCTGGAAGTACTAGTTAATGGTGAATCGTTATTATTGTGGTTGTTGTTATTTTGTTCTAATGTTTTTCATAGAATTCAAACAGAAACAGTACTGGGATAAATTGCCAAATTGCAGTTATTCTTTTATATTTAATGTTTTGTGGACTATTGTACAGGTGGAAAAACATTACTGTTTCTTGAGGTTAAATCAAAATATTAGGATGTGAGCTTATCCTCAGTAGGCTCGCTGAAAGCATCATCGGTACAACTCCTGTAATAAACAGGATGACAAGAATGATATCTGTCCAGCTCTCACATGATTTTAGTTTCTTATGCTAGGTCTGTATATTTTGAATGCTTCTCCCCCCCCCCCATGGATTTTGAGTATTATGAGTATTTGACATGGTGAGACCTATTAAAAATATTGTCCTTAAGTGTTTGTGGGTAGATATGTCTGGATGATTTTAGGCTACAGTTTAGTCTTTGATAATGCCCTGGGTCCAGTATTGTTTGTTAGTAGTTGAATTTTCTAGGTTATTTAGAGGTCTGTCATTTTAGCACAGGTATTTGTCATTTGTCAGATTATGAAAAATAATAAAGTCAGTTAATAAGCACTTATTAAGTACCTTGTGTATTCTAGTATTCTGCTAAGTTATAGGGATCCAAAGGAAGACAAGAGACAATCCTTACTTTCAAGGGGCCTATGGATTAATAGGGGAGATAACATAGAAATAACTATGTACAAGAAAGGCATATATAGGATACTGGGATATCTTGTATTCAGGACATATTTACATAGGATGTGCAGGAGTTAATAACAGAGGGAGGACATTAATGGGAATCAGAAAAGGTTCTTCATAGAAGATGGGATTTTAGCTGGGACTTGAAGGAAACCAGGGAAGCTAGGAGGTAGAGACGAGGAGGGAGAGCATTCCAGGCATGAGAGACAGTCAATAAAAATGCCCATAGCTGAGAGATGGAAGTATCTTCTGCCAAGGTCATTAAGGAGTCCAGTATCTCTGGTTTGTAGAATATATGGATGTGTGTAAGAAGACTGGAATGGTAGGGTAGGGGTCAGATTAGAAATGGCTTTAAAAACCAAACTGAGGATTTTATATTTGATCCTGGAGGTAATAGGGAGCCATTGGAGTTTATTGACTAGGGAGAGTGACATGGTCAGACCTGCATTTTAGGAAGATCACTTTTATAGCTGAGTGGAAGATGGAATGGAGCGGGGATAAATCTGAGGCAGGGAGAACAACCAGCAGAGTATTGCGATCGTCCAAGAGGAAGGCGATAGAAGCCTGCACATAGGTAGTGACAGTGTCAGAGGAGAAGGGGGTGTTTATAAGAGGTATTGTAAAGATATAATTGAATATGGTGGGTGAGATAGAATGAGGTTGAGAATAATACCTAGGTTATGAGCCTGGGTGACTAGGAGGATGGTGGCACTCTTAAAAGTAATAAGAAAGTTGGGGTGGCTAGGTGGCACAGTGAATAGAGCACTGGCCCTGGAGTCAGGAGGACCTGAGGCAAATCCGACCTCATACACTTAACTAGACGTGTGACCTTGGGCAAGTCACTTAACCCCAATTGCCCTCCAAAAAAACAAAAAAAAAGTCATAGGAAAGGTAGAAAGAAGGGGGCGTCTTAGGAGAAATATAGTAAGTTCAGAGACATGTTTAGTTTAAGATGTCTATGAGATACCAAATTCCAGCTATCTAGTAGGCAGTTAGAGATGTAAGACTGGAAGTCAGGAGAGAGAAGGTAAGGCTGAGAACACTAGATCTAAGAATAACACACATGGAGATGCTAATTGAATCTACAGAAGCTGATGAGATCACCAAACAAAATAGTATAAAGGATGGAAGGAAGAAAACCTAGAAAAAAGCTCTGGTCAACATCTACCATTAGTAGAACTGACTTACTCATTAAGCAAAGGGAGACTAAGAAGGAACCATCAGACAGATAGGAAAAGAACAAAGAGAAAGCGGAATCACAAAAACCCAGAAAGAAGAGAATATCCAGGAGAAGAGGGTGATCAGAAGTGCCAGAGGCTGCAGAGAGGTCTAGAACGAGGAGGATTGGGAAAAAGTCATTAGATTTATCAATTGGGAGATAACTCATCATTTTGGGCAGCTAGGGACCATAGTGGATAGAGTGCTGGGTCTGAAGTCAAGAAGATGAGTTTTCCTGTGTTCAAATCTGGCTTCAGACAATAACTGTGTGACCCCTGGCAAGTGTAACCCTGTTTGCCTCAATTTCCTCATTTGTAAAATGATCTGGAGAAGGAAATGGCAAACCATTAGAGTATCTTTGCCAAGAAAACTCCAAATGGGGAGTCAGACATGACTGGAAAAAATGACTCAGCAACAACAACAATATAATTTTGGAGACAACAGTTTCAGTCGACTGATGAGTTCAGAAACCAGAATGCAGGGAGTTAAGAACAGAGTGAGAGGAAGGAAAATAGAGGCACCAATTATAGATGGCTTCCTTGAAGAATTTAGTAACAAAAGGATGGAGAAATATGGGTCAATAGCTGGGGATGGTGAGATCAAGTGAGGATTTTTTGAGAATGTGGGAGATGTACCTACCATGTATAAGAAACTGTGCCACGATTTTTGATTGATATAAAGTTGCATAAGAGAAGGTCTTTAAAGAGTTTAAGCAAGACACAGTGGAAAGTGAGCTAAATTTGGAGACAAAGGACCTTGGGAAAATCACTTCACCTCCAGCAAATGAGAGCATTGGATTAGATGACATCTTAAGATCTCTGCCAGCTCTAAGTCTTATGGAATTTACAATTTAGTAGCAAAGTTACAACCTGGTACTTCCACTAAACTCTTCATTTCTTTTTCTCATTCTTTTCTTTTCCCTTGCCTCCAATCACTCATTCCTCACTGGTTCCTTTCATCCAGTGTTCCATATGCCCAGATTCTCTAAATACACAATGTTGAACCCCTCCATTCCTTCTAGGCCCTGCTCAGTTCACTCTCCTATTCCTAGAGGTCATCACTCATCCCCATGGCCTGATTCAGTTCCTTGCTGTGCCAACTCTTTCTTGGACTTTCTCCAATTTCTCTTCTGTCCCAAAGGATTAAGTAAATTGTTCAAAATTATGCAGCAAACTATTTATGAATTTAGATCTTTTGACTCAAGAATTCTTGACTACCACCCTAAGACCATCACCAAAGAAAAAGATTACATAGGGTTGTGATGACTGTCTTAAAATTAACAAAAATAACATTCATCACTATAATATATACATATATAATTAATTTCTTTTAAATACTCAAATAACCATTGTTAACAAACATTACTTCCATTTTCCTTTTTTTGCTGCGCTTCTATTGATGAGTTTCAGCTAACATTTGTCTAAGTTTTAAAGTTTGCGGAACGATTTACATAGATTTTCTTATTTGACCTCACAACAACTCTGGGAGATAGATTTGATTGTTATCCCCACTTCACAGGTGCAGGAACTGAAGCTGAGGGTCTTACCTTGATCTAGGTAGCAGAGTAGATAGAGTCCTGGATTTAGACCAAGGAAGATACAAATTCAAATCTTGCCTCAGATACGGACTAGCTATGCAATCCTGGACAAGTCACTTAAGTTCTCTCAGATTCAGACTCTTTATCTGCAAAGTGAGGATAATAATAGTAATTATCTCCCAGGATTGTTGTGAGGATCATAAGATATAATATTTGTAAAAAGCTTTGCAAACCTTAAAATGCTATATAAATGCCAACTGTATTATTTTTTTTCATAGCTAGCAAAAAGTTTGAGGCAGGATTTGAACTTGGGTCTCCCCGTCCCAGCTAGGTAGCACAGTGGATAGAGTGTCAGATCTAGAGTCAGGAAGGCCTGGGTTCAAATCTAGTCTTAGACATTTACTAGTTGTGTGACCTTGGGCAAATCACTTAACCCTATTTGCCTCAGTTTCCTCATCTGTAAAATGAGCTGGAGAAGACAATGGCAAATCACCCCAGTATCTTTGCTGAGAAAACTCCAAATGGGGCCATGAAAAAGTCAAACATTACTGAAGTTACTGAACAACAACAAAATTACCCAAAGTCCCAAAGTCCAGTGCTCCCTTCATTCCAGCACCCAGCTGCCTCAGTCTTTCATATCTGTATATTTTAACTCTCTATTCCTATTATCCCAAAGGAGTCTTATGTGCTCTATTTAGAAAGTACATCCTTATTTATTTTCTACAGGGCTTTATATCTCCCAGGAGGCACTTAACATTGCTTTATGAACTGAAATTTTAAAAGCGGCATGGACTCTTTTACAATCCCTTATTTCATGATTTCTATTTGCAGGTGGTGGCTTAGCTCATGGAAGAGCTGAGGGTCTGCTCACTGCTCTCCTCTGATCACTGAGTTTCAGTTAGGGATGAAAGTAAAGAATGCTACCACAGAAATTTCAGTCAAGTCCCTACCTAGAGCTGTTTTCTTATTGCTTTGTATAGAGTAGATAGACTTTGAGGGTCTAGTCTGTGAGCCTTATGAGACTAGGGCAGGGTAACCCCCGGAAAGACTGGGAGGTAGGTGAAATGTGGCTCCATCATTCAACAAGCATTCGACATGTATTGAGCGCCTACTATATGTAATACATGGTACTGGTTGTAGTGATGGGGGGGGAGTGAGGGGAGATACAGAGATGAGGCATGGTTTCTACCCCCAAAAGAGCCAATTTTACAAAAAAAAAAAAAAAAACACAGAAACCAAGGGAAATATTTACACATGAAAAACCAATCAGTGTATGGAGGAGGCATGGAGTCCAAGGAGAAAAAGGAGTGGGGTTTTGAGAGGTAGAGCGGGAAAAGAGGTTCTGCAGGGAACCACAGAGGTGAGGCCCTGGGCTCAAGGTTCACACAGTGAGTTTTCAGTGTCATTTCTTGTAGGAAGTGCTCATGAGAGATACACAAAAGCTCCTCTGAGTACAGCTGAGTACATTGCTTCTTAGTGGGAGATCAGAGACAGTTCATCGAGGAATTCGAATTTGATCTGACCTTTGAAAAAGGGATAGGATTTTAACAGGTAGAGCTAGCACAGGGACTGGGCTGTGATTTCATAGATACGGCTCTCAGATAACTCTTTCCACCAATGCAGGTCAAGCCCCTTCTCTGAAATGGAGTCTTAGAAAATTGCCTGGTGTACTCAGAAGTTAAGTAATTTGTTCTGAGTCACACATGTCAGAGACAGGACATGAAGCCAGGTCTTTTTGGTTTTAGGGCTAGTTTTCTATCTGTTACATGATATTACATGGTTGAAATGAAGGGGTACAGATTTCTACAGCTTGAGATGAGGTCCAGATGGAGAGGATATTCTCCTGTTGTATAAGAAAAGTACAGGAGTGGGACCTAGAGGGATGACACTGAAGGCAAAAGACCTGGTTTATAGGCTCATAATGCTGGATGGGAACTTAAAGTCTTTCTAGACAATATCCTCGTTTCGACAAATGAGGAAAGTGAGACCTAGAGAGGTAAAGTGATTTTCTTGGTACCCCAGAGTAAGTTTTTTGAGCTGGAATTGGAACTCAGGTCTTTTGCATCCCAATGCACTCTTCCCATTGGTCCTGTTTCTTCAAAAGTCCCATTTCAATACTTCTCACTCCTGAATGTTTTCTTCTTCTCTTTCTTCCTATAAGTCTAACTGGTAGAGTCCCATTCTTGCAAGACTGTGGTTCTTAAAGTGTGTCCTGGAGAACCTTGGGGTCCCCAAGATGCTTTCAGGTTGTCCATGTGGTCAAAACTACTTTTATAATAATAATATAAATAATATGATAATTAATAATAATAAACCAACAAGGTTGGTTTAATTTCTAATATGTAAATATTGATAGATATAACACACATAAACAAAAGATCTTTGAGGAAGTTCCCAAAAATTTTTAAGGATATAAGAGAGTCCTAGAACCAAAAAAATTTGAGAACCACTATTGAAAGATATTGATCAACCAGCTTCCAGTTGATCTTGTTTAAGAAAGGGAACTGCTGTGAGTCTGGGAGTTGAGAGGCCTAATTGACTAGCTTGGGTTTGTGAAAATAAAGTAACTAACTGTCTGGCTGGAACTTGGGTTCAAACTGAGAAGCCTAGTGAATCGGAGGGATCTTTGGACACCCAGAGATTCCCCAGTTCTAAGGGAGGGCTATGGTAAGACCTGAACTGGGCTGCCGGCAGAAGCAGTTAAAGGTCTATACAGGATACCAGCAGCCAGAGTGCTTGAGAACACAGTTGGAACTGGGAAGCCATATGTTATAGCAGTAGAAGATAAGAAAGTCCAGAGTTAGGACAAAACAGATTCTCCATGCCAGCCCTGAAGGTTCTTCTCTAACTAACTGAGCTGTTTCTACTTGTATGTGAGCTCTAAGGGTGTGAGAGACTACGCCCCCCAACCAAAAATACTTCTAACCCTAGGGCCCAGATGTGATTATCTCTTGGGAATTTAGAATTCTGTTCATTCAGACTATTTGAGACATTTGTGAAAATGCAAGTAAAATTTGCTATAATAATGTAATTTGAACCTTCCCTGGGCTTCAGCTCAAGGCTTTCAGTGAATACGATGCTATTTTTGTCATTTTGGTAACATGAGTCTGTGGGTAATTGGGGCTTCGCCTATCATTACTCAGCATGAACTCTCGAACACCCAAATCACTTGATTATCCCTTTTCCAAGTCTCTGGAGAAGGCAGATCACAATTTAACACATCAGGACTCTGGGACCTGGGTGACAGAGCAATGGAATAGGGAATACTCTTTGAAGTTTCACCTTTAGAATATAACCTCAGTTGATTACAGAAATGCTCTGTATAGTCAATGGGACCTCTAAGAGGTAATGTGGTATAAGGGAAAATGGACAAGAGTTGGAGACAGAAGACCTAGGTTCATCATTTACTAGCTGATGACTTTGGGATCTCTAGTCACAACCTCTGTGAATCTAAATTTCATCTGTAAGATGGGGCTAATAATATCTGCCCTACCTTCTGCATAGGGCTACTACAAAGATCAAATGAGATAAGATATGTGAAAGGGGTGTAGCTAGGTGGTGCAGTGAAGGTCCTGGAGTCAGGAGGACCTGATTTCAAATCCAGTCTGAGACACTTGACACTTACTAGCTGTGTGACCTTGGGCGAGTCACTTAACTCCAATTGCCTTGCTTTTCCCCCTCAACAAAAAAGATATGTGAAAGAACGTATGAATGAGAATGTACTTTTCAAGCACTTACTATGTGTTAGGTGCTATGACACATGCTAGGGATACAGGTGCAAGCAAGCAAGACCACCTGCCCTCAAAGAACTTATATTATATTGGGTGAAGATCCCATATGGAGGGCGGGGGGAAGTGGAGCTGGCACTTATGTAAGTATAGTTTGGAAATGGTGGGGGAGTGATGAGGAGGCCTGGTTTGGGACAAGATAAGTCAAAAACTGATCTTTGAAAGGCTG
>NW_027186296.1:19975532-20019626 GCF_028583685.1 Petaurus breviceps papuanus
CTTTCTTTCTTTCTTTCTTTCTTTCTTCCTTTCTTTCTTCCTTCCTTCCTTCCTTCCTTCCTTCCTTCCTTCCTTCCTTCCTTCCTTCCTTTCTTTCTTTCTTTCTTTCTTTCTTTCTTTCTTTCTTTCTTTCTTTCTTTCTTTCTTTCTTTCTTTCTTTCTTTCTTTCTTTCTCTCTTTCTTTCTTTCTCTCTTTCTTTCTCTCTTTCTTTCTTTCTTTCTTTTCTTCAGAAAGAATGAGAAATATATAGGTTCTATCTCTGACACTAATAGTGTGAAACCAGGTAAGTCACTTAATCTTTCTGAGCCTCAGGAAATTCTCTAAGGTTATAAATTATAGTTGGTAATATAATACATGCAAGGCTTTGATCCCTGTTAAAATTCAAATGCCCCAAAGAGGTTTACACTTTAAGCTCATATATCTGGAGCTGGAAGGAACTGTATGGGTCTTCTAATCCAACTCCCCCATGCTATAGATGAGGAAATGGTGGCCCTAAGGGACTAAATGACTTGCCCCAAATCACTTATGTAGTAAGTAGCAGAAGTGGGATTTGAACCTGGGTCCTCTGACTTCAAATATCAGCTGTTATAAGTCACTTCAACCTTAGTGTAATGGAGTTCCAGATCTTTTCCTAAGAATACTTTTTTTTAAGTAGAGGAAGAGAAAAATTTTCCTGGATAGCTCAATAGATGGAGAGGAAATTCTTCTAGAGGAGTTCTGGGGGAGATCTCAAAGACAGAAGCTGCTTAGGACAGCCAGTTCTGGCCCACCCTTAAATCTAATTCAGCCTCTTGGGAATCCTCAGGGCAGGAAGTTCCAATTTGGGTAACTTGGAACTGTACCTCACCCCTCTTGGGAACCGCACAGAAACAATTAAGATCTAGACCAGTTTCCAGAGGTAGGGGGTGAAAACCACATTCACCTCAGTATTTGTCTCAAGCAATTCATGTCTTTGTAAGACTTCCTTAAGATTAACAACTATAACCTCAGTCTCACTTCCCAGATGTTGCTAATGTCTTTTCTTATTAGATGCCTTCCCAGAAGAGCCACAGAACAATCAGTTTCTGGAAACAGTATAGTCCCATCCTTCCAAGTGCTTGGGGTACCTCACATACTCTTTTCTTAGGAATTCATAAGGTTGTAATTTTTTTTCTTCTGGTATGATATATATATGAATATACACACATATCCCAGCTAATTAAGAATAGTTACATTATGCATAGTTAGTAAGAATATATTCCCTATAATCTGGGTAACTAGAAAACTAGGAGACAAGAATAAAAACGATGTGTGGGAAGTAGGAATGTGAAATCTCTGTTCAGTATGAACTTTCCACCTAGTTCTTAGAGAGGAAAATCTCCATAGCCTGTCATTCATATTAGGGAGGCTGAGACTGGTGGCTCTCTTAAACCCAAGAGTTCTGAGCCACAGTGGGCCATGACAAACAGTGTCTGCACTGTTTGGCACAAATATGGTGAGGTACTGGGAATGGGGGGAGGGACCACGTTGCCTAAGGAATATCGAAACAGCTCACCTGAGAAAATGGAATAGGTCAAATTTTCCATGCTAGTCAGAATTGTATTGAGCCATAAGTAGCTCCTAGAGTTGTAGTCTGGGCAAGATAAAGAGAGAGAGAGAGAGAGAAAGAGAGAGAGAGAGAGAGAGAGAGAGAGAGAGAGAGAGAGAGAGAGAGAATCTCTGGAACAGGAGTTCCTAAACAGTGCTCTGTAAAAGCTTAGTAATTGTATGAAATAGGGCTTCCATGAGAAAATATTAATGCGAATGATATTTTCCCTTCTAAAATATTAGGCAATGAAGGCTTGGCACATGTCCAGATCACCTAAAATGGATGCTGCTCTATGTGATAGGTGCATCTCCTCCCAGAAGTAGATCCCCTACATAAGTGCCTCTATCTTAGGTGATCTAGGCATGCACCAAACCCCTGTTAAACTCAAATAGGAAAATAAATGTTAAAAACAAATCCCCAAACTCTGCACATGGCAATCTGTTGGCATCAAGTAGGGTTAATTTCCAGCAATTTGTTCCAGAATTCTCCTGACCTCTTCCCTTAATCACAAGTATGTTATAGATTCCATCAATGTATTTTAAGCCTAGCAAATATTTTGTGGTCAAATTAATTTGAGAAATGCCACTTCCTGTATATATGTGGTATGTGTGTATGTGCATGTGTGTGTGTGTGTGTATCCATGCAGGCACATGTGTAGGAAAAATCCCAAACCCAGAGAGGATTTCAACTAGCTTCTGAAGGACAGAGAGAAATTTGTTAATTTTAGGTCTGCACCACACAATAGGAAGTAAACAGTTGGCCAATATCTATTGATAAGTGTGGGCTACAAGATGAGCTTATATGATTAAGTCATGCTTGAACTTCTTTACTGTGAGGCATATAATTTTAGTTTTTCTTCTTATAGGTCCCACCTTGTTCTGGGCATAATCTTCTTTGCCTGGCTACATCTTCTCCAAGGGAATACCCAGGATTCAGAATCCCATCTTGTTCCCTTCTCCTTGGGAGGAGATCCATGTAGGTGAATTTCCTTCCTCTGGCTCCCTTGACCTCTCTAGTGGGGATCACGCTCATGTATGCTGTCTTTAGCTTGGGTCACGTAATCAAATGTTCAATTAAAAAATATTGATCACTTATTATGCATGAATTATCATGCTATAGATTATAGATAGATGAATAAAATAGAGTTCCTTCCTTCACAGAGTCTGTAGAAGGGGAGATGACCAAAACAGAAATATCACCTATTAGGAGAGATGATGTGTACACAAATAACTTCAACATGATTTAGAATATGATCAGAGAATAAGATAAAGGCCCAAAGAAAATGCTTCTGAGAGTTCTTAGGAAGCAGAGGCATTCAAGGAAGACTGAATGGAGTAGCTAGAAATTTATTTGGGATTTGAAGACTTTGTGACAGCTTGAACAAAACTGCTAACGGCAAGATGGACTTGTCAAATTAGAAAATGCTCTGTGCTGGTAGAACTGATATAGGGGCCAGTTTTACATCATGATGGGTTTTGCTGTGTGTAAAAAAATCCATTAAAGTGCTATTTTGATTCTGTGATTTTATTGTCATTTCACTGATGATTGGGAGTTCTCTTATGGGGGGCAGCTAGTGGATAAAGCTCTGAGCCTGGAATCAGAAAGATTTATCTTGATGAGTTATAATCTGGTCTCAGAAACTCACTAGCTGTGTGACCCTGGGCAAGTCATTTCATCCTGTTTGCTTTAGTTTCCTAATCTGTAAAATGAACTGGAAAAGGAAATGGCAAACAACTCCAGTATCTTTGCCAAGAGAACCCCACCCAAACAGAGTCATAAAGAGTAGAAGATTGCTGAAAAAAAGTTCTCTTTTGGGCACTGGGTGTTATTAGGCAGCTTAATTTTTTAATAACCCCTAAATTAGAAAGTATTTGACGCATGTGGAAGAAAGGTTGGACTTGTGTCTTGGGGCAAGAAATTCAAGTGGAGGGTTTCATAGGGGCAATAGAGAAGAGGTTTTGGGTTGTAGTCTGGAAGAGAATATTTTATTCAGTATTTAACTGCAAATTACTGTGTTGGGGGCTAGGAATAAAAGCCAAAAGTTAGATACTTTTTGACCTTGAGGAGCTTATATTTTTACTAATTTTTCCATCCTTATAGCTTATTTTTATGTGAGACTATGATTTACAAAACATTTTCCTTACATTTTTTTGGGAGTAATAATATTATGCATTTTTTTCTATTATTTTTCTATTCTATATCTTCCTCTCTCTGAAATGGCTTGCAAAATGATCCCTTAGTGCTTTCAAGGTACAGCAAGGTGCCCAGTGGATAGCATGCTGGGCCTGGAGTCAGAAAGACTCATCTTCCTGAGTTCAAATCTGGCCTCAAACATTTACTAGCTGTGTGACCCTGGGCAAGTCACTTAACCCTGTTTGTCTCCGTTTCCTCATCTGTAAAATGAGCTAGAGAAGGAAATGGCAAACTACTCTAGTGTCTTTGCCAAGAAAACTCTAGATAGTCTCACAAAGAGTCATACACAACTGAAACAACTCAACAACAGTGTTTTCAAGAGCCTTCAGCATGAATTTTCAAAGTATTTTTGATCTGGTTCAGTCACTCTTCCCTTCCTTAAGTATCATTTCAAAATTGGGGACTAAGGTGTTAGGATACAAATCTGGTCATTCTATTGTTCCTGATAATGAAAGCAGATCATTACAGGAACACCTGTAAATGTTTACAACATGTTGTGGTCTCATCCCAACCTTTCTGTAGACTTGTTTTCACTTTCATTGTATTTCATTGTTTTATGAAGTACATGTGCTTATAATTTGCACACATCCTCCTTCATGATATCTTGTAGATCAGTTTATATGAATTTTGAACACAGACAGCATTTTGTAAATGTCTATTGAATGGATGCATTGTGTATGATTATAAGGTACACATGCTCTCCATTGTCTGAGTGAGGATGGTTGAGAAGCAGCAGAGCTCAAACAGGCTGTGAGACTCCGTAATATAAAACACTGTTTAAGGCAAAGATAGGAGACCTTTTCTTAGAACAAAGTAGTCAGGATTTGAAGGGATCCCTTAATTGTGAAAGTTGTTTATAATTGATTTGAGTGAAACCTCTCTTTTTAAATGTGGTTGGAAGTTATGTTTTGGGGTTTTGTATGGGTAGGTGCTTTTTTCTTAAACATTGATCTTAAAGTTTTAAAAGTTTTACTTTATAGACTACTTCAGGAGAAGGCAAATGACTTTGTGAATTATTATTGATCCTGCTCACCTCATGAGAAGTTGGTCTTGCTTTTAAGGAGCTGAGAATGAGGTAAAATGATGTCTGTTTTTATGAACAAATTTTCATTCTAAATTTTTTTATTCTATACTTAACAATCACTCTTCAAAAAGCATTTGCACATAGCAGGTAGAATAGAAAAAGATGAAATTACAATTCTACAATTTCCTATTATGTATAGCATGATTTAAATTTTTTTTGGTATAACCTTCATATGCTTCTTTCTTTTTGCTTTTGTTTTTTTGTTTTTTGGAGGGGAGAAGGTAGGGCAATTGGGGTTGACTGCCCAAGGTCACATGACTAGTTTTTGTGTTAAGTGTCTGAGGCCGCATATGCTACTTTCAAAGCTGTCCTGCTTGTCTGTTTCCTTCTGAACTTCTTTCCTTCTGTCCCTTCTTTGCATTTTATTTTAAATGCTTCAATGAGTTTTTTCTTTTCTGTTTTGATAAAACTATTGTTAGTCCCCTCTCCATACGCTGTATCCCTACCCCAAATGAAAAAAACCCCCAACATTTCTTTAATACCATTATTTTCCTATATTACTATGAGTTATGGAATATTGTAGTTCTGAAGAATCACAATTCCAGACGATGTGAAGGATAATGGAGTGATAATGGTAGGGGGAAAGTTGGCTTCAGTATATAATTTACATAACAGAAATAGCATAAAATGTATCATCAGAATCGGAAGGAGGATTTTGACTTTTGTCTTACCAATGAACTCCCATGACTCTGGAGAAGAGAATGAGGCTGATGACTTTGTGCAGCTCTGCCTAACTCAAATCCAATTCATGTGAAAGTTAGCACACCCCCCTCGTGATGTCATTGGTCTTCTTCAAGAAAGAATAAAAAACAACAATGACACAGTCAGACCTATGCTTTAGGAATTTCACTTTGGTAACTGTATAGAAGGTAGATTGGAAAGGGGAGAGTCTGGAGGCAGGGAATCCAATAAGGAGGCAATTGGGACTGGACTAGGATGGGTATGATGTGACAGGAGGGAAGCTGATGGATGTGAGAAGTGTTGTGGAGATGAAACTAATGAGACTGGGCAAATGATGGATTCCAAAGAGGGAGAGAGAATGAAAAATTGGAGTGGGATTGAGGGCCTCAGTTGTCAGTCAATAAGCATTTATTAAGTACTTCCTATGTACCAGACACTGTGCTAAGGGCTGGGAATACAAACACAAGTAAACAGAAAGATGGTTCCTGCTCTCAAGGAGCTTACATTCTAGTTGGGGAAGACAACACATTAAATGAAGCTTAAGTGGGACAGTGGGGAAGAGGAAACCACCTGTGGAGCATGACAGAGGAGTGTGGATTGTAGATTGGTAAGAAATGAGATTTAGGCTGGCCTGGTGCCATTTTAAAATGAGGTTCTGGGAGAAGTCACCCAGTCTGAGAGATGCAAGGATTGAGATGTCACAACAGAAATGGAGAAGTCAGAAAGTAGGGATGTTTTAGAGGGAGATATAAAGAGTTAATAGTAGAAAAGAGTTCCAGAGGCCATAGTGGAAATGTAGAAGAGAGAAGCATAGAGACCAGAAAGGCTCAGGTCTTGGGAAGTGGTTGTTGGGGGAAAGAAGGAGGATGGTTGTTGGCTAATGCACACTGCTTTCACTGGAGATGTCTGTCTCCCTTCCTAAACTGATTGATGTGGCATGCGACTCAGATATCCAGGCCAGGAAGTTCTTTTCCATAAGGGTATCTACCTTTATAGCAAGGTAAGTCCTGTGGATGGGGCAGGATGGCTACCAACAAGGGGAGTGGCAACTCCAGGACTGGCAGGAGGCAGAGAACTGATTCGGCAGCTAATGCTCTACCAAAAGAATGAAATCATAACCCCATCTATGTTGGTGCCAAGGATAAAAGTCCGCCCATCCCAGGCTAGCTCTGGCTCTGCTACCAACTCACTTTATGGTCACTCAGAAATTATGTTAGATTATGTTATATGTATTTTAAAACTTAATTTTCAACATAGCGGCTAGTGATAAAAATGTCACAAGTTCCAAAGTGGCTGAAAATTGACTTTTGAAAGTGTCAAGAAAAGATAGAAGTATGGGAGAGAAAGAAGGAGAAGAGGCAAAGAGGAAGAAGGAAAGTTGAGTAGGAGAAAAAAAAGGAGGAGGAAGAAAGGAGGAAAATGAATGGAAATAGACAGAAGAATGGAATGGAAACCGGTAGTAAAGCCAATATTTACTCTTAGTAAATACTAGTTTTGATCCCAAACTGTAAGACAAATAAACCACAGATTAGTGCTGGGAATTTCTACCCTCCTTGGTGCCAGAAGTAAAACACACACACACACACACACACACACACACACACACACACACAGAATGCAGGGAGAGGCTTCCAGCAGTACTGTAACATAGGCCAGATTCACGATATTGGAGGCAGTACCCACATCAACACTCTTTTAGGCAAGTTCAATGTTGAGACAAAATGGGGACACCTGAGAGTCATTGCAGTTAACTAAATTGTGCTCTAACACAATGAGGATGTACAAAAGGATAAGGTAGTTCTTAAGCTTCTCAGGATGTTCTCCTCTCCTGGCCACATGCAGAAATATCTTCAGGGCAGGATATGGTAACTCTTATGGTCTTCAGGAATACACCAAGTTGTAGGGACTAAACGTGGGTGGCACTTATTCTTTTCCTTTTTGGACGTGGGAAGGTAAGGCAATTGGGGTTAAGTGACTTGCCCAAGGTCACATGGCTAGTTTTTTTGTGTTAAGTGTATGAGGTCAAATTTGAACTCGGGTCCTCCTGACTCCTGAGCCAATGCTCTATTTGTTTTTTTTTTTTAAGTAACTTGCCCAAGGTTACACGGCCAGTTATTTTGTGTGGGTGTTAAGTATCTGAGGCCGGAACTGAACTAGGTTCCTCCTGACTCCAGGCGGGGTGCTCTTACTCACTGCGCCACCTAGCCACCCCTTGGGTGGGGATTTTTCTTTGCTTAAATGACCAGGAAGTAGATTGGGAAGGGTCAATCAGGTTCCTGGATTGCTTTGTCTCCTTAGTCCTTATCACAGAATGGAAGGAGGAGGAGGAGTGGGTCTAACCCCCATTGTGCAAAATGATGGTAGATATTAGTCCTGTAACACAAGGAAAATTGTTCTGCCTCAGCTCTTAGATATGAGAGCCAACCTGTCCTCCTCCCTCTTCCTCTTCTTCTGTTTTGGGGAGCTAAGGCTCAGAATTGGTTAAATGACTTGCTATTGTTACAGAGCTAGAGAGTAGGATTCAGCTCTCTCCCGACTCTCTCCAGACTCATCCAGTCCTTTCATTTTACATGTGAGGAAGCTTGTGGCCACAGAGCTAGTAAATAGGATTCAGGTCTCCCATGACTCCAATCCTTTAATTTTACCTAGGAAGAAACTGAGGCCCCAGCACTCTTCACACTATACCACCACTTCTGGTTATTCAATCGTTTTTCAGTCCAGTCTGACTTCATGACTCCATTTGGCATTTTCTTAGCAAAAATACTGGAGTGGTTTGCCATTTCCCTCTCCAACTCATTTTACAGATGAGGAAACTGAGGCAAAAAGGGTTAAGTGACTTGCCCAGCTGCTAAGTGTCTGAGACCAGAATTGAACTCAGAAGATGAGTCTTTCTTTCTCCGGGCCCAGCACTCTATCCATTGCACCACATAGCTGCCCCAATGCCACTACTGCCTCATAAGATGGTGTGTTAATAAATGTTACTCTATTGTCATTCCAGGAAATGTGCACTTTAAATGATGGTCTTAGACCAATTCCTTAAAGCAAAGGAATGACTCAGTAGTGGGAACTTCAAGGAACCAGGAGGGGCAAGTGGGGCCCTGTACCCCTTAGATACCATCCAGTAGATTAACCCTGAACATGGTCTCTCACCTGCCTTCTGTGTTTTTTTTCTTCCTAGTGGTCTCCGGAGCCTAAAGGGAGAAAGGGCAGCCCCATGGTCCCAGGAATCACCCCAGCTGTCTTCCTTCCCTTCTCCCCTCCCTCCTTCCCTCCCTCTGTCCCTACCTCCTCCCCACTTAATCAATGTACATATGGAATTTTTTTTTTTGCTTTTTTTTTTGGGGGGGGGGGTAAGGCAGCACAATTGGAGTTAAGTGACTTGCCCAAGGTCACATGGTTATTGAGTATTAAGTGTCTGAGGCTGAATTTGAACCCAGGTCTTCCTGACTCCAGGGCTGGTGCTCTATTCACTGCGCCACCTAGCCACCCCTTACAGATAGAATTCTTTTTTTTTTATTATTAAGCAATCGGGGTTAAGTAACTTGCTCAAGGTTACACGGCCAGTTATTTCTGGGTGTGGTGCTGAGTATCTGAGCCCAGATTTGATCCAGGTCATCCCGACACTGGAGCCAGTGCTCTTACTCACTGAGCCACCTGGCCGCCCCCGCTGATAGAATTCTTATAGAACAGTCCCCTACATTGTACCACCAATGCCTTCTTCCATGCCCAGGGAAGTAGAGAATAAATTATTTTATACTGGGTGAGATGTTGGAGATAGAAGAGTAAATTAGAAGAAAAGGAGATAAGGCACAGAAAAATAGGGCAAGAGGACAGGCTGTTAGTCATACTATTACCCAGCAGGGAGGCAGAAGGCAATCATAGCTCTGTGTCTCGTTATAAACCAGACCTGTATTCTCAGAGGGTAGAGACATGCTAATTCACAAATGTCCAGGACTCTTCCTGTGAATTTTGCTGACTTCAGACTTCCTATTCCCCTGCCAAGGGTCAAGGTTATTCCCTGACAAAATTTCTCATAGAGAAACTCTTCCCAGTTTTCTAAGGGACAAAGGCATTAATGCCTGCTTTGTGGAGTGTTGTGCTGTTCATACACTCTCACAAATAAAAAATAATGATCTTCCAATGAGGTCTTTCTCCAATGTCTCCATGAGGCATGGTGGAAACCCTGGGCTCTTGAAGGTTTTGCCAGTGGAGAATAAGCTTTGGTTGATCCTTCCAAGCAGTATTAAGTTCGGGTGTGGTGGTAGGCTGTGTGTTTTTTCTCTGAGGACTGGGCAAGCTAATTATAGAGAGGTTCTTCATTAAGGGATTCATAGAATCCCAGACAGGGGCAGCTAGGTGATGCAGAGGCTACAAGGCCTCAAGGTCGCAGGTTCCTCACCCCTGAGACAGAGTACTGGACCTGGAGTCAGGAAGACTCATCTTCCCAAATTCAAATCCAGCCTCAGACACTTACTTACTAGCTGTGTGACCCTGGGCAAGTCACTTAACCTGGTTTACCTTGGTTTCTTCATCTGTCCAATGAACTGGAGAAGAAAATGGCAAACCACTTCGGTATCTTTGCCAAGAAAACCCTAAATGGGGTCACGGAGAGTCAAATGCAACTTAATGACAATAGCAAGAATCATAGACGCAATGATAGCTAGTATTCATACAGTACTTTATGGTCTGCCAAGGGTTCATTTGATTCTTACAACAGCCCAAGGAGGTGGGTTCTATTATTATGCCTATTTTATAGACGAAGATTATCCAGAGTCACACAGCTAGTAAGTGTCTGAGAAAGGATTCAAACCCAGATCTTCCTGACTCTGAATCCAGTCTCTTAGTCACTCTGAGGGATGTTGAACTGGAAGGTATCTTGGATATCATCTAATCTAATTTCCTCACTATGCAGATAAGGACATTGAGGCTCAGAGAGATAGTCATATAGGTAACATATGAGAGAGTCGGAATTTGAACCAAGGTCCTCTCATTTTCCTTTTCCCCTGTATCATACACTGATTTTTTTTTTTTTTGGTCACAGCTGCTCATAAAGAATACCCAGTATGGGTGGGAGTTTGGGGGGATTTGTGATCTCCGTTATAACGTTGAGGAAGACCCGATGAAATCACATCTTTTGAAAGTTGAAGAAGTAATGTTAATAATGCTGCTAATAATATTATAATAAAATAAAAGTCATTTTATAACATCCAGTTCAAAGACTTAGGCAATTTCAGGCCTATGTGAAGACAAGGGAGGGTAGGCATTCTGGGAAAAATAAAAAAGTTCTGGGATTCAGCCAGTACCAGATGCTATTTCTAGTTTTCCTGGCAAACTTTAAGAGGGGGGAAATGTGCAGTTAGAAGCCAAGTACTGAACTGTGCAGCTTTTCTGTTGAAAGGGACCATGCCCAGGGCAGAAGCAGGAACTTTAAGTAGGAAGTGAGAAAGACAGGGTCTGGTAAGACTTTGTTGGAGGCATTAATAGAACATGCTCTGTCCTCATCTTTGCCCTAGCTGACATTTCATCAATGGCCTGAGATCAAAGTATATATGACATCTATATCAAATCTGGCTATGACAAAGCTGGGAGGGATCGTAAATCCACTGGGCAGCAGAATCAAGATTTTAAAGGATCTGGGAAAATGCCCATTGCAATGATGGGAAAATGGATAGAGATAAATGTGAAGTTCTGCATTTTGGTTAAAAAAAATTATATAGGAAGGGATGAGGGAGGAGGAAGAAGAAAAAGAAACATAAGCATATTAAGCATCTACTGTGAGCCTGTCACTAAGCTAAGCACTTTATAAGTATTTCATTTGATCTTTACCACAACCCTAAGAGGGATGATTCCCCATTTTATGGTTGAGAAGACAGGCAGATAGAATTTAACTGATTCTTCCAGTGTCACACATTTAATTGCCAGCAGTTCTTGTGAAAAACTTAGGGGTCTTAGTGGATTGAAGGCAGCTAGGTGGCACAGTGCATAGAGTACTGGGCCTAGAGTTATGAAGACTCATCTTCCTGAATTCAAATCTGGCCTTAGATTCTTAGTAGCTGTGTGACCCTGGGCAAGTCACTTAACCCTGTTTGCCTCAGCTTACTCATCTATAAAATGAGTTGGAGAAGGAAATGGCGAAGCACTCCAGTACTTTTGCCAGAAAAATCCCAAATAGGGTCGCAAAGAGTTGAATAGAACTGAAAAAGTGACTGAAAAACAACAGCTTAGTGGATTATAAATTCAATGTGAGTCAACAATGTAGTATGGTTGCTAAAATAGTCAGCAGTCTTTGACTAAATATAAAATTTGAAGTGTATAAATGTATAAATAAGCCAGTTCTTAGTATAACTGGTAGAGGGCCAGCTTTGGTGTTGCTAAGACATGGGTCCAAATTCTGTTTCTGACACATTAGCTGTGTGACCATGGGCAAGTCACTTAACTTCTCAGTACCCTGGTAACTCTCTAAAGACTAGATCTCTTGGATCAGAGTCAACTAGCTCAGATTCAATCTGACCTGCTTGTCAATACAAGCATCACAAATGCTCAGATTCCTTAAGAGTCTAGCCAATGGTAGGATTTCTTATGAGTCTGGCCAATATGGCTGGATCTTTAATAGACTTTTTCTTTGGCTGAAAGAAAAAAAAAGACTATGTTCTCGTTCTCTCTCTCTCTCTCTCTCTCTCTCTCTCTCTCTTATCAAATTTTTGAAGGCCTACTAGGTAAAAGAATTTAAATCATCCTGTATGCACTTGAATGAATGAAAAAAAAAGATTAATTGCTACAATGTGTCAAGCACCAAAGTGCTAGGAATGTAAATACAAAAGGAAAGACAGACCCTGCTCTCAATGGGCTTCTGTTCTAATGGAGGACACAGGTAGGAGTAATGAACAGGTAGAAATTATTATGAGTCAGAGAGAGACAACAAAAGAACTAAGCTTGTGTTAAACTCCTACTAAGTGCCGGGTACTGAGCTAAGCACTTTGCAAATATTTTCTTGGCATGTTAATATTATGCCAATACTAATTTGGCATAGTTAAAGAACTTGCTAAAATTTAGAGCTGCCAACAATAGAATGACCTTGAAGATGGAAAGAGTTCAAACAGAAACTGAATGACTGCTTGCCAGGGATATTTTAGGCAGGAATTTTGCATGAGGTGAGAGATTAGACTAGAGATCTAAGGTAGGGCTAGACAAATTTGTTTTAGATCTGGGATCCAACCCTGAGATTCTGGAGCCAAAGGAGTTTTGCAGCTTTCAAGGAATAACAGCTGACATTTCTATAGCATTTTTATAGTTTATAAAATGCTTTCTATTTGATCTTCCCAACCACCTATCCTATGAGCAAATGAAATATTAAAAATATTTGTTTGGATGAATAAGAAAACATTTATTAAATATTGACTATGTGCCAAGTACTATGCTTAGCCTGGGGACACAAACATACAACTTAGATTCTAATGGGAGGAGAAAACATATATGGGAGGGGTGACCTGGGAGGGGTATTTTAGTTTGGATAGTTATAGGGATGGTGAGAGGAACTACTGAAGAGTAGCTTGACACACCCTTTCTAATAATAGAGGTGGCATTGATCTGATTATGGTTCCAGAAATGACACCCCTTTCCCAACCCCCAAGGCAGAGAAAGTTTCCTAGTTTTTGTTGTTGTTCAGTCCAGTCCAACTCTTCATGACCTCATTTGGGGTTTTCTTGGCAAAGATACTGAGGTGGTTTGCCATTTTCCTTTTCCAGCTCATTAAACGGAGGCAAACGGGTTAAGTGCCTTGCCCAGGGTCACCCAACTAGTAAGTGGGAAGGGAATGGTGGAGGAGGGTATGAATGACCTAGATGTAGTGGGCCACATGAGGTCCTCAGCAATAAGTTCTGCCTCTGGGCAGAGAAACTATTATTATCCCCATTTTATAGATGGAAAAAACTGAGGCTGAGTGAAGTCAGAGTACCCAAGGTCACTCAAGTAAGAAGTGTTGGATTGGAGACTTAAGCCCAGGTCTTCTGATCCCAAATCCAGACCTCTATCCACTTTACCACAGTTGAGGGGTAGGAGGAAAGAGAACAATACATTGCTATAGAGTTCAGGGCCCCCAGGCTTAAAACAAAGCCCAAGTTGTGGAGAAGGAAAGTCTTTGAGATCTGACGAATGGCTCAGAGAGGAAGTTCAACCCATGTGACAGGAGTTCATCTTGTTCTGTATGAGGGGTGGCAGAAACCTAAGACTACCAGTTCTTTTTGTTTGTTTGTTTTTTGCTTTTTGCTTTTTGGAGGGGGGAAGGCAGGGCAGTTGGGGTTAAGTGACTTGCCCGAGGTCACACGGCTAGTAAGTGTTAAGTGTCTGAGCTCAAATTTGAACTCAGGTCCTTCTGATTCCAGGGCCGGTGCTCTGTTCACTGCACTACCTAGCGGCCCCTACCAGTTCTCCTTTGATGCCAACACTCAGGTCCCACAGAGAGACACAGAAAAAAGAAACTTTATTCTTATGAACTGGTCTTCTTTGGGATTGTGAACCCTAATTGTGTGGGTCTCCAAACTCAGAAAGGGAAGAATAAGAGCTTATGTGCTGATAACAACATAACAACATTTGCATAGCACTTTCAACTTTGCAAAGTGCTTTCTGGGGATCCTCTCACTTATGTGACTGATGTGATTGGTCTTCCTGCCCAGTTTGGTGGCATGACCGATCACTCCTCCTCTTCCATAACAGCTTTCTGCTCTTCCTTCCCTGTGTGGTCTCCTGAGACATACTTCCGATGGTCTCTGCCTGCTTTTGCTTGCTACAGCTAATTAGGGCTCCTGCCATTTCCCTGAGAACATTGAGTGCTGGGGGATGCGAGGCACATCTTGCCGACAGGAAACACTTGTATAGTATTGGCTCTGTTTGTCTATTATTTCCTATGAGTGTGATTCTCAAACTGAGTGCTGGGAGGGGGGCACGTGTGTGCCATATGCTTCGTGTGCAGGACTCTAGGGAAGAGTCCCAGATGGTGGTGGGAGACTCACAGAGTGCAGCCGGGCACTCTAGGAAGAGGAGGGGAATTAAAACTGTCCAGAAGAATCATAAAATATGAAAGGTTTCTGCTTGGGAGTTTCTGGCTTTGTTTTTCTTTTAATGAACATGTGGCTATTGTCTAAGGAGATCTATAAGGCTTCTTTGTTGAAAGGAACTTTGAACATTGAATTCTAATCCTGGCCCTTGTCACCACCTTCTTATTTTTTAATTTTTTAAATTAAATTTCATGTTTATTTTTAGTTTACAACATTCACTTCCACAAGATTTTGAGTTACAAATTCTCTCCCCGTCCTTCCCCTACCCACCACCCCAAGACAGCAATCCCATTGAACACTCCCTCCCTCAATCTGATCCACCCCATATCCTCCTCCCTCCCCCTCCCACAACCTTCTTATTTCTTCTTGGGCAAATGACTTAACCTCCACAAGCCTCAGTTTCCTCATTTGTCAAATGAGGGGGTTGAGCTAGGTGATCTGGGAGGTCCCTTCTAGCTCTAAAAGTCTGTTATTCCATACACCAAATGAGAAATTTAAAACCCTTCCTTTTTTTTTGGTTCAGATCTGTGAGTTCCTTGGTGCAAGGAGTCATCTTCATAGAGGAGGCAGTTGAAAGCTGTGGTGGGAGTGAATAGATGGCCAAGGAGAAGAGAGCAGAGAAAGAAAGAGAAGAAGTGAAAAGTGAATTAAGGGTAATGACCTTGGAGCTTGGATCCACAATGTCTTTTACATGCTAGTTTGCTTAAATCTACCATGTATCTTTCCATTGCCTTTGGGTTGCTTATAATTTTAATTCTGTCAAAATTGTGTGGTTCCATTATTTACAGTTCTGTAGCATCATCAAGAAAATGTTTGTATTAAAGATTTAGACTTTTGTTTAAAAAAAATAAGACAGAGCCCTTGGCTAGCACCCATCTTCAAGGGTCAAGAAAGAAGATGAGGAGCCTGCAAAGTAGACAGAAAAAAGAGTAAATAGAAAGGTGAGACTGAGCAGCTAGGCAGAGCAATGGATAGAGTTGCAGGCCTGAAGTCAGGAAGACTCATCTTCTTGAGTTCAAATATGACCTCAGGCACTTACTAGTTGTGTGACCCTAAGCAAGTCACTTAAACCTGTTTGCCTCAGTTTCTTCATCTGTAAAATGAGTTGGAGAAGGAAATGAAAACACTCCAATATACCTTTGCCAAGACCCCAAATGGGGTCAGGAAGAGTTGGACATGACTGAAACAACTGAACAAGAAGAAAGAGAAGAGGAGAACTGGGAGAATGTGTTGTCTTTGAATCAATGGAGGAGGGGATTTAGAAGAAGGAGGTAGTCAATAGCATCAGAACCAGCAGAATAATAAAGGAAGATGAAGAATGGGGAAAATACAGCTGTTGGTCTTGGTAATTAAGAATTTACTGGTGACCCCCAAAACCAGTTTGGTAAAGTTTTGGGGGTTGCAAGGATTTGAGAAGACAGTGGGTAGTAAGAAAGTGGAATTGTCCGTTTTCTCAAGAAATTTAGCAGGGAAAGGGAAGAGATATACAGGGCGGATGCTGGATGGGATCGAAAGATCAATGTGAGACATTTTCCCCCTTCTTTTTAAAAATTTGGTTGATCTTGGCATACTTGTAGGTCTATGAGAAGGACGTAGTGGTCGGCACATGATTAAAGACGCAGGAGAGGATGGAAATGATTGTTGGAACAAGATGCTGGAGGAAGCAGAGAGGAAGGGACAGGATAGAGGGTGTAGGTGGGAGTAGAACTGGACACACCTTCTGAGATGATGGGGAGAAGGAGAGGATAGATGAGGATGATACAAAGTTATGAGGGATGGAGGAAGAAAGCTAAAAGAACCCGAATCATAACCTCAAACTTCTCAATGAAGTGGGAGGCCAGGCCATCTGCTGGTAGGTGGGGACATGTTTTGAGAAGAAGAGAGGAGGAAATGTTTGGAACAGTTTGCCATGGGGAGCAAGATAGGGAGTCAGTAAGGGTGAAATGGAAGAACTATGGCATTGTAATGAGATTCCAAATAAAATTATGTCCCATGAATTTGTTAATTTCCTGACTTCCTCCGACACTTGGAGGCCCTCTCCATAGGAGTGGAAAAATTGGGTAATGGGATAACCTAGGGATGAAGGTTAGTGAATTGGAATGACAGGAGGTCAAAGGAGCAAGCTAAAGTCTGTAGCTGGTGAAATGGTGAAAGACAAGCCTTTACTTAAAGGCATGAATCTCATATGGAATTTCAGATCATTGACAGCTTTTTGGTCTTGAGTTAGAGGTCATCCAAATGCCTTGTTTAGATGAGGATTTATTCAGATCAGATTCATTATGGAGAAAACTACCAAGCCTATGAAGAAGTAGAGCATTAATGGTGTACCAGTACATAGGAGAGTCAACAGTGATCCTTTAACTGTGAGATAAATCTGTCCTCTCCTCTCAGGGTCAGAGAGCTATTGGGCTCCCCACTTGGTGGACTGAGATGGAATTTTCTGGCATTATTTGATGTTTACAAGATTGTAGGTTTAGAGTTAGAAGGGAACCCAGGGGCCATCTATTCCAAACCTTCATGTTACATATGAGTAATTTAAGTCATATTGAGCAACTTTGCCCAAGGTTACATAGGTAGGAAGTGTCAGAGACAGGATCTGAACCCATGCTCTCTGGTTCCTAAGTCAGTGCTCTTTCTCCTGCACCATGTTGTATCCTTGCAAAAATTCAAATTCTAGAAGTTCCCCCCACACCTTGTCTAGTGCTTGGGTCCTGAATCCCTCAGTAAACACCCCTTTACCTTCAGTTCACTAAAGTAAGGAATTGGGGAAGTCATGTAATTAAAATGATAAAACCATATCAGCAGTAGAAATTTTCTCTAGGTTTGTCCAATTCTGGAGTCAAATCTTGGTATTTTTTTGAATTCCCAGTCCCAAACTGGCCTATACCAGAGATCATAGGATTTGAGTTAGAGCAAGAAGGGCCCTTACAGGCCATGGTTTCCAACTCTATTTTTATAGATGAGGGATTTGAGATTTGCATCTCAATTGTTTCTATGGGAACTATAGTTTCAATTATGATCTAATGTTTACTTCCAATATTTATTACTTATTTCACCTTATTATTGAGGTTTTGGAGCAGACTGAAAAATCTGTTAGGAACATAGTTATCTCTTTATTCCCAGGAGGTCATCAGTCCTGGAATCTTTTTAAGTTCACCAGCAGCTCTTTCTCTACTAAAGTACCTGGCTAGGTTAATTTTCTTGTTGTTTACTCCCAAGCCCTTTGCAAGCCCAACATAGCCATTCCTCCTTGCTCCTGGAAAGGATGGGAAAAGCAAATCTTACTTTAGTGGGAAATAGAAGGTCTGTTTGCCAGGAGGAACTGAGGAAAGAGGTGTGTCTGGGAATTACTATTCAGATCTTTGTGGCTTCATTCTTGTTTTTAAAATGAATTCCCAGAACATCAGGTGTAACCATATTCAAGTGTAAAAGCACAAGTACATTCCAAATTCAAAATCAAATAATATTTGGATATCCATGTTTCTGTTGCCCTCCATTAGTCAAAAGACATTTCCTCATCAGTAAAATGAGGAAGCTAGACTGGTTGCATCTCTAAACCTTAAGATCCAATGACCCTGAGATTTTAGACTCACAGAGTATTGGAGTGGGAAGGGGCTTTATTAAGTTAGCATTTATAGTAGAAAGAGACCTTAGATTACGTAAGATTCCAGTTCAAATCCCACCTCAGACATACATAGTAATAATATATATTTTATTTTATGCATTTAAAAACATTATTCTGAGAAAGTATTCATGACACAAAAAAGGTTAACCCCTTATCTGATGGTACCTCCTTCTTTTACAGATGAGGAAATTGAGTCCCAGAAAGGTTAAGGAATTTGTCCAGAGTCATACGGTTGGTTAACGTCAGACTCCAGGTCTTTCAACCTGGTGACACAGTAGGTAGAATGCTGGGCCTAGAGTCAGGAAGTACTGAGTTAAAATCTGAATTTACTAGCTGTGTGACCCTGGGTAAGTCATTTAACCCCTGATTGCCTATGTTTCTTTTTTATTTTGCCTTTTTTTTTGGAGGGCAATTGGGGTTAATTGGGGTTAAGACCTTGACTTCCCCAAGGTCACATGGCTAGTATTTTATGTTAAGTGTCTGGGGCCAGATTTGAACTCAGGTCCTCCTGATTCCAGGACCGGTGCTCTATTCACCTAGCCGCCCCCCACTTGCCTATGTTTCTTTAGCCATAAAATGTGTATAATAATAGCACCTTACTCTCTGGGGTTTTTGTGAAGTTCAAATGGGATATTTGTAAAGTACACTTCTTGGCAGTTAGTAAGCACTTAACAAATGCTTTCCCCCAAATCTTGATTTAGTAAAATGCTTGCTCTATGATAATGGTGATATGGCATCATCTCTACTATACGGTGCTGAAATTGTCAGTTAATCCATCTATCAAACAGAAGATAATCAAGAGAAAGATAATGTTGGCTCTAGGCTTATGACATGAAAAAAGTCATATTTATATGAAAAAGTAGTAATGAGTTAGATTGTAGCTCAAAGAAGAAACTTTCTTACTACTAGAATTCTCCAGCAGTGATCGTGAGTGCTACAATCACAAGTCAGTGGCAGATCCAGCAAAGACTAGATGCTCTCTCCCTCTTCCAACCTATTCTTCATTCTGCTGTCAGGGTAATCTTATTCACACACAGACTTAGCTATGTCACCCCTCTCTTCAAAAATCTGCAAATCCCAGTAGCCTGGTGACCAAGGTTTAAGCTCTTTCCTGTGGCATTCAAGGCCCTTACTATTGGATGCCTTTCTGCCTTTATGACTTTTTCCCCAGCCTACCTTTGATGTATTCTGCGCTCTAACCAAACTGAAATAGTCTTCCTCTCTGTTCCAATTGGGGCAGTTGGGTGGATTAGTGGATAGAATACTGTGCTTGGAATCATGAAGACTCATCTTCCTGAGTTCAAGTCTGGCCTCAGACACTTACTAACTGTGTGACCCTGGGCCAGTTACTTAATCCTGTTTGTTTCAGTTTCCTTATCTGTCAAACAAACTGGAGAAGGAAATGGCAAACCATTCCAGTATCTCGACCAAGAAAACTCCGGATGGGGGTTGGACGTGATTGAAAGGACTCAACAACAACAGTTCCTCTAGACAGGGTAGACTGCTTCTCACCTCCTTGCACTGTTATCTGTGCTTGGCATATTTTACCTCCCTTTCTTGCTTATAGAATTGTTTATCCTTCAAATCCTAACTCATGCCACTTCTTCCATGAAGTTTTCCTTAGTCAGTAATAACCTCACAAAATTGCATTCTGTATGCTTCTAATGGACCTATTATGTTATTTTGAATTATAATCTTTTGTTTATGTACCATATCGTTGACTAGAATCAAAGTTCTGTCTATGTCTTATCTATACTTTGGATCTCTGTGGTACCTAGTACACAGTAGGTGATTAATAAATGCTCATTCAGTGGAACTGAATGTCAGAAAAAAATAGACGAAGGGATCAACTAGTAAGTCATTCAATTGAATTGCATCAACAATGAGTACTTCTGCAAAAATGACAACAAAAGATCATAGCTCTAGAGCTAGAAAGAACATTCAAGATTGTTTGGTCCAGCTCTCCCATTTTACAGATGAGGAAAATGAAGCCTAGAGAGATTAAATTATTTGTCCAACTATACCGGTAGTAAATGCCACCCATGAATTTGAACTTAACTATCTGAACTCCAAATTATGTTTTGTTTCTCTTACACTATGCTTTCACATCAGTAAACAATATAGTGCTTGCTCCTTTCTCAAATCACTTTCTATTTACTTTCTTTTCTTTTCTATTTCTTTTTCTTTTACTGGCCTATGTGGTGAATTCTTCAGAAGAATGCAGTTGCATAAGAGGAGGGACTGTTTCATTTTTGTTCTTGATAGAGCAGTTTCTGGAACGTGCCTGGTACATATTAGGTCCCTCCCCCCCCAAAGAAAAATGCTTGTTGAACCGAACTAGATGGATAAGAAAAGCATCATTTATAGGAACTGAGGTTTTTAGAACAGAAAAGACCACATTCAATTTCTGATGCACTGAATGAAAGCAGGAGTAAAATGTGGGTGGTAATTATTCAGGATCCTTTCAATGTAGATGATTGTGAGCTGGAGGTTCATAATCAGAGTGATGTAGAATTATTAAATCAGTTTTCCAAGATTGTCTTTTGAGGTGGCCTGGCTGTCAGTTTCTATCACATGTCTGTCACCAGATGTGATGCTGTTCAGAGGGGTTTTGAAGACTCCAATAGCCTTTTATCCCCCTCATAATTTTAATGTTTGATCCTGGCCGCCAGGTGGCGAATGAGAATCACTTGAAAGTCTTCACAAGGAATCTGTTTCTTCTAAGAGTGAAAATTAGCCTAGACTCCAGCTCCATAAAGCAACCCTGAATGAATCAAAACTTGATTAAGTGTAACATTAAAATGGATCAAACAATGGCTTTTTATAACAAAAGATCGAAAGAAATACACTGATAAACTGTGTGCCCTTGGGCAAGCAACGGATTCTGGGTTCTGGTGTCCCCAAACGAGGCTGTTGGACCAGAATGACCTCCAAGGTCCCTTCCACCTTCAAGTCTGCGATTGTAGGATGCTATGAATAAACATCTTACTGTCTTCCCATTCAACTTGCTTCTATCCTGTTATTACCACTTATTCCTATCCTCATACTTTGGTAATAAGCTTTTTTCCCCCTGAGTGGGACGCACCCTCTGTGAAGACTCCTCAGGGAAAGAAATTATCTCGAAACTAGAGACAAGTTTTGGTAATACTGGGCAGGCCTAAGTTTTGGTTTCCTAGAAATTACTCAACTTATGACCCTTCCCCCTCCTTCACTGCCACCTCAGCATTAAGTTTGCCAAATAAGGACATGTATGTTTGGATTGACTGTACTGTCTCCTTGCTCTTTTTCTTTGGAGAGGATTTTCGTGCCTAGATTGTAAGCCCTCCTTCAAGCTAATGGGAATGAGGATAGTGGCGGGAGGGGGTTTGTTTATGCTTGGGTATATAGCCTTGCTTTATTTTCTGTAACATGCCTCCTTCCACTAGTCCCTCCTAGTGGAGGTGACACCCTTTTCTCCTGAGAACTGAATAAATGCTTCCTGTTCCTACCTTTAGAAGCCTCTGAGTTTTATAAATTTGGGTAGGGGTTTTTTAGGGTCCCTGTACCCCAAATACCCCTTAACTCACCTACAAATTTAGTAGTTATATCATAAGTTAATATTTGCATGTTATCTCATTTGATTTAGTCCTCAAAACAACTCCATGAAAGTAGGTACTATTATTAGTCCCATTTTTCAGATGAGGAAGCTGAGGCAGAGAGAGATTAAACAACTTGCCTACGGTCACACATGCAGCTAGAATTTGGGGCAGGATTCAGACTTAGTTCTATCTGGTTCCAGGTCCATTATCCTATCCACTATGCCACATTTTCAGCTGCTAGGGGTTGTTAGTCTAGGAAAGACCCTGTCTCCTGCCTTTTGGGAGCTCTCAAACTACTTGACTCTCATACTCAAACACAACTTCTACCACTTTTCTGATTTATTTCTGGTGATTTCATGTTTTATTTTCTCTGAAAGAAATGACTACCAACTCACTTATTCCTCCCACTTAAGTTTTTCCATACAATAGGGGCCAACTTCATGATTTAGAAGTTGAATTGTTTATCTTATATACAAAATAAAAAGACCTGGAAGTTAAACAACCTAGTTAAATTATTCTAAAGTGCAGAGATTAGTATTTCAAATGACTTCATTTCTGTTCCTAAAAGGTGGAGATGTTCTCCCTAGAGCTGCTCATATCCTAATATCCTGGTTACTGCCTCACCAATAAAAAATATGCTCTTTGAAGGGAGAGGCTACTTCCTGTTCTCTTCTTTGTACCTCTAATACCCCTTACAATGCCTAGCATATAGCAAGCAGTTAAAAAATTGAATTGAACCACTGAAACCTAGAAATAGCTTTTTTTTTTGTATTTTTTTCCTGCTGGTGGATAGAGCTCTAAACTGAAGACCAGAGTTCTAGATTCTACCTTACTTATTAACTGTCCACCCCTTAACCTTTGTTGAGGTTCAGTTCCTCTTCTCTAAAATGGGGATTGTGAGACGATCAGGGCTCCCCTTCCCTCTGCTAGTTTTTTCCTCAAAGGAGACAAATCTGTTCAGTAGTGGTGAAGTCTCAAGTTGGGCATCCCTTGACACAGCTTTCTGGTGACTTCTGGTAGTATTGATGTAGCTTTCCAAATGAGGTAGGTCATAAAAAGGCTTGGAGTCCAGGCCCTTTAGACTTGGTGGATGTCCCAAGACCACTAGAATTACCACAGCCTACCTTTCTAATCAGACAAGGTTCTAAATGGAAGCAAGGAGGAACATGTCCACCCAGAGTGTTGCACTATTTTTGTAGAATATCCTTGCTATGCAGTAGCTAAGCAAATCTACTTTTAAAAACTATTGAGTGACCTTTGAGTGTTTCATTTCATTCTAATGTTGAACCTAAATCAATAGGGTATCAGCCTGAGTCAGACCCATTCAGTACTAGGTTGATGATACCATCTATCTTGTAGGATTGTTGTAAGGACCAAATGAGATGATGTGGGAAAAGTACTCTACAAACCTTAAAGGGTTATATAATTTGGAGCTATTATTACCCTGGAAGCAAAAATAACTGTCCAACCCAAGAAAGCCGTGCTTGTTTGATGGTGGATAAAATGTCTGCAAAAGAATGGTGGAGTTAATGTCAGGACTGAAATAAATATTAAGACCAGCATGGAGGCGTGGTGGCTCACTGTGAGCTGTGGACCCTGTGTGGTTGTCATGTAGGAAGCAGGGCCAGTTTTGAATGAGCTGGCTGATGGTAGGCACAAAAACTAACTCATACAAAATGGCAGTGCTCCAAATATGGCAGGACTCCAGAACTGTAACATCAGTGGACACTAAGTCCTATCTATAACTGGAGAATGTTAGAATTTGGAAAGGAATTTTCTACCACCAGTTCTATGGTACAAAGCAGGCTATTTGTTTGTCATCCCATTAAATCAGAGGTGGAGAATTTTTAGCCCAAGGGGCCAGGGTGAAATTGCTCTGCAAACCGGTTTGCTGCTGGAGCCCAGAGAAGGCTTTTCACTTTGGTGACCTGCTCAGCGTGGACTATTCAGAACATAGCTCCTTTGGCTAATGATTAAAGTTTCAGAAAAGCTATGAGCAATGATTAAGCAACCTGTCAATAGATAAATTCATCTTCCCATATGAAAACAGGTTGAGAACTCTGACTGAAATGCATTTTAACATTTCTCCAGCCTTTCTTTTTTTGTTTTTTTTTTCTCCCTCTGACCCCATGTGTGATAACACCTTGGCTTACTAGCTCCCTGTGAATATCATGAGAAACCTGTGAAAGGGGGTGGTGGACTAAATGATCTCTTTAGATCCATTTGAACCCTAAAATCCTACAGCCTATTTAGAAGAAAGAGTTCAGTTTCAGAGAGAGAAATTTGGGGTCAATGTGAGGTGCGTGTTCATAACAATTAGAGGTATCCAAGAGTGGCATGGGTTGACTTGTGAGGTAGTGAACTGTGTGCAAACCCCCACCCCACCCCCAGAGATCTGGGAAAGGCTAAATAATCATCCGTTGGGGATGTTGTAAAAGGCATTTCTGTTCTGGGTAGGGATTAGAGTACATGATCTCTAAGGTCTGTTCCAACTCAAAAGATTCTGGGATTCTTCCTCTCTCTCCTTTTCTCCTTCTGCCTTCTTCCCTTTACTTTGTTTTTTTTCTTCTTTCTTTTGTTTTTCCTTCCCCTGTATCCACCTCCATTTGATTCCCATTCAAGGGTTTAGTGGGAAAGTTCTTTCTACTCTTACTCATATTGCCCTCTCCCCTGGACTGGCCTGATAAGCTTATCATAGCTTAAGACCCATAGGGCTTAATCAAGTTTCCTTAGCATATCCAAACACACTTCTTGGGCAACTTTATTCCAATTGATCAAGGAATTTTCCTCACTTGTTTTAAAGCCAGTGATTGATTCTAGAGAGAAAAGCTCTCACCCAGTTAAGGTAAAAGGGCTTGTTTTGATGCTTATCTTAAATGGTATGGGGGGGGGGGGATTTACTTAACTGATTGATTTATTCAGTCCCCACCCTTAATCTTTCTTTCCCTTTTCCATCCTGTTGTATTTCTTACTTTCCTTTTTTCCTTCCTTCCTTATCCTTGCAACCCCTTTTCCAACTTCTTTCTTTCTTCAAACTTAACATCAACAAAAGTGAATATTTCAATATAAAAAATGTGAATTTCTGTTAGGTACAATTAAAAAAACAAACAAACATTTAACATGGTGGCAAAGTTGCCTGAATGTCTGTGTCCCCTTCTGAATTTCCTTCTGCCCTCTTCTGAGCATTTTTATGTTTCATTGACCCTCTTCTTTCTTTCCTTTTTTTTTATATCTCAACCTCTACCCACCAGCTCTATTACCTTATTACCCTGTCACTAAATAATTGTCTCTCACAATAAATAAGTATAGTGAAACAAAGCAGATCAATATAATTGCTATATCTTCAAATGGATCTCATTCTGCATCTTTTGTTTTGGAAAAATTGCATTTTGGTAAAAAGAGTTATCAATGTGTGTGTGTGTGTTTTTTATGTTACAAACACTTACAGGTTGCCCCTGCTTCCTGAGAGGTCTAGCACTACAGCAAAACAATTATGTAAAAGTACAAGCAAATATTCCATATCTGTCGTACCTTCCCATCTCTTTATTTGAAAAATATTAACAGAAATCCATTTTTTCTCTCTCTGAACCTCCCAAAACCAATTTCTTATAGTAAATACGCATAGTCGTGCAAAGTAATTTCTCTAATAACTCACTCATACTATCTGCCTGTCTCTTTCCCTCTCTGTCTCTATCTCTGTTTCTCTGTCTCCTCTCTCTTAAGTTCTTTGAGTCCACATTATTCCATAGCATCACTACACTCAGACAGGCAGCATTCAGAAAGTCAGCAGAAAACCTTAGGCCAGGATTTATTTTTTTGACATTCTTCTGCTGCTGTTCAAAGTCCTTGGTCCCAGCCAATTACCTTATTTGGGGTTAGGAAACTCCTTTTAATTCCTGTCAGATCTTTAATTGTCAGTCTAACTCCTCACAAGACATTTTGAGAATTCCAACAAACAACTCTGCAAATTAGCTGTTTAGGGCTGGACTGATATGGTTCTCCTCAGTTACTATAAGGTTACCATTTGCCATGAACATGAACTTGGTATAAAAACAAAAGAGCTAGGAAAAACCAACATGTCTATTCACCTTCACTTTAGAGCCTTTGCTCCAACTATTTACCTGCAAGAAAAATAATTTGTTTTGTTTAGCATTCCTGCTATTCTATAAATCTCATCAGTCTGATTATAAGGGCATTGTGTGTCTCTAGTTGGACACAAATCTTTTCACCATCTCAACTAAAGACAGAATACAAGAGAATAAACATCACATGACATAGATTTTTTCTTTTAAATACTGAAAATTCCTATCTCAACAAAGCTGGAGATGTAGGGGCTATTCATGGGCCCAGTCCCATTCCAACAAGTACAGAAATTTTGAATCATCCCATTTCCAGCTTCAACCAGTTAACCCATTCCCATTCCCTGGGACTTGCCACAGCAATGCCAAACTTAATACAGATGTCTTATCTAGCCCACAAGCTTTCAGATTTTCATATCAGAGAAGATCCTAGGAGCTGGCTGGTAAAGAAAATCCACAGGTGCTGCTACACAAATAAATAATACACTATGATGACCTAGCACTGGGGTAGCTAAATGGCTCAATAGAGCACAGGGCCTGGGATCAGGCTTCCTGAGTTCAAATCCAGCCCTAGACACTCATTGGTGACCCTCGACAAGACAAGTCACATAACCCCGTTTGCCTCCCTCAGTTTCCAAACTGGAGGAGGAAATGGCAAAGCACTCTAGTATTTTTGGCAAGAAAACCCCAAATGGGGTCATGAAAAGTCAGACACAACTGAAAATGACTAAAAAACAAAGATGACTCCAGTGACCTAAGCCTTTCCTCACTAATAGGGCTTCTTTATCTGTTTTGCTTCATGGACTCCTTTGATAGTCTTGTGAGGCCTATGGTCCCCTTCTCAGAAGAATGTTTTTAAATGCATAAAATAAAATTCATGTTTACAAAGGAAACCAATTATATTTGTTAGGGGGAGGCCTAGAGCCAACCCCCTGTTAGTTTAGGCTCTGGTCATCAGGAAAGGGTATGGTGATTTATGTGGTCTTCAAACATGTGGTCTTCAAACCAACTCAGAGGGGCCCCAATTCCACGTGGGTGGGACTTGTGATGCCCTTAAGTGACAGAGAAGCTCTGTCAAGAGAGTGGGAGGGACTAATTAATTACCAGGGACTTCTTTGTTGCTATTAGGGAAAGCTAGTCCCTGCTAAGAGGAAATGAGGGAAACATGGACCCTATCACAATATTGAAGTACAGTTGTCTAAAATAGATATAAAAATAAATTCATCAGTTCCAGGTTCAATATTCCTGCTCATTGATCATATCACCATTAGCAGAAGGGGTTATAAAAACAGCCATCCAGGAGAGAGTGTCTGGAGGCCTAAACTAATCAAGGATTCCATCTGTCAAAGATGTGTTCTATTTGATGTCAAGACATCTAGAGATTGTTGAAATGAATTATCTGGGAAATGTTTGCAGTCATGTTAGAACATATCAACTCTAACAATTAAACAATATCAAAGCATGCCCTGCAGTGTGACAGCTCCTCAAAGTCATAAAATAAGAATATAGAATATAACTTCAATTAAAATGGGAAGATTTCTTTTTATGTGGGATAGGGTATGGTGTGTGTGTGTGTGTGTGTGTGTGTGTGTGAGAGAGAGAGAGAGAGAGGTGTTTGTGTGTGTATGTGTGAGAGAGAGAGAGGTGTGTGTGTATGTGTGTGAGAGAGAGAGAGAGAGAGAGTGTGTGTGTGTGTGTGTGAGAGAGAGAGAGAGAGAGAGAGATATGGAGAGGGGTAGGGAGGGAGGGAGAGAGAAATGGGGAGGGAGGAAGGGAGGGAGAGGAGACAACAAGCATACCTGTGTGATTATATATGTGTTGCATGTGAAACCTAATAAATTTATGTTGATGAACTTTCAGCCTGACATTCAGGGACTTCACTGCTGTACATAGTGTACAATGAAGTAATTGGGACTTAGTAAAAGAAATGCTGGGTTTGGAGTCAGAAATGTGATTTAGAATCTTACATTTGCCACTTACTATCTGTGTGATCTTGGCCTTGGCCTAAGTCATTGAACTTTTGTGGGCCTCAGTTTCCTTATCTGTAAAGAAAAAGAGTTGGATTAGATCTCTTCTGGCTCCTTCCAGCTTCTCACCTTTTATCTTATGATCCAAGTGTGTTTTGCTAAATGCAGAATTAATTTTGGTCATAGCTTTGCCTCCTTGTTACTTGATTCTGTGTTTCCAGAATGGTAATGGAAGAAAGAGCCCTGCACTTGGAGTCAGGAAGACTTGGGCTCCAATCCCACCTCAGCCATTTCCCAGTTCTGCGACTTTGGGGAAATCACTTAAACTTTCTGCACCTTGGTTTCCTTATCTGTAAAACTGGGGGAGGGGAGGAGGATGGACTCAATGACCTTCAAGATCTCTTCCAACTATAACTCTATAATTCTATGGTTTTAGATTTTATCCTTTTTCTCTTTCTTTGACATTTGCCCCTGTTGACCAAATATTCCTTCCTGAGCTCTTCACCTTATTTGACTGCTGTCAATCTATCCTGCCCTCAGTTTACTCATCTGTAACATGAGAGGGGGGACTAAATGGACTTTGAGGTTTCTTCTGGCTCTGTGATTCTTATAAACAACACAGTGGTCAAAGGATCGTGGTTGTAGGGCAAGAAGGGAACTTGGGGGCATCCTGCCGAATCCTCTTATTTTCTAGATGAGGAAATGCAGGCCTAGGAAAACTGACAGGAGTCAAAGGAGTCAGTGTATACAGTGGTGAGTGTATGGCCCTGAAGGCAGAGGACATGGGTTCTAATTCTGCCCCTGACAATCATTACACAATATAACCTTGGGCAAGAGATTTCACCTCTCTGGGTCTCAGTTTACTCATCTAGAAAGTGAGAGAGCTGAAGTATGTAACCTCTGAGGTTCCTTTCAATTTTGGATTTATGATTCTGAGTTCTAGAGAGGTTGACATGAATCAAGTGAGGAGAGTTTTGAAAAGCACCTAGGTGGCACAGTGGATAGAGCACTGGCCTTGGTATCTGGAAGATCTGAATTCAAATCTGACTTTAGACACTTACCAATCGTGCGACCCTGGGTAAGTCACTTAATCCCTATTTGCCTCACTTCCTCATATGTAAAATGGGCCCTCATCTTTGCCAAGAAAACCTGATGGACCAGTCCACAAAGAATTGGACGTAACTGAATAACAACAACAACATGTGGGAAATAGGGTCAAATGCTATAGAGAGAAGAATCATCAATCCACAAAAGTTAGGTGACTTGCCCAAGGTCATACATACTGTGAATATCAGAAATAAGATTTGATCTGACAGTCCCTGATTCCAGGCTCAGTGCTCTTGCTATTGTTCTATGCCATGATTTTCCTCTTCTGTATTCTGTCTGTTCATGTATTGCCAATGTAATATTCACAGCCACGACAGCAACTATGAATATGCTGGCATAGTTCTGACACTCCATTTAGGAGACAGAAGCAAAACATTTATTCAGACACCAGAAAGCCAGATCCCAACACCAGAAAACCAAATCCATCATAGCAACAAAGAAGTTAATATACCTTATCACCAAAGAGAGCAATACCAGCCCAAAGCCTTCCCACAAATACTCACAAGTCTACCTGTCTCCTTGCCTGCATCCTCTTTCTCCCCCAGTTCTAACTGCTCTGACTCCCAGCTTCCTCTCAACTCGGCTCCACCCTTCCTGCTCCAACCACTCAGCAATTTCCTCCCAATACAGGCTCCATGTGATTACATTTGACCTATTAAGGGACAGGGAAGATCTTCAAATTCCCATTCCCATTAAACTTCACTATAGTCCTTACTGATCATCCTCTTCTTCTGACTTTTTAATTATAGGAATTCCCCAAGATTCAATCATGCTTGGTCCCTATTGTCTTCTTCATACTATTTCTGGAGTTCTTAACATTTTTGTTTTTTTGTTATGGACCCCTTTGGCATTCTGGTCAAGTCTATGGACCTCTTCTAAGATTATGGTTTTAAATGCATAAAACAAAATATGTAAGATTACAAAAGAAAGGATGGCTAGGTGGCACAGTGAATAGAGTACCGGCCCTGGAGTCTGGAGGACCTGAGTTCAAATCCGGCCTCAGACACTTGATACACTTCCTAGACATGTGACGTTGGGCAAGTCTCTTAACCCCAATTGCCCTGCCCTCCCCCCTCCAAAAAGCCAAAAAAAAAAAAAGGTTACAAAAGAAACCAATTCTTTTGAAATATAATTATCAAAACATTAAAAACTGAAGACAAATCCATGGACTTCAGTTTAAGAACTTTTGCTCCAAAAGTTAATTTTTAAGACACTTAGATTTGAAGGGAAGTGTTTCATTAGAATTTCCTTTAGGATTTTTACAGTTTATTTTGAGGAAGTTGATTAAAATGTTCAGGGAGGCAATTTACATTTCTAATGCCAGTCCACATAAGCTTTTGTTAATTAGACAGAAATTTGGTAATTAATCATATGCATATCATTTACTTGGGTTTATTCTGTTTAGTAAAGCTGTTTTCAATTATAGATATTTATAAAGAAAATGAGTATCTGGCATTGTTGACATTCTAAGATCCACAGAGGTTTTTATGGAAATTACACAAGTAGAAAGATGAATTTTCAGAAAATATTCTTGGCAGTCCCTTTAGAAAATAGTAAATGCATACTGATCATGTCTAGCATCAACATATTTGCAAACCAATGATTCTATTTTGTATTTCTACTATAACACCTTTCTTTCAAAGACTTCATATAACTTGTCCTCATACTATCCCTACAACCCAGTACATCATAGGCTCATAGATTTAGAGGACTCTAAATCTAGAGTCAATCTAGGAACATCCTCTCCTTTTAAAGAAGGCCAAAAGAAATTAAGTTATTTATAAAAAGTCAGACAAATACTAAGTGGTAGAGCTGTAGTGATAATTTTTAGTGATGGGGAAATTGGGAATTTAGAATTTGGAAAATTAGAAACAGAGAAATAACTTGCAGGCAGTATGGTGTATGAAAAGAACATTGGGTTTAGAGGCAGAGAGAAGAACTAGGTTCAGATTTTTTTCTTTTTTCTTTTCTTTTTGGAGGGGGAAAAGCAGAGCAATTGGGGTTAAGTGACTTGCCCAAGGTCACATGACTAGTGTTAAGTGTCTGAGGCTGGATTTTAACTCAGGTCCTCCTGATTCCAGGGCCAGTGCTCTATTCACTTTGCCACCTAGCCACCCCCGGTTCAGATTTTGACTAGGCTTCTTGGTACCTGGGTGACCTTAGACAAACCACTGAGTCCTTCTTTGGGCTTCGGTTTTTTCATCTATAAAGTGAAGTTAGTCCATATAATCTCCAAGAGAATAAAGGCTCTAGAATGCTTTGTGGAGGAATTGCTGTAGGAATGATAAAGAAATGATAAAATTTTTCTCTTCTACATTTCTTCTTCCCCATCTGCCATGATGCCTATAAGGAGAAACTCTATTCACCAGATCAAGAGTTTATTGATTTGGGACTGCTAGGTGGCACAGTGAATAGAGCACCAGCCCTGGAATCAGGAGGACCTGAGTTAAAATCCGGCCTCAGACACTTAACACAAAAAAACTAGCCATGTGACCTTGGGCAAGTCACTTAACCCCAATTGCCCTCCAAAAAGAAAAAAAAAGAGTTTATTGATTTGAGACAGTTTGGGGTAAAATCCAAAGACGGTAGAGAAATATTCTCTAGATAAATACAATTACAGAAAGGCAGTCATCATTGTTGTTTGTTCTTCATTTCTGAAGACCAATGACATCACAGGGTGATTGATGTCTTGACTTGTGTGTGAATTGGATTTAAGTGAGGCAGAGTTGCACAAAGTCATCAGCCCCACTCTCTCTTCCTGAGTCATCAAAGTCCAGTGATAAGACAAAAGTCAAGGTGACTGGTAACGACCCGGGATGCAGTGGATGACCTTGGCATCTTCACTGTCTGACCAAGCTCTAAGCTCTCCACAGCATCTGTTTTAGCTGCCTTTGGAACAAATTGTTCCTCATCCACCCATTCTGCTGGGGGAAGTCTTCATATGCTTGGAGTAATCATGCCCCTAACTCATCAATGGGTTTGAGGCCTATTTGAACCCTCAATCTGGTTTAGCCCATCTGCTGAGATCACGTACAGGGGTATGGTTATTGCTCATGCTACAGCTTCCTGGAGCCAGAGGTAAGAGCTGGGTGAATCAGGTGGACACCAGAGGTGAATGGGCAACCCTAAAAAGGACTTGGCAAGCCCCTACACCAAAGGTGCCAGTACTCCTTGAATATCCCATACACCACAGAAAGGCCCTCAGCAGGTTAAGCAACTTCAAGGAACAGCATCAACAGCAGAAAAGAAAGTTGGCTATAGACTAAATAGAGAACTCAATCTTGGAAATTCAGTTGAGCAACATGCCCAGCAGAGAAAGATATTTTGCCTAGGAAGGTGCTTTGTAAGGACTCCATAGGAGACAAAGAACTTCTTATGCCCTGCAGATAAGGAGTTGTGAATTGCCTTGGCCACCATGTCCACTCTTCCTATAGGCATTTTTCTGGAATGAGCCTGATTCAGGTCAGTTTCCTGGTAGTTTATATTTTATATTGGAACTCAGATCTTTCATCAGTCAATGAGAGGAGATTTACTTAGACCTAAAAGAAGAAGGCTATTCAATAAAGCTATGCATTGAGGATACTTTGCATTGAGTCAGATGATTGAAGCTCCCCTGACTGAGTTGCTTGTCATGGTCTGCCAATCAGGAATCATACCAGACCTAGAACACTTGTGACTCTTTTGCACTCAGGTGATCAGGAAATGAGGTCAATAGTATGAGCCATTATTTTCCTGAGCCAACCAAGTCTTATGAATAGTTTCAATCCCTTTTAAGGATGAAAAAACCAATCATCTAACCTTACTTGCATGGTTGAGGGGGAAGGGCTTAGAATATTGTTGCTATCACTTCCACCCATTATTGGTGAGGTCCTTAAGGTTTTCTAGGGCACCTTCTACCACTTAAGTGACTTTAGGGCTAATACTGCTCAACTCTGGCTTTAGGGATTCAAAAAATTGGGTTAGGCAGCACTAAAGGAGGAAAACAAAAACAAAAACACAACAAAAGCATACACGATAGCAACAAGCATGTGTGAAGGCACCTCTGAGAGCATCTTCACACATGGAGAATCTGGGATCCCACTTCTGGGAGAGATGTGATGATGTAAATGAAGTCTCTTGGAAAGACTGGAGAGCAGGGGTAGACATTCTGTAAGTGTTTCCATCACTTTCTCTTGATTTAACTCCTTTGCTGACAATACCTGGTGAGAGAAAATTTTAGTTAAGAGAGACAATGAGTGGACTCTCCTCCTCTCTGAGGTTGACATGTGGCCTGTTCAACCAACTTTGGTCCCTTGCTTTTCCTTTTTTTTTTCCATTTTGGATGAAGATATTAGACAATACAACCCTGTGCATTTTAAAAGGTGAGGAGAGCAAGCCTTCGGGAAAACTAACATTCCAGTGTTTGGATTTTATTACCCTCGCTGGCATGTTCCCTCAGTTAATATCATTTGGTCTTAACTCGTCAGCTATCAGTCATTTAATTATCCTTTAGAAATAGGTATTTACTAAGGTAGTATAGTAATACCAGTTGTTATAAAATATCCCCCCCTGATGGGGTACAGACTCTGGGAACCCCCTTGAACTCTCCTTGAATCTTCCCACTTGATCTGGTGTTTGCTTGAGGCCCTAAGCCTTTCATTATCACTATGCCCAAATCTCTGTTACCTCTGGTTGCCTCCGGCTACTTTCCACCCTTGACCCTATCAAAATCCTCGTTGTTCCTGGAGTCCAACCTCCAATCACCCAGACTACTTGGCCACCCCTAGATCCCTCCCACAGTTTTTCTGTATATAAGATCTATCCTGCTTCCATGAAGGTGCTCAGATTCATTCTGGCCCACTTTACAGGACAAGCACCACAAAGACTTAGATTCTTTAAGAGTCTAGCCAATGTTTAGATTTCTTAAGAGTCTATCCAATATGGTAGATCTTTAATAAACCTTGTTTTTCTTTGGCTGAAAAATAAAACAAAATATCCCCCCCAAACTAGGGGCACAGTATTCCATAGCTACATAAAGAGTCCCCAAGAAAGTGGACTCAGGCTTAATCTGTGAGTAGTAAAGGCAGAAAATATCACTCCCTGAAGTCCTTTTTTTAAAGAAGTCCTTTTCTTCACTTTGTGGGACTTAATAAAGGTCCCCTTAGACAGTGTAGTTTTCTGCTGGGTCCCTGGTAGAGTCATTCTCCAGTGGTTCTAATTTGTCCTCAGTTCCCCATTCAGGTATACACACTGTTAGCAGCTGTTCGGGAGACAATATTAGGCAACTGATGAGAAATCCAAGTCCTATGACACTTTGAAGTCCACTAGGTAATCCAAAAGGAAAGGGAGAATAAGGCACTTTTCCTCTCCACTCCCTCCTTCCCCACCACCTGCCAGCAATGACTCCTTTTCATGTGCTTAAGTGAAGCTAATTTCTCTTTGAGACTGTCTGACTACTTGAATGTTTATTAGTTTATTATTTTATGCAAACCCCAGAGACCATAACTAATTATCTTCAATCTATCCCACTAAATTTCCTATCTGGTGTTATTTCATTTCCTCCAGTGGATTCCACTCCTAAATTGATTAAGGTTGTTTGCAATAGATTACATCAATTTTCAGAAAGAAAACATTAGTGTTTTGAGGGTAGAGATCTGATTTGCAGAATGACCAATCATCATATTAGAATAAAATGCAATGTGTATAAAGGACATGGAACCAATCAGTGTATTATAAATCTCTGGTGATTTTGGCAGCAAACAGGGGTAGGTCCTCTATTATTCATGAGGGAATCTAATGACTAACCTCATAATAGCACTGTCCAACATTTTTGGAAAGCTCTTGTCTCTGCAGAGAGATTTTGATCAAGAGGGAAGATCAAAGGAAGCCTTTTGCCTTGCAATATCCTTCTATTTTAAATAGTCTGTCTAGCTGAGGTCCTAACAGGAAGTGGGGCCATGTGGATAATAGTTACTCCAGGAATTCTTCAAGGGAATTTTTTTTCTAAAACATTACTAGCCTTCTCAGATAAACTGCAATTCACACAAACTCCAAGAAGTTAACCCTTCATGGGTTAAGATGAGGGGAGGAGTATACACTTCTGGATGCTAGAAGAGTGTGTTTGTGTTTTCACAATCCTTGTATCTCTCCCTGTTGCTGCCTCCATCTCTCTGATTTCTGAGAAGTCGTGGAAAAGCACTGGGCTAGAATACAAAGATGTGGGTTCAAACCCTGACTCTGACAGTCACTAGCTGTGTGATCCTGAGGTCTCTGAACTTTAGTTTTCCTCATCTGTAAAAGACAGAAAATAAAACAGCATTACTTCCCTCACGGGGGTATTATAAGGAAAACAGTATGTAATTTTAAAACATCATATATTTGAGGTGGCTGGCAGTGCAGGGGATAGAGTACTGGGTCTGAAATCAGCAAGACCCGAGTTCAAATTTGACTTCAGACATTTACTATCTCTGTGACCAAGTCACTTAATCTGTTTGCCTTAGTTTCCTCAACTGCAAAATGGGAATAATAACAATACTTTCTTTACAGGATTCTTGTGAAGATCCAATGAGAAAATAATTGTAAAGTGTGTAGAAATGTTTGAAATAGATAAGCACTATATAAATGTTAGCTGTTATTATTATTTTATTATTCTGAGTGGGGGTCAAGGAGTTCAGGGAGTCCAGGAACTCCAATAACCAGAGTCCCTGGAAAACAGTCTGGAATGAATTCACGAATTCAAGTATTGTCCAAGTGAAAGTGGCAAAGATTTATTATGCTATACAGTGGGCAAGAGTTCTTAGGGAACTTGTAACCTTAAAGGAGTATAGTTAAAGCTTTTTTTTTTTTTAAGCAATCGGGGTTAAGTAACTTGCTCAAGGTTACATGGCCAGTTATTTCTGGGTGTGGTGCTGAGCGTCTGAGCCTGGGATTCTATCTCCAGGTCATCCCGACACGGGAGCCGGTGCTCTTACTCGCTGTGCTACCTGGCTGCCCCTATAGCTAAAGTTTTTATAGGATATTCTATAATATAACAAGTGCCAAATATGCTAACTAGGTGAGTCAGGGTGGGATTAGGGAGTGTTTAAGGAACGGTAAATTCTTAAAGAAACATGCACTTTTAATATCTACTGTGCAGGCATATTGCCCAGAATTCACCAGGAAATAGCCCAAGGAGGGGCTTCATGAAGGTGTGGTTTTAGGCTTGAAATGTCACTAAGTCAGTTACTGGTCAGGGCTGACCAAGCTGCCACCCATCAATGTCGTGTTTGACAAGAAGGATGTTGGGAGTTTAGTATATCCCAAGCCTAAGGCATACATAATGAGGGATTCAAGATGTATATAATGAGCTAGGGAGTATCCTTATGACTGAGGTATGACCCAGTACACAGCTGTTTCAACCAGTATACAACTGAGTCAAAATATTAAATTCTATAGGTACAGCTGGCTACTGTATTAGGAAGAGAGATAAGTATTTTGCTAGGACATACTGCCCTTGAGCTAGAGACAAAGTGCCTAAGACAGTGTTTTTAGGCTAGGGAGATTTGAAGCTAGGGAGAAATGTGATTTTGGAACTGAATGTGATTTTACAAACTGGGGTTCAAGCACAGGCACCCAAGCACCCATCAACTCCTCCCTTCCCTGTACAAATAAAAGCAGATTATTATTATCATCTTTGTGCAGAGGGAAAAATTCCAGGGGCATCATCATTTAACTTTGTAGTGGCTTTCCCAAATCCCTCAAAGTAGTCATGAATCCAGACCTGGATCAGAGGACTGGTGACAGGGACAAAGTCCCTAGGCTTTCACAAGTCCTAGGAAAAGAGCCATTCCAAATCCTATTTACAATATACATATGGTACTCATAGCTTGGCACAAGGATATTTTCATTCTCTAATTATAGCTCATAACAAATAGCTTGAATTAAGTAATCAGAAACTATAAGCAGCATTTAAATTTTATTCAGACAACTATCATGTTGGCTCGAATATCTTCCCCCTCCATTATTTTCCCCTTACCCACTCTTTTAGAAGCAAAAAGAGAAAAATAGTCTTCTTATCCACCACACACTTTCTTTTTCTGCTTTGAAGCAACCACCATTCTGATGCTAGAACAGGGATAGCCAGCTTGGTTTATGAGGGGGACCTATTTCTCTGAAGGCTTGAAATTGCTGTGGCAGGTAATGGATAGATGGACAGACTTAAGGATGGATGGAAATAAGGATGGATGCTTGAGTGGAAGGATATATGGACAGAAGGACAGATGGATAGGTGGGTGGATGGATGCATAGATGAATTGATGGAGTAGATGGACAAATAGATGAATTGATGGATAAATGCATAGATGGATGGAAGGATGCATGCATGGATGGATGGATGGATGATAGAATCACCATAGTATGACAGACTTTGTTAAATGCCTTACTGTAATCTAGGTGAACTATGCCTATGGTTTCCCCTTCATCTAATGACCCTCTCAAAAAAGGAAATGTGCAGCAAGGAACAGAGCCATAATATGGCGGGACAAGCCAAGATCTTGCCCTTCATTGGGAGCTGGGAGGTATGTACTGTTACACTCCCCATTGCACTCCTGGGAAAATTGAGTCAGTGGTTCAAGTGACTTAACCTCTTGAGAGACGGCTAGTGTCTGAGACCAGATTTGAACTCAGGTCTTCTTGACTCCAGGTCCAGCTCTTTCCACTGTACTACCTAGCTGCCTCTAATAGGGACCTTTACTCACAATATTAAGAAATGTGGGAACATTAAGCAAGTATACTTTGATGAGACTTGTTAAACTTTTAAGAATGTAGTTGATTAATAAGGTTCATAGAAAGCTAGAACTTTGGTTTGTCCCATGTTGAAGATGAGTGAAAGAGCTAGATATTACCTTTGCTTTCCAAGTCCAGTCTATAGTGACTAGTATGATAAACCTTGCAAAAGAGATCATGGCATTGGATTTTTAAAGTTAGCCACATGCTTTTTAAAAGCTCAACAACTCCTTAAGCTGCCAATATGCATCTGTGAAAAGGAGTTCCTTCCAGTGATGAATTCCCCAAATGGTTGGACAAGATTTCTTCTTAAACAACCCTTTTACTCTACTCATGTACATCAACACTTGTCTTTTAGATGGTGACCTGAGAGGTATAACTAGCTCAGGGTTGTTCACCTGTATGGTTCAGAGATGGGACTTTGACCTCAGATCTTCCAAGTTCCATGGCTAGTCCTCCATTCACTAAATCACGCTGCCTGTCACCAGATAAATTGATCACCAAAAAAACAGATAGGCAATTATTAACAAGAGAATTAAAGATACCAGTGGGAAGTTTGTGTGTTCTATTGGAATGTTAAAAGGTTAGAGGTAAGCACGTGGGGAAGTCACACAGGATGGTCAATCATAGATGGGTTGCCATTTGGACTGTTGGAGGAGATACATTGATGAGATCACAGAACTCCTAGTGTATCCTTAAAAAAAAAAAACAGGATTGTCTATGCTTTCTGTTTTAATACATACGAAAATCTTAGTAAACATTGTCTTCCTCCTACCATTACCACAGCTTAAGGAGAGATTTTTTTGAAGCTAGCAACTAATTGGAGTAGTAGAGTACAGAATTAGAAATAAAAAATACCTGGGTTAAAATTTGGCCTCAGTCAATTCCTAGCTATGTGACCATGGGCAAAGCACTTAACCTCTTAGCCTTAGTTTTCTCACCTATAAAATGAATGACACTTATCACATATAGGTTGTTGTGAGAATCAAGTAGGATAATACAGCCAGGTCTTCCTTTGTACCAATAACAAATCCTGTGAAGTGATTATGCTGTTAATATTCCCTCATACATTTCCATTGGGCTGGAACCTATCACCATATTTTTACATAATTATAATTTTTGATCATATGAATTCAGATACATGAGACCACTTCAGGGGATTCATTATTCACAATATCAGGACTGGTGGTATATGTAAAACACTTTGCAAACCTTAAAGCCCTATATAAATATTAGCTCTAATATTATTACTAAAGCCTCACATGTGCATTGTGACATGAGCTTTTGATGACCAGAGATCAATTGTTCCTTGAAATTTGTGGCTGTCAAAAGCAGACACATTTTCCTAACACAGCTGCATTATCTGGAGTAGCATTAACTAACAATAGTGCCTGATACCCTACTTAGACTGCTTGGGGATGTCAATGTGTGTGTGTGTTCGCATGCATTCTCACGTGCATGTATGTGTTTTGTTCTATTTTCCATCTGGTGACTTTTGTTTTCTTCTAAATAGTGCCGTTGAAATACTTTCCATAAGTGCAATCTTGACAATAAACACAATGAATGGGTAGCAAGAAAAAAGGAGACATTCTGGATGCAGATCACTGCTAAGTGTTTCCCTAAATTGCTGGGAGAGGGTATGCTGAACAGATGAGGAGAAGGCAAATGTTGAATGCCAATTGAAAGGCCTAACACAACTAGAATATAATCTGATACAAATAAATTAGATACTAACTGGATATATGTCTCTGGACAAGTCCCATAACTCCTCTTGTCCTCAGTTACTGCATCTATAAAATGTAAATAAAAATAGCATCTATCTCCTAGGGCAGATTGGGTTTGAGACGCAGCTTAGTGCTGCGGTGAAAACTCTAGTTCTGAAGTCAAAGAAATTGAGCTTAAATCCGGTCTCTGGTGTTTTCTATCTGTGTGACCTTGAGCAAGTCATTCACTTAACCCTCCTGGGCCTCAGTTTCCTCATCTATAAAATGAGGGGATTGGGGTAGATGGTCTCTGAGTCCTTTCCTGAATTAAATCTATGATCTTATGAAATGGTAACTATTTACCTTTGTTGGAAAGCAGGTTTCCTCAACAGGCCAATCAATGAACTAGGGAGAACTAAGCAAATGACCTCAGAACTGGCTGCCACTGCCATTTGCCTTTACTCCTTATGTCTGGCTTTCAGGATTTCTAGTAGGGAGAGCAGTGTGACTAGACATGAGTCTGAGAGGTCTATAGTTCAGGAGGTAGAAAACCCAATGTGATCCCAAAGGAGAAATTAATGAATAAGATCCTCATAAGTTGGATAAATTAGCTTTACCTAGCCCATAAAGATGACCCCATCTACCCAAAGATAAAAAAAAATTTCCCCTGGAACTTTAATTGTCTCATAAGTTTTAATATCCCATCTCATTGTCAAAATTTTCTTTGATGAACTTTTCTATTGTTTGTACAATTTGTTCCTTGTCCCAAAATTTCTTTATAATTATTTCATTTAGTCTCTTATTATTTTTAAATCCATTCTTTAAGGGACTTTTATTGAATATAATTTTGTTGCATTATAATTAGTAAGTAATGTGTTTAGTATTTCTGCTTTTCTTTCTTTCTTTTTTGGTGAGGTCTTTATGCACCAACATACAGTTTTTGTAAAGGTGCCATGGACAACAGAAAATTATGTACATCCTTTTCTATTTTAGTAATTGCCAGAGATAAGATTTTTCTAAAGTTCTATTCAGATTTCTTTTTCATCTTTCTATTAGATTTGTTTAGGTTTGAAAATGGTACATTAAATTTCCCTTCTATGATGATTTTGCTCTCTCTTTCTCCATGCAATTAAATTAACTTTTCCTTTAAGTATTTATATGCTATGCTATTGTGTGAATATAAGCATTGATATTGATTCATTATCTGTGGTGCCTTTATGAATAATATATTTTCCCCAACTATATCTTTTTATCTTGTCTATATCTCTTATAACCTTATCTGAACTCATGATTACTACCTTTGTTTTTCTGAGTTTATCTAAAACAAGTGTGGGGAACCTGAGGCCTTAAGTTCACATGTGGCCCTGCTTTTAAAGAATTCATTCTGTGAAGTTTGTACTCTGTCAAAGGACCACACTAGAGGACCTAGAGAACTATATGGGGCCACGTGGCTACCGGTTCTCCACCCCTGAAACATAATAGATTTTACTTCAGTCTCTCCAAATGAATCTTTGTGTTTCTTGTAAATAACATATTGTCAGGTTCTATTTTCTCTGTTATCCTCTTTTATTTCATGGGTGAATTTATCCCATTCACATTCACTGTTAATTGTATATTTCCCTCTATCTTGTCTTCTTGTACTTTTCCCTCTCTTAGCTCCTACCTCCTACTTCCCTTTTTACAAATAAAAAGGTGGCAGGAGAGGGGTAGTTTGTCTAGTCTTGTGATCTTAGAAATGAAACAACTTTATTTCCTCTCTGCCTGAGCTCCTCTTTTGCCCTTATCCTACCCTTTCTACTCCCAGGCTCTTATTCTTTCTTGTTTTCTTTCTAATCTTCCCTCTATGTTCTTTTCTCCAACAATTGAGTTTGTTTTGCTTTTTACTATTTTCTTACTTATTTTCCCCTTCCTCATATACCTCTTTATTCCATTCCCTTGTCTTTCTCCCTTACTGTTTCCCTTTTGAGTTTAATATATTTCTATACTAGAAACTCTATGTGCATATATGTAAGAGTGTGTGTTTGTATAACTGTGTTTAATCTTCCTTTATCAGATTCAGATGAAAGTATTCATAAGATACCTCTCTCCTTCACCCTTCCACAAGGATTATGTATCCTTCATCCTATTTACCTCTATTATGCAATAATGATTTCCCTCCAGTTATTTCTTTTTTTCTTCTGCCAGTATGTCCCCCATTCCTCCCATTTCTGTCTTCATCTAAGACCATTAAAATGGAACAAAATCACTCTCTGTCATTTTAACTTTTCTCTACATCCCTTAACTATATCAGGGGTTTGAGAAGACATTTGTTTCTTATCTTTCTACTAATATCTGAACAATTCATCCCCACAAATTCCCTTTCAATTAAACAGGTGTGTATATCTTTCTATCTTTGTCTTGGCACCTGTGCTTCTATTTCAAAATATCTCCTCAGTTCTGACCTTTTCATCAGAAATGCATGGAAATCTTTTATTCCATTGAGCTTAGTTTTGGTGGCTAGGTGACCCTTGGTTGCATGCTTTTATCTCTTATCTTTTCAAATATCATATTCCAAGCTCTCCTTTACAGTAACAATTCTTGTGTTATTATTATTGTGGCTTCTTGTAACTCAAACTCCTTATTTTTGGTTATTTGTAGTGTCTTTTCTTTGACCTGGAAGCTCTGGATTTTTTCCATATAACGCTATTTTTTCATTTTGGAGTTTATTTAAGGAGATGACCAATGGATTCTTTTCATTTTCACTTTGTCTTCTGGTTCTAAGAATTCTGAGTATTATTAGTTTATAATTTTTCAAATATGAGATCTAGACTTTTTTTTTTCCTTCTGGATTGTGGCTTTTACAGAGTCCAATAAGTCTAAAATTGTCCAGGTTAATTATCTTTCATCTCATTCACCTCAATATCTAGTTTGGAGTGTCTACACTTGAATGAAGTTCCACAACTGAATGGTCCTGTATGGTTTAGTATAGTGGCCCAGGCTAGGCCAGTCCTTGAAGGGGCAGAGTCTGCTCTGTGTTAGGCTCTGCCTGGGAGCTCCCTCTTGTCAAAGGACTCTAGGATCTCTCCCTGCTGTAGGCTTTACCTGAGGTCCTTCCCCCTTGATGCTGTCTTCAGGGGCTACTCCCTTACTGACTTCTTACTCTTGTTGTTATGGACTGCTTGGGCTGGGTTTTGCTTAGTGTTTTTCCTTTATGGCTGGGTCACTAGTGTCTCATTGGATCTGCTGGGGCAAGATTTCTATCATCCATCTGTGGATTCCTGGGTTGGGTGGAGGAGTCTAGAGTTGATTCTTCCTATGTCTTTCTAGAGTGCTGTATCTCCAAACCTCAATGGAATGCTTTCAAAAGCTCTGGAACTCTTTGCATCCTAGGATGCTACCATCTGCTTATAATCCCCTCTAAAATCTATTTTTCTTTTACCACTATCTACTTCCTTTGCTGCAAAGCTAACTTTGTATTTTATGTTGGTAGCAAGTCTTTGATAATGCTATAGATTTGATTCAATCTAAATTTAACAAAGATCTGTGAGGTATCTTGTACTGCAAGATGGAGATATATAATATAAATGCTACCAGGAAATACACCCATGCCAGCTGCTCTGTCTGATAATAACTATCTTATGATACCCAGGATTCAGTTTCTTTGATAGTGAACCATGTCTTGTGTTTATGTTACATTCTGAGGTCCTGAACAAAAGAGAGAGATTAAGGAGTGATGCTTGACTCAGTCTTGAACTCCTTGGCTGACACTATGAAGTGTTGAATGTTCAGGGAGGAGTTTCGCAACATCCTCAAAAAGCAGCTGTGCTATTTGTCCTAAGTGACCTGTAGGTCACTTTGAGGCCTTTGTGGAATTGCCTCATTTCTTGCCCCTCAGTTTCTGACTCCAACAAACCATATCAGGAAGTATCACTTGAGTACATTGTTTCACTAAATAGCATATCAAGTTTTGTTATTACACAGCTGATTATTTATCCAATTTATGTGTCCATATCACCTAGAGTTGACTGTGAGCTTCCATTGTTTCCATCAATATCCTAATATGCCCAAACTTTAATGGATCTATGATTTTATCATTGTGTGCATTACAAAGATACTGATCATAGTCCACCCAAGCTTTCCCATCCTGTGTGACTTTTGTCCGTAGACTCCTAATCTTAGTGCTTTTGTTCAACATTCTGGGTTTCTTTCTACATTTTGACATTGTAGGGATATCAAGGAAGCATCCAGGTTATCCATCAATTAGACCTTACTCTGATGACATGATAAGCCCATCTTTTTTTCTGGGCATAAAGTTCTTTGGTAACTTCCTTCACACCATTTCTCTTGCATAATTCCTTTCTCATGAAGCATTGTAGCCTGTATACCCATCAGGGATCCTTTCATTCCCCTGTGAATGATCCTTAACTGCAATTCTTCAGAGACTTTAGTATTTGATGACTTGTGACCATAATACACTACCGGAAGAATATTGTTACTAAAAAGATGGGCCTTCATTTGACAGAAAAATTTAGGGTCATTTAAAGACTTGCACAGTTTTCCAGAAGCAATCCAGGGGAGTTTTCATCATTAGTAAAAGAATTTGAAGTTGTCTTACCTAGGTCATTGTTATTCATCTCTGGAAAAGAGAAGTAGTGGGGAGACAGACAGACAAAGGGGGTGGGGAGGACAGAGAGAGAGAGAGAGAGAGAGAGAGAGAGAGAGAGAGAGAGAGAGA
>NW_027186296.1:20019636-20020474 GCF_028583685.1 Petaurus breviceps papuanus
AGAGAGAGAGAGAGAGAGAGAGAGAGAGAGAGAGAGAGAGAGAGAGAGAGAGAGAGAGAGAGAGAGAGAGAGAGGCAAAATTGTCCTACTTTTAGAAAAACAAGAATATAGATTCTTTAAGTTATAGAACAGAGAACTTGATGCCAATCCATGTTTCTAAAGGCACTTAGAAAGAGAGTAATCATTACAAGTTAACATGATTTCATCAAGAGCAAGTCATGCCAGACTTACCCTGTTTGTGAAGGCATTGAAGGTTCCCATTGAGATGTAAATATTATCTGAAAGTAAAAACCATTCAGAGTTGACTGAAAGTGATCTCTCAGTACTACACCTGCAGAGTTCATGCAACTAACAGTAAAAATGAAAGTCATTTTAGTACAAGGTTACTCTTCCACATTATGGCTCTTCCCTTTGCCTCTAACTTTCTTTCTCTTCCTTTCTTTCTTTCTTTCTTTCTTTCTTTCTTTCTTTCTTTCTTTCTTTCTTTCTTTCTTTCTTTCTTTCTTTCTTTCTTTCTTTCTTTCTTTCTTTCTTTCTTTCTTTCTTTCTTTCTTTTTCTTTCTTTCTTTCTTTCTTTCTTTCTTTCTTTCTTTCTTTCTTTCTTTCTTTCTTTCTTTCTTTCTTTCTTTCTTTCTTTCTCTTCCTTCCTTTCTCTTCCTTCCTTTCTTTCTCTCTTTCCCTTCCTTCCTTCCTTCCTTCCTTCCTTCCTTCCTTCCTTCCTTCCTTCCTCCCTTTCTTTCTTTCTTTCTTTCTTTCTTTCTTTCTTTCCTTCCTTCCTTCCTTCTTTTTTTCTTCCTTCCTTCCTTTCTCTTTCTTTCTTTCTTTCTTTCTTTCTTTC
>NW_027186296.1:20030474-20030853 GCF_028583685.1 Petaurus breviceps papuanus
TCTTTCTTTCTTTCTTTCTTTCTTTCTTTCTTTCTTTCTTTCTTTCTCTCTGCCTTCCTTTCTTTCTTTCTCTCTGACTTCCTTTCTTTCTGCCTTCCTTCCATTCTTTCTTTCTCTTCCTTCCTTTCTCTCTTTCTTTCTCTTCCTTCCTTTCTTTCTCTCTTTCCCTTCCTTTCTTCCTTCCTTCCTTCCTTTCTTTCTTCCTTCCATCCTTTCTTTCTTTCTTTCTTTCTTTCTTTCTTTCTTTCTTTCTTTCTTTCTTTCTTTCTTTCTTTCTTTCTTTCTTTCTTTCTTTCCCTCCCTCCCTCCCTCCCTCCCTCCCTCCCTCCCTCCCTTCCTTCCTTCCTTCCTTCCTTCCTTCCTTCCTTCCTTCCTTCCT
>NW_027186296.1:20030863-20133854 GCF_028583685.1 Petaurus breviceps papuanus
CCTTCCTTCCTTCCTTCCTTCCTTCCTTCCTTCCTTCCTTCCTTCCTTCTTTCTTTCCTTCTTTTCTTTCTTCCTTCCCTCTTTTCCTCCTTCCTTCCTTCTTTCTTTTTCTTTCTTTCTGTCTATATTATCTATCTGAGAAAGGGAGAATCTAAAAAAAAAAATCTAAAAAAAAATTTGAACCAGAAGTAAAAGACCTCCAAAAGAAAAAAAAAAGCAACCCAGGAACAGATGCATTAATTAATTAATTCAATCAAACATTCAAAGAACAAATGTTTCCAATATTTCCAAAGAACAAGTAATTCTGATATCACATAAATTGTTTACAAAAATAAGCAAAATTGGGATCCTACCAGACTCATTCTATGATGAAAATATAATCCTAATACATAAACCACAGAGAGATAAAGCAGGGAAAGAACGAAAATCTCAAATGAATAGCAATGCAAAAGCATTTAATAGAACATTAGAGGTTACAACAGCATATTTTTTAAAAATTATATACTATTACCAGGTTGGATTTATATGGAGGAATGTGGAATTGGTTCAATATTAGGAAAATTAGAATAATAAAACACATTTATGACAAAACCAGAGAATGATAATTGTTGGAGAGATTGGGGAAGGACTGATACACTGTTAGTGGAGCTATGAGATAGTCCAATGATTTTGGATAATAATTTGGAACTATACACCAAAAGTCACTGAACTGCAGACCCAGAAGTACTACAACCAAGTTAAACAACAAAGAAGGGACAGAAAAGAAAGGATGGAAGAAAGAACGCGTCTGTATAAAAATATTTATAGTGTTGCTTTTTTGTGTAGCAAAGAACTAGAAACAAAGAATTGTCCCATCAACTGGGGAATGACTTTAAAAAATTGTGGTATAGGAATGTAATGGGATATTTTTGTTCTGTGAGAAATAAAGGGAAGGATTCAGAGAAATCTAAAAGGACTTTTATGAACTGAGCAGAACCAGGAGTACAATTTATACAATGAATATGTTGTAAAGAAAAATAGTGACAAAAGACTTAAGAACTAAGATTGAGGCAAATTAATTACATCTCCAGAAAACTCATGTCGAAACATGTTTTCCACGTCTTGTCAAGTCATGGACATTTTCAGACATAACCAGTATGGATTTATATTGCTTGCTACCTTTCCCCCAAATCCAAACAACTCAGAGACTGGAAAGTGGTTGCCCTGTTTTCACTCCACTCATAAAGGGGAGGTGGGTTGATCATTATTAAATCTTTTGAAGGACATTGACTAGTCAATATTAATAAGGGAGAGAGGCAGCATGGAATAAGATAGTGGTTAGAGAGCTGGCCTCAGAGTCAGGAAGGCCAGGGTTCAAATCCTTGCTCTGACACACACTGCCATTGTGCCCCTGGCAAGTTATTTAATAACTCAGTGCCCCAGGCAATTCTCTAAGATTATAAAGTGCAAAGGAAGTCTTCATTTTCATTCTTTTAATATAAGCAGAACTTGCTTACTAACATAAATTAATGGGTTCTTCAAAAACTTGACAAGTGAAATGTTACAGAGCTCCATTTGTTGCATAGTAACAATTTTGTTGCTGGGGAGATCTCCCAAATTATGATACCTATGATCGTCATAATAGGATTTTTGCAACATTAAGTGGGGTTTGGTTCTAATAAATTAAAGATGTTTTGGGGGAACCATATTGATTGTGCTGTAATGTGGGGTTTGAGAGCCAATATTTTCTTTTAAGTAAATTTCCGGAATATACAACATGTTCATATTCAAATGTTAGTTCAAAGATACTTCCCTAAATCAAACAGTCTGGATTCCCTGTATGTCTGTATAGATAAACAAAAATTGGCTCTTCATGGAAACATAGCACTCACCTGCTGTTAATATCTAGACTTTTGAAGTATTTATCATGACATAAATTATCTGAGAAAGTAAGACAGACTAATAAGTAGTTGCCAGCACAACAGAGCAGATCTTAAACTATCTGAAATGCTTGTTTGGTTTTTGTCTTTTCTTTTCTTTTTTTGGCTGAAATATACTTTCACTGTGTGCCACCTGCTGGTCAGTGTTTAAATGACAGGGATTCCATTAAAAACAACCCGAGGAAGAACCAAATGAGATCAAATGGAATAGACCTGACTGTACACTAGACAAAACTAGATTCGAATTTTAGTGTTGGAGGGAAGCTTGGAGACCCTAGTCCAACCTCCCTTCCCTTGATTTGAGATGATAAGACGGGGTTCAGATAAAGTAAAATAAACAAAACAAACCCTTCCTTTCCTTGGCCTTCATCCCAAATTGGACACAACCTATGTGTCCAATGATTGGGAAGTGGCTGAATAAATTGTGGTATATCAATGTGATGGAATATTCTTGTTGCACCATGGAGATGACAACTCTAAAACATACAAAGGGAATTGGAAAGGCAGAAAGTAATGCAGAGAAAGAAAATAAAATTAGAAAAACAACATATAAACTGACTATGACCATATAAAACAATAATAAAAGTAAAATCTAAGATTTTGAGGGGAAAGGAACATAGAAGCAAATCAAAGATCCTTTTTATTTTGTTATGATTTATTCAGATTTTAAACAAAATTTATAAAAATAAAATTGTAAATAATTGGAACTTTATAACTTTTTGTAAAATTTAGTTTGGAACTTTTGTTTTTTCTGTTAATAATTAATCAATTTATAAAACAAATTGTCCATAAGTCCATTGAAATCCATACAATGTCAAGAAATCTAGAGAATGGATCATAACCTGAGATTACAATCTATACCATTTGAAAAAGTACTGAAATCAATTAGATCGATCAGTTAATAAATTCTTATTAAGCCTCAATTATGTGTCAGATACTGAAATCACAGAGACACAAAAATATTGAATGAATAAAAATAACTATTAAAAATTTACCATGTTTTATAAATAGAATATATACTCCTTGAGGGCAGGAATTTTTAAATTTTTGTCTTTGTATCCCTCCCATGTAACAGTACCGGGGACATACTAGGTGCTTAATAAATATATGTTAGTTGGCTGATTGCTTAATATTAATTCCAAGTTCATTTAAAAAATTTTAAGTAATAAACTTTTCAGAGAGAATTTATGGCAATTCTATTAGGAATTTTAAAAAACTGTCCCAAAATTACAAAGAAGAGTATATTTTGTGCCTTTAATTCTTACTATGGTTAGAAATCTCCTATATTCTTCAGGAGGCTATCAGAATTAGAGCTGAGATCCCTAAGACTCACTTGCAATGTCCCCATCTCACCTGTCTTTCTCAGAGATACCAAGGCACTTCTATGCCTGATGGTGTGCTTGGTAGCTCTCCCTCTTGGGACACGATGCATCTAGTCTCCCTCTCCCTCCCTTCCCATTAAAGTAATTTATCCCTTTAAATAGATATCTCTTGAAACAGGAATTTACAGGACCTATAAAGAAAACAAGCATACAATGATCCTTGACATTTGATCTTTGAATGAATAATGTTCCTTTGTAGCATAGTGGGTTTATAGATTTAGACCTGTAAGGGACCTTAGAAACCAGCCTCCTCATTTTACATATAAGGAAACTGAGGACCAGTGAGACACTATTCAAAGTAGTGTCAGAAGTGGTCCTCTGTCAGGTCCTCTGGCTCCTCTTTCCCATGATCCACACCACTGATGATTGGAGCAAAGTTTTAAGAGCAGTACGGGGATTGAATATTGACCATAGATGAGAAGTGGATATATGTGGAGAGCTGGAGTTTGTTTCCAGAAATGAAAGTCTGAACTGGACAGGAGGAATGAGTATTTCATACTCATGTATTATTTCAACATTCTCATCCTCAAGTTTTTTAGAATTAAATTCAACACAAGCATTTATGCAACACCTATTCTGTGTCAGGTGCCAAGATGAAAAACAACAGTCTGATTTCAGGGAGTTTATAAATTAGTCTGATATGTACATAATTACAATGATGCTGCTGCTGCTGATGACAATGATGATGACAACATTAATAATCATGACAACTAGCTAGCATTTATATAACACCTACTATGTGCCAAACACCACGTTAAATGCTTTACAAAAACATTGTTTTATCTCATTTGATAAAAAGGACTTTGACATGTACACAAATTAGTGTGGTCCAAGGTGAAAAGAATATGGGAAAAGGAGCAATCAAAGCAGAGTGTCCTGGGCAAATCTGAGAAAAGAGAGAACATTTACAGTTGTAGAATCAAGGAAGGCTTCATAGAGGTGTGACACCACACTTTGTGCCAAGGAGAAAGAAAAGGATTTCTTTCAACAAGCTGAGAGGAGAAAGCAATAAATTTCAAATATCACCACCAGGTGGTGATATCTAGCAAGGTTTGGAGATTTAAGTGGCAAACAAAAGCAGAAGAAAAGTCACCCTCCTCTCTTCCTCCTCCCTTCTCCCCTTTGGAATTTTCAGTACAGATCAGAATCTTTTCCCTATTCCTTCCTTAGCTGGCCAAAGTGTGAGAGTCCTCCTTAAATCAACCTCTCCAATCTACCCTTGAGAAAAGCCTTTGAATTGCTAAAGACAGGACTAAAGGTAGGGGAGGGAGGAGTGAACTCCCTTGGGTGAGTTATTTATCTGGAAGAAAAGCCAGAGACCTTTAAATATCTAAATCAAACTACTGAATAATCTAGGATAAATACCCCCAGAGTCCTGTAGCTCTTCTCCTGTGCTATGTAGAAGCTCTTAAGTATTATTGATAAAATGTTTTTTTTTAAAAAGCCACACCACATTTTCATTTAGTTCAGTCCCCAGCTAGGGGAAAAGGAAAAACTTGTAGTATTTTATTTCTGCATACCAAAAACTATTCATTGGTTCTCTCCATTGCAGTCCCCACCCCAACTGTACACAATTAATGGGACACAAAAATCACATAGAAGTTATGACCAATTATAGTTTTATATGAAAACATCAAAAAAGTTAAAAAAAACAGATAAATTTATTAGGAAATAGTTGACAAACTGCAGGCAGGGGACAAGGAAGTCAGTCACCAAACATTTATTTATCAATTATTATGCCAGGTTCTGTGCTAAGTGTAATGAACTGAGTGTGAACTCAAGGAGTGCAAAGTCCAATGGTGAAGAAAACATGTGAACAACTACGAACAAACTAGGTACATACAGATAAATTGGAGGTAATTTCAGAGGGGAGGCACCAAGATTAAGGAGTTGGAATGGCTTCTTACAGAAAATGGGATTTTAGCTGAGATTTGAAGGAAGCAGGGAAGCCAGGAGGCAGAAATGAGAAGGAAAAGTCTTTCAGGCATGGGAGATAGCAAAAAAGATTGTACAAGGAATAGCAAGGAGACTAGTGTCAATGAATCATAGAGTACATGGAAGGGAGTAGAGGGTAGAAAACTGAAAAGGCAGGAAGGTAGTGCATTAGATGGATCACCGGTCCAGGAGTTAGCAAGACCTGAGTTCAAATGCAACTCAGACACTTACTAACTGTGTGACCCTGGGCAAGTCACTTAACCCTGTTTGCTTCAGTTTCCTCAACTGTAAAATGAACTGGAGAAGGAAAAGGCAAACCACTCCAGTATTTCTGCCAAATTCCACCCCCACTCCCAAAGAAAAGGGGTCACAAGAATTTGACAGGATTGAAACTCAGTATAACAACAAGAAGGGGCTAAGTTACTAGGTTATGAAGGATTTTAAAAGCCAAACCAAGGATTATATATTTAACCTTGGAGGCAATAGGGAGACACTGGAGTTTACTGAGCCTGTGTTGGGGAAGAGGGGGTGATCACATGGTCACCACTATAGCAGCTGGATGGAAAGTGGAAGGGAATAAGTATTTATTAAGTGACCACTGTGTTACAAGTATTATCTCATTTGATTCTTACAACAAGAGACAGGTGCTATTATTAACCCGATTTTACAGAAGAGGAAACTGAGGTAGAAGGGAAGTGACTTGCCTAGGGTCACACAACTATTAAATGTTTGAGTCTGCATTAGGAACTTCAGTCGGAATTCCTGACTTGGGGCTCAGGGCTCTAGCCATTGTGCTAACTACTGGGGAGAGACTTGAGATAGGCAGTGCAGCCACCATGCCATTGCAATAGTCCCTGTCTTGGGTAGCATGTGGAACTACAGTAGCCAAGAGCATCAATCCATTCCAACCATCCAGTTCTCAGGAATTTGAATTAGGGTAAGCAAGAGGCTTCTAGTTGCATCAACACCCTCTGTTTTAATCTCCATTCAAAACATGGGCTGTGCCATTTCTATATTCCAGACTGTTAGACCACAGCCTGCCATTGCACTCCTGCTTCCCTAGACACTGAAAATGAACCTCTCCGATACTGAGTTTCACCTTCAGTCACCTCAGTTCCACATACTTCCCTTCAAATCTCATGATCTTTCTTCTGCCAGGTGAGAATAGGGAAATAGGGTCTTTCTGTACCATACTTCTCAGAAATCCAGGCCATCAAGTTCCTTAGCCTTTTCCTGTCCTTGGAAAAGTCATTGTGAAGACCCAGTTAGAACAGACTTGGGAGGAGAATGACCTGAGTTAATGGGTATTTGAGTGACTACCTAGACCCTACTGCCTAAAGACTGTGTTATATTTTACCCAGGCCCCCAGGGCTCTTCTATACCCTTAAGGGAGTTGGAAGGTGTCTCTTTTCTGTCATTGATTCAAAGTCCCCCAGATTGTGTGCCCATAATTTCAGGTTTCTAAGCACCACAGTGTCATTTAACTAATTTGCAGTCATATTGGCTTTTACAAAGCAATATTTACTTCATGTGTATAGCAAGAACAAATAAATGATTCTCTCCTCCCAACATGTGGGGTGCATAATCCCCCCTTAATCTTTAGGGTATAATCACCTCTATTCTCCTTCAGTGTCTGGGAAGATGAGATTCACAGTTTAGTTCAGTACCTATAAAACATTAACCTCATTAAGTTCCAAGTTCCTGCTTTGGCTTCTCAGGGTTTCCTTGCTGGGCTGGCAACATCATCTGTCCTGGAATCCTGGCTTCAAGAATGATGTTTATACAAAGGTGCCCTAAGGGTTAATGTTAAGAGTTTCTTTTCTAGTACTTTGTGAAGCCCCTAGTTTACTCTCTAACCTGAAGGCACCCTAAAGTCTCTTCCCTTATCTTGAAATATCATAAAACATCCCCCCTTGTCCCTGGACCATCCTTGTCTCCCCCCATCTTGGGTCATAAGATTTTCTTGTCTCCCTTATCTTGTACCATTCATTGTCCTCATCCTGTGTCCTTACCTTGCAAGACTTATTCTATCCCTAAATATCAAACCCCCATTAGAAATCCTAAAAATTATATCATCATCCTACAGGCTGTATAGCTTTCTATCTATATAAGTCTGGTCCTTTTCCTGTGTCAGTGCCTTTGTTTAGCTCCTTGCTAAATCTCAGGTTTGTGTGCTTTTGCATAAAACTCTCATTGGCTAAAGAGAAGGTCTAAGTGAATTCCTTCAAATCTGAACCAATTCTCCCACTCTGACCTCAACAATTGTACCATGGTTCAAGTTCCTAAGACCTGGTACTCTACCATCTAAGCTTAGAATGGAAAAGGGCAGACAACTGAAACAATCCCAAATTCCATTTCTTGGGGCCACAGGGCCTAAAGATAGAGGAGGGGACCCTTCTCCCCCCTGAGCTTAGTACACCCCAGGTATGCTTTATAGCATAGTTCATTTATTTGAACAACACCTAAACCCCTGGACACTGAACAATGAAAAGAGAGATGGAAACTGTCTCAGTTTAGTAGTTTTAAAGGTGTGGCCAAATAGCCAATGGAAAGAAGCTACTCCCACTCATGTGGTAGGGGAATACAGGAAGTCTTCTCCCAAAAGCCCATCCTGCCACCTCCCACATAAATGCCTCCATCGTAGGTGATCTGGGCATACACTAAAGCTGGGTAACATGGGTAATGAGGAGGGTATAGGATGAAATTGAGGAACAGCTATTATTTCAGGTAGGTGGAAACATAGAGTGCCTTTAGTTGAGTATTGTTGTGGTTCAGTCCTTTTCAGTTGTGTCTGACTCTTTGTGATCACATTTGGGGTTTTCTTGGCAAAGATATTGGAGTGGTTTGCCGTTTCCTTCTCTGACTCATTTTACAGATGAGAAAATGGAAGCAAACAGGGTTAAGTGACTTGCCCAGGATCACACAGCTAGGAAGTATTTGAGGTCAAATTTGAACTCTTGAAAATGAATCTTCCTTATTCCAAGCCCTGTGTTTTATCCACTGTTCACCTAGCTGCTCCTGTAGCTGAGTCAGTAAGATAAAACTGGAAAGGTAGGTTGGGGCTGGTTGTACAAAGTGTTAAATGCCAAGTTATGGAACGATCACTGAAAGAGTCTTGGTCTGGCAGTCAGTTAATCAGTAAGTGTTTCTAAAATGCTAGGTACTGCGACAGGTATTGGAAATATAGACAGAAAGAAAAAAAGAAAGGGGAGAAGGGAAGACAGCAAGTATTTATTAAATACCTATTGTGTTCCAGGCACTACACTAAGTGCTTTACAAATATTATCTCATTTTATCCTCATAACAACCTTGGGAGGTAGGCACTATTATTATCATCCCCATTGATGCTTCTGGAAAATGAGGCAGAGAGAGGTTAAATGGCTTGATCAGAATCACATAGGTAGTAATCATCTGAGGCCATATTTGAACTCAGATCTTTCTGACTCCTGGCCTAGTGCTCTATTCACTAGTTGAGGGCAGGGACTGTGCCTTTCTTTTCTTTGCTGTATTTTAAAGATAGTAAATGCTCAGTCAAAAGCTTAGACTCATGATGATGTTCAGACCAACATCAAATGTCAGGAGGTAACAGAGAGGAAGTCAAACAACTAGGTAGTACTTGGGTGAAAAATCATGACCAGGAAACATGACCAAATTTCCTTCCTGAAAGAAAGAAGGATGGGAAGAAAAGAAAGGAATGAAGGAGAAAAAGGAGAGAGGCGAGGTGTAATTGTTATTATTATATCTCTGTTTGATACTTCAGAAAACTGAGGCAGAGAGGGGTTAAGTGACATAACCAAGATCTTATAGCTAGTAAGTATCTGAGGAAGGAGAAAAGGAAAGAGGGAGGGAAGGAAGAAAGAAGGAAGGAAGGAAGAAGGAATGGAGGGAAGGAGGGGAAGAGAAAAGGAAGGAAAGAGGGAAGAAAAAGGAAGGAAGAAAAGAAAAGAAAAAAGAAGGAAGGAACCAGGAAAGGAGAAAAGGCAAGAAGGAGGAAAGATAAAGGGAAAGAAAAGAGGAAGAGAGGAAATGAAAAAAGGGAAGGGAGGAGGGAAGAAGGAAAAAAGGAAAGGAAGAAAAGAAGGAAGGAAGAAAAGGAAAAAGAAAAAGTCCTACATTAAAGTCCTACATAAAGAGACCCAAAACACATGTGAGGTAATCTCACTGTGCAGAAACAAGGGGGAGATGCCAGAAGTAGGAGGGCTCAGGAAAAGCCTCAGATAGGAATGTGAATGATAATCTGCAGTGAAGTTTCCCCATTCTGAAAAATCAAATCTAGAGTGGCTTCAGTATCCACTAGGCCTAAGTTTAGAGGTCACCTGACCTTACAGGAATCTGGGACTTAGAGCAATGGAGACTGTCCCCAGTGCCACCTCAGCACAAGATATGCCAAATAAGGATAAAACTGCCTTCCTGGTCTTGCATTGGACACCCACCCGTGTCCTTTGTCTCCAAGATAGATTCCCGGCTTAGGTTGTGGGTTGGCCTCCCTACCAATGAGAGTTCAGGCCAGTTGGGGGAGAGGGGGTGGGTTTTTGCATTAGAAGGTTATATAACCATGGGCTTGCTTCTACCTATTGCTCTCTCCCTGGCAGACGCCATTTGAGTGACAGGAGCAGAGGGCCCTTTCTCATGAGAAAGAATAAATAAACTTTTCTCTACTTTCCTAAGCAGATTCCAAACTCATTTACTGTGCTGTTGCACGAAGGAAGGTGACTGCTTAAACATTTAAGCTAAGATCTGAAGGAAGTTCAGGATTCTAAAGAGCACAGTGAGGAAGGATTGCATTCCAGGTATGAAAAAGAGCATATTCAAAAGCCTGGAGATAGGAGATGGAGGTGATGAGGGTTGGCAATATGGTTCAGCAGGAACTCTGATCTTTATGTAAGACCAGAAAGCCTGCGATTCAGTCTGGAAAGAATTCAGCCCAGGACAACTTGGAGTCAGAGTTGTAAAAGTTTATTGTATGCTTTACAGCAGGCAAGGATCCTTAGGGGACCTGCAAGTTTATTGTAAGACTGTACAGTGGGCAAGAGTCCTTTAGGGGACCTGCAACCTTAAAGGGGTAGAATTAAGGTTTTTATTGAAAAATCCATAGTAGAACCTGTGCCAATTATACTAACTAGATGATTAAGGATGGGATTAGGGAGCAGTTAAGGTGGGGCCAGTGTTTAAAGGAATATGCATTTTTAATGTAACTGCGCTGGCGTATTGCCTATGATTCACTAGGAAAAAGCCCAAGGGGGGCTACCTGGAGGTGTGGTTTTAGGCTTGAAACATCACTAAGTCAGCTAGCAGTCAAGGGCTGACTGAGAAGTGCCCAGTCTGCCACCCATCAGTGTCATGTTTGACAAGATTGATGTCTGGGAACCAAGGCTAACCAAGACTCAGTGTGTGGATAATAGGCTAAGGAGTTAACCCAGAGATAGGGTCCTGAAGGATTCATTGAGGCAGCCAATGAGTCAACCTAGAGATAAGGTACCGAAGAATTCATGGGGGCAGCAGGACACTATACAAGGGGGAGATAATAGTTGCCTAAACTGGAATGTTTGTAGATACTTTTGTGAAAGATTCATAGGAATAGCTTGTTATTGTTCCAAGCTGAGATAAACAATTCATGAGTTATTGCTGGGCAGAGTTAATGCTCTGAAGCTGGGGGGTGGGGGGGTTGGGGTATGATTTTACAAACTGGTTTTACAGTCTGATGTTACAAATATAGGTGAGCAACACGTCACATGAGAAACAAGTAAGCCAGGCAAGAGAATTGGGTTTTAGTCCCAGTCCTTCCATTATCTAACCGTGTGACCCTGAGCAAGTTCTCCTCATTTTTCTGGGCTACAGTTTCCTCATCAGTAAAAAGAAAACGGGCAGAAGAATCTCTAGGGCTCCTGCCCTCTGTAATCCTCTGATTCTCTGTGTTGCTTTCTGGTAGTGAATTTTCACCCAAATACCATAGTTGTTTGGTTTCTTCCCTGTTACCTCCTGCCATTTGATCCTAGTCTGAACTTCACCTGGAATCTAAGCTATGGCCTGAGCACTTAAAAAACACAATAAATATAAGAAAGCCTGAGTCTCTGACCTCAAGGAACTGAGTGGGAGAGGTGGAAAACTTCTCAGACTATATCCTAAAGTCTAGTAAGGTTTCTTGTGGGAACAGGCCTGCGTTTTGGTTTCCCCCTTCCTCCTTCTTTACTACTGCCCCATCAGCATTAAGCCCTTAGAAGTCTTTCAGGACCCTCCCCCCTTCCTTGCTTTGGCATTTGCCAAATAGGGACATGTACATTTGGATTGGCTATACTCTGTTTTCCTGTTCTTTGTCTTTTTCGCGCCTAGACTGTAAGTCCACCTTCTAGCCACTAAGGAACAGTGGTGGGCTTCTTTGTTCCTTTTCATTGAAGAGGATTTTGCGCTTAGACTGTAAGCCTGCCTCCCAGCCAATGGGAGCAAGGGATAGTGGTGCGAGGTGGCTTGACTGCATTAGGGTATAAAATCTTGCTTTGTCTTCTGTAACACGCCTCCTTTCATCAGTCCTCTTGGTGGAAGTGATGCCATTTTCTGAATAAAAGCTTCCTGTTCTTATCTTGAGACACTTCTGACTTTTCAGTTTTGGGTAGGGGATTTTTGCGTACCCCACACAGAACTTACACTCTAGTAAGGGAGAAGAAGGGAAAACACAAAGTAAATTATAGTAAAAGGTGGGATGAGATAAATATCATAAGGAATACAAGAGGCAAACTGAGAGTATAGAGAAGAGAAAGACCAAATCTAATTAGGGAATGAGGGGAAAACTTCATGGAAGAGGTGACATTTAAAGTGAACTTTGACATACAGATGGAACTTCAACAGGCAAAATGCCAGGAGCAGACCATGGGAGTGCAGAGAACAGTATGACAAAAGTCGTAATGGCTGAAAAATATTAGGCTTATTCAGGGCCTAGGGAGCTTTCTGTTCAGTTCAGAATAGCCATAAGGGCTGACCAGATTGGTGAAGGTCATATGCTGTATAAAAATAGGTTAAAGGAACTGGGGGTGTATAGCCTGCTGAAGAGAAGATTTGGTTGGGCATGGCGGTGGGAGTAAGAGGGCCTTGACATCTGTCTTCAAGGATTAAAGGCTGTTCAGTGGAAAAAGAATAGACTTATTTGGATCCGTCTCAGAGGGCAGAATTAGGAAAAAAAAAACGAGCAGAAGGTGTAAAGAACCAAGTTTAGATTTGATTTAAGGACATTCTTCCTAACTATCAGAATTGTCTTAAAGTATGTTGGGTTGCCTTTGGAGGTAATTTGTTCCCTCTCATGGGAGGTCTTCAAGCAAATGCTGAAGGACCACTTGACAGATATGTCGTGAATGAGATTCTTGCTTTGAATTAGTTGACCTCTGAGGTCCCTTACAGATCTGAGATTCTTTTGAATCTGTAAGTATAGTGGGATGTGTAGGAGATTAATGGAAGACAAGACTAGGAAAGAATAAAAAACAAGTCAGTCTTAATGGTAATGGAAGAGGCAAAGCCATAACCTTTTATTTGTCAATAGTTCATTACATTGGTCAAAATACATTCACAGAAAAGATAATGATTGTGTACATTGATAGTCACTGAATTCCAAAGAATGACACTGGGATTTTTTAACATATTAAAGCTACCATTTTTTTTTTCACTATAAATTAAAAGATTTTCACAATACCTGGTCATAAAATCACAGTAATAACAATAGAACACCATATTTTAAGGTAATTGAATACATACCTATCCTAAAACGTCAAACAATGTTTAACTATTTGTAGACTGCTTAGAAGGACCGAGAGGATAGCGCTTTTTTTTTTTTTTAAAGGAAACAATCTGAGACTGACTTTTATTGTACAGATTACCAGACAACTTTTGGGCATGTCTATACATGAATCCATCTCATGGACACGGGATGATATTGAAATGAAGAAGAAATGTCAGCACAGTCCATGATATTGTGAACCTTTGATCCTGCTGCCTGGGTAGACATAGCCTTGGACCCAAAACTTTTTTTTTTTTTTCACAAGTTTTAGTAGACATAAATTTACTTTATGGTAAAGCACCAGGTATAGAATCACACTATCAAAATACCAAAGGAAACATGGGTCTGATCTAGCTACCTACCATAGCTAGGCCAGTTTCTCACCCAATTAACCAGGAAGTCATCTATTCTCAGGAAGAAATGTATGATCTTGGTTATGTAGGAATAAAGGAAAATTTGATGACATTAAACATATTTTCAACAGGTCTTTTCATGATTTTCTTATTTATGGCAAGTACTCAAATTCTAAGTTCTTGAGAAAAATAAAATGAAAGAAACTATGATTTGAAGACCATCGCTGGAACACAGATTCAAACAAGGGTGAAAGAAACACTAGACAATTGTCTAGAGCAGTGGTTCTGAAAGTGTAGTCTAGGAATCCTGGGAGTCCTTATGACCCTTTCAAGGGGTCCCTAAGGTCAAAACTGTTTTCATAATAGTAATGAGATATTTTCATTTCAAACATGTTAAAAATAGCTAGATATAACCCACATAAACAAAAGATCTCATAGGAGGAGGTCCTCAAAAATTGTTAAGAGTGTTAAGGAGTCCTGAGATCAAAAAGTTTGAGAATCACTGGTCTACAGAATTTAAATATTGTACCTGGATGATTCTGACCATAAAACCCACATCTTTTGTGTGTTTCGATGTCCATCTGTTTGGGGTTTGACACTGATATGCATGTCTGATTGTGCACATGTGATTGAGCAAACAAAATTATGATGTGACCCAGAATATAAAACATGTATTGATATAGAAGCCAGGACCCTGAATAACCAGGTAGCTAGGACAGAGACATTGAGGGTAGAAGAACTTTAAGACACTGCTTGAGAAACAACCCTCACAACCTCCTTATCCTCTTGCCATTTTACTTTTACCTTCTTATATCTATACTATTAGTTATTGTCTTCATTTTCCCCAGAGTTAAACTAGTTCTGAGGGGGTAGCTAGATGCTGCAGTGAATAGTGTGCCAAGAAGACTCACTTCCTGAGTTCAAATCCAGCCTCACTTACTAGCTATGTGATCCTGGGCAAGTCACTTAACCCTGTTTGCCTCAGTTTCCTCATCTGCCAAATGAACAAGAGAAGGAAATGGTAAACTGCTCCAGTGTCTCTACCAAGAAAACTCCAAATGGAGTCACGAAGAGTTGAACCCAACTGAAAAACAACAATGCGCTAGTTCTAGTTCTTGACTTTGCCTCTTCTAATCACATATTTTCTTCCTTTCCTATATCTAGCCTGGAGGCAGCTGTGCTGTCACATAATATATGGGAGAAAAGGCTCCAAGTTAGACACAGGTGACATGAAGAGGGAGGGCAGGGCACTGATAGATATGGGAGAAGTCTGAATGAGTAGGAGACCAAGGAAATGAAAGACTCTCTATATACACACATATCAGAGAATTGGGTTATTTTATGCCAGATTTCAAAAGTGGGATTTCCCCCCTTATTTGTGTCTGATGAATTCTTCTGGTTACAGTGTTTATGTCTGAACTGGTTAATGTCTAGGCTTGTGTGTCCATAAGCTACTGGTATCTGTAAATATTCCAGCAGACCACATTTCCTAATCCATTCTTAAAAGAATAAAAAAAATGTCCTAACAATGTGATTTCACTGGTTTAGGAAATTCCTGGTGACTGAGGAAATTCCAACCACTGTAGCTGGAAGCCTACTTGCCTCGGAGTCCTGATACTGTTAAACCTTAATCCAGATTCAATTAGCCAATATTTGTTAGAGACAGGATTTGAAACCAGGTCTTCCTGATGCTGAGGTGGTTGGCTATTCATTCCAGGAGAGGGGAACCTGCGACCTCAAGGCCACATGTGACCCTCTAGGTTCTCAAGTGCAGCCTTTTTACTGAATCCAAATTTCATAGTACAAATCCCCCTTACTAAAAATATTTGTTCTGTAAAACTTGAACTCACTCAAAAGACCTCATCCAAGGACCTAGAAAGCCACATAGGGCCTTGAGGGCATAGGTTCCCTACCCCTGCATTATACCATACTGCCTCTTCAATAACAGGATGTTTTTATTGGAATATTTTGTTTGACTGCCCCAACTTTTGAATTGATTTTGCCTGGGTAGACACAAATTGAAATGGATTATTTTTAGGCCATCTATTATGAAATAAATTATATATTTTAGCTAGATGAGACAATATTCATTTCATGAATAATCTTTCTAGTCTCAGTTTCCTCATTTGCAAGTTGAAGGGGCTGAACTAGATAGTCTACCCTGTGAGGTCCCTTCTTGTGTTGGCTCTATGATTCCATGACCAATTTTCTAAGAAATCACACAATACTTTAGGCTTCTTTAGGTACATATGGAAAAAACAACAGCAACAAAAAACCATTTTCATTCCAAATGTTGGTTCAACTCTCTGAGGCTCTGTCTGTTCTGTATGCCAGTTTGGGGTAGCAATGGCTTTGGGAAAGGCCATCTTAAAAAACCAGATGTGTTTGAGGCTTTGAGATGTCTTGATTAAAAGTGCTGTGGAAGACTGTCTATATCATTAGATCTGAGGAATCTGGCAGAGGAAGACTGTGTGTTAGGTATACTGGAGACAATGAAACCAGGAACTTATCACAAATGCTTTTTTTTTTGTAGGAAAAAAAGTTTCTTTGGCTATTGGGTTTACTCTGTTCTTAGTTACTGTGGGGTTCTGTAGAAAGGAAGGAGGAAAGTTAGGCATGGAGGTATCATCAGCAAAACCTTTGCACCTATAATAAAAGAAAGAGGCAAGTGGAGAGGACCCTAGAGACCACTGGTGAGCATTAATGGGAGTGAAACTTTACTTTAGTTCCCAGATCTTTCAGGTTCAGGTAGAACTATCCTTGCCTCCATTGTTTACTTCTTTCCTTTCCCTTCTCCTACCTTCCCCTTCTCTCCTCTCTTCTTCCATCTTTCCTCTTTTTATCTTTCCTTTATTTCTTATTTTATACTTCTCTCCTTTCCTTCTTTTCTTCCAGACACTCCTTTGGTTCACTGCGGAGAAATTATGCCAATGGATCTATTGAAAACAGGTTCAGTTTTTTATCTGGGAATAAAGTCTCTTAGATCCCTTCCCTAAAAGCCTGAGTAATACCAGAGTAGATCTCTTGTAGGGGTGTGTGTGTGTGTGTAATGCAATAATGCAAAGATAACTCAGCAAAATCACCGGCTACTGAGGAAAAGGATGACTGGAGAGGGGGCAGGGCTTAAATTATCTAGACTGGATATCAATAACAGTGGAATCCATCAGAAGAAAACTCAGTCTCCCTTTCCCTTTTCTTCTTAAGCAAAGATTATGATCATATCTCTGTTGGAATTGTTTTTATGAACCCAACTGGAGAATATTGATTGCATGCCTAGTTCATCACTATTTTGCTACATAGTTTAGCTATGGTAATTACTGTAATAATATCAGTTCCAGTAGAATCAATAGCAATTATTCAGAAACTCAAGGATCAATGAAAAGTGTTGTTTAAATCCTTGTTCACTATTTTTTTTCTGTTGTGAAAGGAAGTGGTTACATGTATGTATGTACTATACACACACATACATAAAAATGAAAATAAATCAAGAAACCAAAGTAGTTTTAACTAGAGCCTTCATATGCTAAGTCTAAACATAAATGGTATTCTCCAGTGAAATGGGGAACAGAAGCAATTAGTTGAGTAATTCAGGGGTACAATGAAGTAAAAGACCAGTGTCCTTTCTTTCACTTTACTTTATTTTGACTGGCTAGATAGTCTGAGATGCTGATTTTCCTGTCTGGGCTCTGGAAGCTATTAACTCTGCCATTCTGGGCCCAGAAGGAGAAGAAGCTACCATTTTTTTTAAAAATCTGTGATTTCATTGATATAAGAAACTCCCAGGTATGGAAACTCCCTCCACTCACGTAGGTTGGCATCTTCTCTGTAATCTCTAGCCTTATAGAGAATGGCTTTGAACACCGAGAGGTTAAATCCCTTTCCCAAGGTCACATACCCAATATGGGTCAGGGGTAAAGTGGTTGAAGATACAGAGGTATTGTGTACCTCTCCTACCAGTGGCTTTTTCTTACGCGCACTGAAGCTGAAGTTGACACCAGTACCCCACAAATGTTGGCAGCTGTGACACAGGTGGAAATAAGAATTTCCTCAACTGGGAATCTGTGATAATAGGAGCAACAGAGTCAAGAAAACTGGGTTCTAAAACCATTTGTGTGATCTAGGACAAGTCATGACTTACACTGATAGAATATTAAAGTTGGAAAAGACTTAGTGCAACCATCTCATTTAGGGTTAAGAAATAGAGGACCCAAGAAATTAGGACAAACACGGAATTAATGGCAAAGGAGGGTCTAAAAATCCAGCTGACTTTTATGTTCAGTGCTCCTTCTATAATAACTCACGTTAACAGTTTACAAATAATTTTCCTTGCAACAACCCATAAGGTAGTAATACAAGTATTATTATCTTCCTTGTATTGTTGAGGTCACTGAGGCTTAGAAAGATTGCTTAGCTGGCAAATGACAAAGTCAAGACTTGAACCCTGCTTGCTGTCATGATTCTAGGCCTAACGTTCTATCCATTATGCCACTTGTCTCCTATCAGTAACATAATATGACATCTAAGGTTCCTTCCCAACTCTAAAATACTAGGATTCTATGTAAATATTAACCATATCACTACAACTAAAATTTCTGAGAAAATATTGATATTAATAAGAAAAAGACACATTTGTTCTATTCTTGTTATATTGTTACATCATATTTCATGACTTATAAATGAAATTACTTTGGAGGTGGAAGTTGAAAGTTATATACATTTTAAAAATTTGTCCTCTTTGATATGACCTTTTAAAATTACTAGACCCATTTTATTGTTTTAGTTGGGTATTTTATTGAATTGTGAATAAATATCATATCTATATATCACACTATAACTTTTCAGAAAAGAATAAGTATTGATGATTCATCACTATGACACAGAATAAAAAGCAAAATGCTCCATAAAGGATCCATTTCAGTCTGGCATTATTTAATGTAAAATCAGATTACTCCCTGGAAACCTGGGCTAGTTTGTCTCTCTTTAGCCACCCTACTGCTCTGTCCTCTCCCCATTGCAGGAGAGTCACCAGATTAATGCCAAGCTTCATGCAGAAACCCTTCACTGTAGTTCAGAGCTCCCAAATTCAAAAGATGCTGCAACTGCATCCTCCCTAGTAATGGGGATTACAGGCACAGCCCACCATGCCCAGCTATTAAGCATTTTACCCTTAGTTAACAACTCTTATTTGCAGAGTACTTTAATGTTTGCAAGTCATATTTGAGGTAGGTAATGACAGTATTATTATTCCCATTATATAAATGAGAAAACTGGGGCTCTCCATAGAGCTTTACAACTTCAGTAAAAGCTTAGGAGACATCTACATGACTTGGCTGAATCAACCCAGAAGATCTGGTGGGTCTAATTTTCTCAGTCTCATTAAATCAACTATTCTACATGATTCCAGAAAACTCTGCCTCTGCCTCGTAGGACCTCAATAACAGCCTTCAAGTGTTTAGAGGGATTTAGGCTGCATAATAACAGAGCAAAAAGAAACCAAAGATGATATGTTTTAGTTTAGGAGATTCACCTTTGAATATTAGTTGTTAGAAAAGAATTCCCAGTTCTGAGCACTGTGGAATGAACATTTGAGTGCAACGTTCAGGAAATCTGTAAAATCTCTCTTTGGAGAATTTAAAGGTGGCATGGCTATTTACGGTAATGGGACAAGAAGAGCATGGGACTATAAGAAGCAAAGGAAATTACAAGATCTCTTAGTGCTCTGGTTGCAGTCAATGGATCATGGTGAAATGAACAGAGTAATTTTGCAATGTTGGATCCCGCTTATTTCAGACACTATATCGAACACTGAGGCCAACTCTCTGCAGCACCAAGTGAAGGGGGAGGACTGGTAATTACACCAACCAATTAGGAAATCCAGGCTAGAAATCCCATTTTTTCCCCTCAGTTATCTAGGTAACTGGAAGAAAGATTTTTGTTAATTTCCCCTTGAATTACATGAGCAATTGTGGTTCGTGCTCATTGTGGAACATGAATTAAACCTATTTTAATAACTCCAACTATCCAGATAACAGCTAAGTCATTATAGGTTAATATATTGTTGAGAAAAGTGTTTCTGGTCTACAGCATAAGGAGAAAGAATCATAGTTCCCAGCCTGGGGTTGGCCTTGGAGTCAGGAAGATCTGGGTTTAAGACATGTGTCTGACACGTCCTAGTTGTGTGACCACGGCCAAATCACTTAAACTTCTCTGTGCATCTCAATCTTCTCTAGAAGACTTCGAATTACCTGGGAATCATTGAGCTACATCTCGGTAGAGAGGTTTCCATAATGGAGGTTTCCCAGATAGATAAAATCATAGATCTGAACCCCTCCAAATATATACATACACACACATCCTATCCAATTTTTTTAAAAAGCCTGTGAAGCTCATGTGTATATGGAAGTACTTTGAAAAATGTAAAATACCATATAAATGTCAATTAGTCAAAAAGCATTTATTAAGTGCTTACTATGTGCCAGGCACTGTAAGGGATAATTAGTATGACATCATATCTACTCAAAGATGGCACTAGGGTCAGACATCTAGCAGGAGGTGTGTATGTGGAAGCCAAAAGAAATGACTGAATAGTTTGATCATAGGATATTGACGTGTGGTGGTTAAGATAGCCAAGCCTAGCTGGTCAGTGTTTATATTTAGACTCGGCTCAAAGTGATGCCAGCCGACAAAATCAGACGTGTCTCTCCTCACCCCCTCACCAGGAACAGCTGAACTTGAGACACTTTAGCATGGATGAATAAATATGACTAGCTTAGCACTCACTTCCTCTCTCCTATGTACTGATATAGCTCACTATTAATTGGTGGTTAAGAAAACCAGAGCCTTAATTTATTATATTTAATAGGATCATGGTATTTAAAACTGGAAGGGACCTTTGGAGATCATCTTCTCCAGTCTTCTCATTTTGCAGATGAGGAAACTGAGGCACAGAGAGTTTTAAGTGACTTGCCCAAGGTTACATAGGATTTTAACCTCCGTCCTCTCACTACAGATTCTGTCTACTATATCACAGTTGCTGTTTTCATATAAGGTTGAAAAACATGGCTGAAGATGGGAACCAGAATTCATTAGTCTCTTCAATGGGGGACTGCAATCATGTTTTCAAAATTTTAATTCTGATTCATTATGCTAAGTAAAACAGACAAATGTTTCTCAGGGGACTCACAATCATAGTGTGACATATGAAGAGGTAGAAGGGAACTCAGAAGCCATATCATACAACCTCCTCATTTTATAGACAAAGAAACTAAGATCCAGAGAAGTAAAAAATGGCTTGCCAAAGAACACAAAGGTAGCAAGTTGCAGAGTCAGGATTTGAACCCAAGTTGTCTGTCTCCCAATCAAGTACTCATTCTACTCTACTATGTTTTTAAACATAGCATCACAACAATTGAAAATGGCACTTGCTTTCTGTTAGCACTTACTCAGGTGTGTTCTACCCAGTGCCAGGGCTATGGATCAGCCATCCCTATTGTCTTGGGTTTTTTTCCTTGAAGTCATGACTTTTTTTTATTTTTGTGTGTTAATTTCGCTGTTTTGGAAGTCTTTAAGCATCTGCTCTAGAAGTAGGAAGGAAGATGCTGAAGTGAGAATACCAAGAGGCAGGGGAACATGCCAGTGCCAGTAAAGAGAGGTGAGACTCATATCTTAGTGACTTAACTGGTTTGGCCATGGAAGTGAGGGGCATCTGTATCATTCATTCCTCATTAGCTCCAGAAGAATCCAATCTACATGTTTACCCCTTACTTTCCTCCTTCCCCATTTCCCTTGCAGTTGGGCACAAAAGAATCATTTTGGAAGTACCGTTTGAAATACCTCATAAGCAAATGTTTCTGTTGTGTATACATAGCCAACATCATCTTGCACTAGCAAGTTAAGAGACATAGAGAGCTGTATAAACTTTTCTTTTTTTCAGGTCAGTAGGGTGCCATCTGAAAGCTATTAGGGAATAGTGGCCAAAGTGCTATCTTTGGAGTCAGGAAGACCTGAACTCAAATCTTGCCTGATACTTATTAGCTCTGTGACTATAGACAAGTCATTTAATCTTTCTGAGACTCAATTTCCTCATCAACAAAATGGGGGTAATAATACCTGTTGGTATCTATCTCATGGGACTATTGTGAAGCTCAAAGGAAAACGCTGAATATAAAGTACTTTGTAAACTTTAAAGCATCTTATAAATGTTAGTTATTGTTTTTATTTGATACAAATTGGCCCCAATCATCAACTTGGTGAGCAAATCACACCTTTTTCTATGGAAAAAATTAATGTCTCCCCTTTTATGACTAAATTCCCACCAAAGTAAACTTCCATATGGTGGAAACAATTTATCTATGTTTACAAGGAGAAAAAGTAGGTTTTGTAATGTTGATACTCATAACTAGAAAGGAATTATAATATATCCTTATGAATTAAAGTAGCAAACCCTGTGGCATTGAGAGAATCATTGCTCTAATTTCCAGGTTTAGAATCAGAGAAAATAAAATAATCTAATCCAACTCATAAATAAGCAAGGATTTTCTCAATAATATTTTTAAACAAGTGGTCGTTCAGTCTCAGCTTGAAGACTTCTGGTGATGGGCTGCTCAGTACTTCCCTTGCCAGCTACCTGTTAGGACGATTGTCTTTGTATTTGGCCAAAACCTGCCTCTCCAGAACTTTCACCTGTTGCTCTTACACTAATCTTTAGTCAGACAAGCAAACTTTCTCTTCCACATGACAGTACTTCCAAGACTTGAAAACATCTAACGCGTTCCTGATGTCATCCCTTCACCATCCTAGTTGATTTTACTGAGGGCAAGCTCTAGCTTGTCAGTCACTATCCTGATATATGGAGGCCTGAGTTGAACATAATAACCAGGAAAGAATAGAGCGTGTTTAAAACTTCTCTCTTTTTCTGGACATTATACCTCTTGAATACAGCCTACGATCACATTAGCTTTTGTGGCTGCCCTATCATTGTTTCATATCAAATTTATAATCCACTAAATTCCTCAGAGTTTTTTGTTTTTATATGAACTGTGTCTTGAACAATTAATTTTTTTAATCCAAAGATGGGAGGGGAAACACCTGTAGGAGAGAAACAAATTATCGTTTAGTATCAATGAAGTTTTTAATTAGTTTGTTGAGTGATACTCTTGGTAAGAGGGAGAGAAAAGCAGCCATGGTCATGTGAGTGAGGGAATAAAGGGGGAACAATGAGCAAGAAATGATTTATAAAGGGTGCAAAAGGCAAATTTCCCAATTTTTGTTTAAGACCTGAAATAATTAAATGTCTTACCCTAATTTTCTGGCTTACTAGTTATAAAATGCCACATACTAGAGATAAATAAATTCATAATCAGTCAACAAGCACTTATACAAAGCACAAAGAATGAAATAATCCCTACTCAGCTGCCCATGCTCTTTTAATTTATTAATGTGTGCAAAAGCTCAAGGAATGGGTGTAGAGATAGAAGTAATTTCAACATAGTTACAATTTTATGGAAATAAAATGTATCTGGTCCAATTTACCCAATGAAAAATACCTGGGTGACTGGGAAATCTGTTGGATTAAAAACTGAACATAACAGATTTTACCAAGATGTTTGGTGTTCTGGTAAACTAAAGAGATGGTGCCACTGTTGATCCGGTTATCTTGGCTACATTAACTACTGGTGTGATGGACTGCTGCAGTCACTGGGGAATGCATTGTATTGTGTCCTGGTTTGCTGACTGGATTGGGTGTTGGGATGTTGAAAGTACTATTTTTTTGCATTATGATTGCAAAAAATCATTAACAATTAAAATGTCTCTAGTGGTTAGGTTATAACTGAACTGAACTTGATGGTTTGCTCTTGAAAACAGGTGTTTTCAAATGAATAAAATTACTACCATTTGATTATAGCTCTTTCCCACATATGATTTTGTTTGAGATCCTTTGAGTCTCACAATGACTCTGTGTAGTGGCATGGGAAAATATTATTATCTCTGTTTTACATATGAGGAAAATGGAACCACAGACCTTAAGGTCAAAAAGTTAGTCATTTTTGGAGCTGGCATTAAAACTCTTGGGGAACTCTTAGTTCAGGAGGGGAAAAAAAAACCTTTTGGGGATTGATCAGAATGTGCCATATATCAGTCAGATTGTTTTTGAAGAAACTTTATCTGCTCACAATACATAAGAAAACTTTTGACAAACATGAGGGAGTTGGGATAAGGATAATATCTGATTTTTATATGTTTAGCCATTGACTGAGTTTCTTTGAAGCAAATCTAACTAAAAGTACCATATAAAAAACCAACCAATTCATTATTTCTATCAAATCTAATTTGGAGGTGCTCTCTGGAAACAACAATTTGATCACTGAGGTATGGGAATACCATAGACTTACACAATGTAAGTACAGTGGAAAGATTGCTTACTCTGGAGGAAGGGGATGTAGGCTTGAATCCTGGCTCTGCCATTTATTGCCTTTCTCCTCTCTGGGCCTCAATTTCCTCATTTGTGATATGAGAGTACAAGACTAGGAAACCTCTCAGGCCCATACCTCCTCTAAATCTGTGATATGATACTGGATAAGGAGAGCCCATTTAGCATCTCCACATGTATATAGTAAAAGGCAGCAATGAAGAGGCCTTGAACTAGCTGTGAGAAGACCCGGGTTTGATTAGTTTAGTTATGTGACCGTGGGCAAGTCCCTATTTCACAGGCTTGTTGTGCCCTTGAAGCACTGTGTACCCTTTAATGTGCTATATTCATGAACATGCACTGTGTTCTTAAAAGTTGACCAATCCCATGTGCTAAAGGTAGATAATGGTGCCATGAAATATAAAGGCTACTTCTTAGAAAGTGTTAGCAGGGATTTTACTTGAGTATTTTCTTCTGGGTAGAGGAACATGGGAATGGCCTCCAGTGGGGATTTCTAGTAACCTGCTAAGTGGGAGAGGAAATTGTTGCCCACGTATGCCATATTACACAACAGAATGAATGCATCCACCAACAGAATGAATGCATCCACCAACATACTGGGCATAGTGGACAAGGCCTGATGCAGAATAAAGCAAAACTCTGGCTATTCTGTAAGAGCCTCACCAGCTCATCTTTTCTGTGATCAGTGATACAGTGTGGGTTCCCAGTTAAGCTAGGGTGCTAGTGGTGGCGGGAGTTTAGAAGGGGTGTGTGTGTGTGTGTGTTCTTCACTTCAGTTCACTTCACTATTGCAGGATACAGGGAAGAAGAAAGCTTCTTCTTCCTCTGTGCCAAGGAGATAGCATTTTCTATACCTTCCTTAGCTTGAGACTGAAAGCTCCTTGAGTGCCAATATGGAAACACATGATGGAAGATTCATGGCATGCTCAGGGAGACCTGATTTGATCATAAAGAAAGCCCTTAGTGCATGCATTTCATTGATACTATACACATTCAGATGCTTATGGAATTGATGATAAAATATAGTTCAGAGTAAATTTAAAGATGATCATTAAGCTCTTGAAAATACAAAGCAAAATTCCATGGAGAAAGTTGAAATTTCAAGCCTTTGACTCTCAACAGTCTTTTGAATAATCTATGCTATTTCAAATACCTGAGACCAGGCCAATAGAATATACAAGTATTATATGGACAGGCAAAGTAAAGAAAAAAGCTGAACAGTCATTTAGATTATTTGATTTTGACAGAGAGTCAATTTTCATAAGATGGCAGCTACAAACTTTTTTTCCTTAGTATGCTTTTGGGCTGCATTATCCATAAAATTCTCTCAACTTTCCATTATAAATGGATATATAAACATAAGCTCTTTCTAGATTATAGGGCACTAACACATCTGGTTCATCTGATTTAACATGACCATTCTTCAAGACTCTGTTATAAGGCAGGAAATCAATAGTAATTTGGCTCCAAGCCTGTCTAACCTTCACTATGTAGATCCAGAGAGAATCCAAGAAAAGATGCAGGCAGTAAACACTGAGTGAATCTAAGCATGACAAACAAAGAATAATGAAAACCTAAAATGCCAGTGCCCCTTTTGTGGTTCAGAATTGTTTAGATAACTATGACTGTATTACTCTGGCTTCAAACATACCCATGTTTGTGAAGGCATAAGTAAGTGAATGGTTGGGCAATTATCTAGTGAATCTGAGTCATGTAGATAATATAAACAATTTAAGTTAATAAAACCATCTTTTCTTTAAGTGGTTGGTACCCATTCCCTGAATTCTCTGGATAATTGCCTCAACTCTGCACTTTTACTTGGCTTGTGGCATCAGTCACTAATGCTGACTGAGTACTCATTGTGTGTAGTACTTTCCACACACTGTACTAGACACTGCATGAAGGATACAAAATAAAAACACAGAATATAGTACCTTCCCTCTAGGAGCTTACAATCTTTCCCCTTATATAAACTAGGTCTATACAATACCAAACTTCAGGATAAAAACTGAAAAATTCAGTCAAATATCGGGATGACTGCTCTATTTAATACCAAATATCTGGATATTTATAAATGTCTAGATAACAATGAAATGTTCAGTTTTACACATATGTCCGGTATTATTTAGCTGTAGCCACAATATCTGCAGGGTAGGAACTCAAGTGGATCTTTAGTAATTACTTGGTTTGCTTACTGTGGACAACCATTCTATATATTCTAAGCACAAATCTTGTTCATGGCTATACAGTAGTGAAATAAACCATGCACCTGTCAAATCCCTGCTTCATTCATTGATGTATAGAAGACCTGAGGTAGGATAAAAAAAAGACTGGAATGGTTTCCACTTTAACTCTGTTCTCCATTCATTTGCCACCTTGGGTTTGGAGGGCATTGAGAGAGGGGATGAAGAAACTTGGAAGAAAGTGAGGCATGAGGAAAAGGAGGATAAATGAAAGTAGATGAAGAGGATGGGAGATAGATTCTGGAATGGTTTGTACTAACTCAAGAGTCAGGGTATAGAAGAATTAGAATCCATTTCTCCTGTCTCCCCTCCAGCCTTAAGGAGTGAGTGTGTAGATTGTACCTACCTCCTGGGATTTGTGTGAGGATCAAATGAGATATTTGCAAAATACTCAGCACAGTAGATAAGTTAAGTGATTTCAATATAGTTACAATTTTTATATTTCATGGTCAACTCTCCATTATCCATATAAGTGTCATAAGATTTAGACATTTTTAAAAGTCTTCATATTTAACTTTAGAATGTAATGTGATCTCCCCCCCGCCCCATAGCTGATTGACCTTCTACAATGGATAATCAAGAGTTAACTCTGTATAGTTTGTGGTTGTATATACACAAAGCCATTTTTTTAAAAGCAATCGGGGTTAAGTAACTTGCTCAAGGTTATATGGCCAGTTATTTCTGGGTGTGGTGCTTAGTATCTGAGCCTGGATTTGATCCAGATCATCCCGACACTGGAGCCGGTGCTCTTACTCGCTGAGCCACCTGGCCGCCCCTCACAAAGCCATTTTTGAGCATTTGCCTGTTAAGTTTAATCTGTGCAGCAAAAGCTGGATGACTCATGCCCAAATCCTTTTTTGTCCACAACAGATTTCTTTGTCCAAATCACCTAGACAGTTGCTTGAGTTGTCCAATTCATTCTGCAATAGCCATTCAAATGCTCTTAAAGATAGGTCACCAGAGATCCCATAACAATTCAGAATTGAGATTTACTGGGGGTCTATCCTTCCCAAAGTACATTTGTGTAATTGGGTCCTTTAAAAAGGCTACCATTTTTCTCTGTTAACATTTTTCACCCTAAATAAAAATATTGTCTTTTTTCCATAGTCTGTTATCCTGGTTTGAAGATGACAGAATTCCAATTTGCTGACAATTTGTAAGTCCTGGGCCTGCAAAACATTACAGATAGCTAAATATTCATCATAAGAATGATACTACCTGGGAAGGGTGGATGTTTGTCAGATGAACCACAGATGAAGAATGTTCTCAAGAAGATGCTAAATAATCATCTTTATTATTCTTGGCATTTTTCTGTATTTCTTGGAATAAAAATCATTCCCAGAAAGTCCCTATTCTCATCGGGATGCAAAGACAAGTTATTTTTTTTCTGAATGCGTTCAAGACAACATCCTGTCAATGTCTGCACGCGGAATCTCCTCAGCAGTGTAACAAGGATGACTTTCATCATTACCATGGCAATGTATTTTCCTGCACAGCCCCGGGGGCCAAAGCCAAATGGCTGAAAATAACGCTGAGGAACCTGTGAGAGCAGACAGACAATTAGACAAGTATATGAAAGGCAAGTGGCATTTATCTAACACTAAAACATTTGGTTGGTCTGATACAGAGAGTTAGGAGGGAGCTTGGAGCTCATCTCAGTCTAATGTTGTCAAACTCCAAACTACAAATTCACATTATCTATGTTGTATTGTTTTTTCATTTATTTTGTTAAATATTCCCCAACTGCATTTTTAATCTGATTGCAGCAATACTTAGGAGATTTTCTGGGCAGTGAGTTTGACACATCAGATCTAGTCTAATCTCGTTTTTACAGAAAAGGAAACTGAGCCTCAGAGAGACTAAATGACTTGTCCAGAGCCATGGGTGGGGTGTGGAATATTAGTAAGCAACAGGGCTAAGTTATAAACCGGGATCCCTTTCTTCCACTCCAGTTCTCTTTCCATAGTATTATACTGCCTAGGTGGCACCATAGCGCAGAGAACACTGGGCCTGGCATCAGGAAGAGCTGAGTTCAAACCAGGTCTCAGATGTTTGCTAGTTATGTGACCTTGGGAAGGGCACTTAACCTCTGTCTGCCTCAGTTTTCTCAACTGTAAAATAGGGATAATAATAGTACCTACCTCCTGGGATTTGTGTGAGGGTCAAATGAAATATTTGTAAAATACTCAGCACAGTACCTGGTCTGTAGCAGGGGCTTAACAAACCCTTGTTTTCCTCTTCTCCACTCCTCCATTCCCCTTCCCTTCTCTAATGTGTAAAAAGGTTGCTTGTTTGGGGTGGGTTGTAAGAATAGGGCAGATTAGCCTCTACTCCAAAGAAGGGGAAAATGTGCATTTCTTGTGAGGAAAGGAGTCAAAAAGGGTGACTTTTATTCAGGGTAAAAATATATACTCATTTTAATTTTTTTCAATTTTACACTGAAAGGAGAGATACATTTTAGGTTCTTAAATGCCCAAGGCAGATTATCTTACATTCTTTGCAAAGTTTTCAAGAGTAAATTCATTCGGTTTGGGGAAAAACTCAAGTCTATGCATCCTTCCAATATTCAAGATAATGTTAGTTCCCCTTTTCACTGGATAACCATCAATCACATCATCTTGCAAAGCCTTGCGCATCACCAAGTCCACAACAGGTTGGTATCTCATGCTCTCATAAATGAAACTTTCAACCACTTTTAAATTTTGCACATCACCGATCTTAATGTCTCTCTCACCTGTAGGAATATTACAAAAAAGAATAAAGGAAGTTAATGTTATCTTCATTACAGTATATGCACTTGAGCTATTACAGTTACAAAGATCAGTTTTGAAGGGTTTAGTTAAATAATTTTAAAAGTTTATATTACCAATTCATTGTATCTAAAACCTAGATTCCAGGGGACATTGGTTCCATTAGAAAAATGTAACCTATCAAAAAGAGAGGTGCCTGTCTTATTCTTAAATCTTGTGGACATTTGGCCTTCCTATTTTACATGCCATTCACTTTACAGTTGGTAACTCTAATATGGTTGCTTTTTAGCATCCACAAATTTCATTCCATCTGGCGAAAGAAACTAAGTTTCAGTATCCCAAAATATTCTCTAAAGGATTTGATCATAAAGTGGCAAAAAGATCATTTTACTACTTTGCTCTCTGGACAAGTTATTTAAATCTTATGTTTAAACTTCAAGTTTTTTCAGCTATAAGAAGGGGACCCTCTGACCAAATTGTTTTTGAGCGCCACTGACTTAACTGAGGCTTTCTTTTATGATCCTTACCAATAACAGTCTGAATTTCATTTATTACTGCTTCTTCCACCTTTGGGTGCTTTGCAATCAGCAATAACATGAAGTACACAGAGACAGAGAGAGTGTCAGGGGCCGCAATCAACATTTCCAGGATGCATTGGTTCACATTCTCACCTGTCAAGTCTCCACGCCCCTGGAAAATGCAAAGAGGTTTTTTAAAAAAAATGACAGTAAATATCAAAGTGCTGAGGAAAGTAAAGTGAGGTTTAGCATTCAGAACAAGAATCTGTAAAGCATCTGGGAATGGTTTAGAAAACAAGGAAATCCATGTTCTCATTGTAATTAAACAGTAATAAATACCTACAGAAAGCTGAGAATTTGGATACGAACTAAAAAATCCAGCCATCTAGCCTGTTACTTCCAAATACCTGGCTATTTGGTGTTATTCAGATATCTGAATATCTAGTTTAAGGGTCAGGCTTTCTTTTGTTTGGTATGGTAACAACACAATCATATTTTCAATCCTGAAATGGAAGAGGGGTGTGTGTGTGTGTATGCACACGTGCATGTGTACACCTGAGAGCATGCAGGAAAGGGACACTCTACTGCATGTGTTATAGAGGGTGAGGGTATGTAGCATCACCAAGGGGACCAATGCCAGAGGGTGTGGGATTTTTTACTGACGGCTCTTCAACTCCCACTACAAAACATGTCTTGATGGTGGTTGGGAACAGGGTCACAGGTAACAATTGTAGTATACCTCCAAACTTGGCTTTTAGGGGTAAGTAGAAGGTAACCAGATTATTGAACACAGTGTTTTCAGATCTTACCATCTAATATGAGAGAAAAACACAATGGTTCTGGAAACAAATTACTTAAGTTCTGACCTTGCTTCTATTGCATTATTACCTTTGTAATAACTTAAGTCCCTTAGCTTCTCTAGGCCCCAGTTTCTTCATCAGTAAAGTGAGGGTATTGGCCTAATAGACTCTCAGGTCCCTTCCCCTCTAGATTTATAATCCTGTTAAACACATTCTACACTCCCCCCCGCCATGTTCACATGCACATACTCACACTCATATGTACACACACACAGGTGCACACAGATGCACCAACTGGGAAAGTTTGCCCTCTACGGATTTATCATACATTTAGCCTGGTTTCAGATTATATCTAGATAATGATAGAGCATACATTCAGTTGGGCCAATTCGATGAGAAGCAGTCCAGTGAAATATTTGGCATAGTGTATAAGACACAGCTGGTTAAATGAAATATCCAGTTTTTAAGGCATTGTATAGCTATTGCCTCATGATCTTGGATGTCAGTCCAGATAAAAAGTTCCTTTATCTCCAAAATTTAAAAAGAAATAAAAAGCTTGAACTCAGTTTTTTCTTAGTAGATAAGACTTGTATCATTCCATAAAAGACACTTCTTTAAATTTGTACCTTTCTTCTGTCTTTTAATCTTTGTTTAACCAAGCTCCTCTCCACTCTCTTCCCAGGATAATACTAAAAATATGGCTCTACCTATATATTTAGATCTTATTATGAATGCTTTGGCCTTCTCGGATATGGCTAATTCTAGCCTTAGAAGCCCCAAGTGAGACAAACTATTATGTAAATGTTGATCTAGTTAGTGCATATTTAATGAAGATTGAGTAAACTGTAGAATGAATTCTCTAATCAGCATGGATGCCTCAAGTCTATGTTAAATATATGGGACTAGGAATGTTATGCAAGGCCCTAAAAGAGAGTTTGGTCAATGGAGATAAGGTAGGAAGGAACAGGGGTGTAGTCCTTAGGGCTCTACCTTACTCAGTTTCTGGAGTATGCTCCCCAGTTATGCTATGTTTACATCAAATAACTTATCCCCAAAGCCAAGTCAATCAAATATATAGTATTATCCTCTGAAGAGAGCTATGCACTCACAGGGCACATTTTACTAATGGCATAAATGCCCTGATGATGGAACAAAATTTCAACAATGTCTTGTTTTAAACATTCTCATGACCACCACTGAAACCCTACTTCTTTTTTTTTTTTTTAAGCAATAGGGGTTAAGTAACTTGCTCAAGTTTACACAGCCAGTTATTTCTGGGTGTGGTGCTGAGTATCTGAGCCCGGATTTGATCCCCAGGTCATCCCAACACTGGAGCCGGTGCTCTTATTCGCTGAGCCACCTGGATGCCCCTTGAAACCCTACTTCTTTATGACAGCTTTTCACACCTACATCTTACCATTAAGCCTTGCTGGTTATATTAACAGACAATCAGATTTTCATTTTTTTTTTCTGGCCAATAGAGCCCAATTCTGTCATATAACCTGCATTAGAAATTAGACTGCAGCTGTGAAAATTATCCAAATGGTTATTCTAGAGCAATATTTGTTTAGAAAAAGAAATATTTCTGAAGAACCAAACAATGAATTTTTTCAGCCTAGTTGTTGAATAGGTTTAAATCGGCTTGCACTACCTGTGCCTTCATTACTTTTTTATAGAAACACGGAAACTTGAACCAGCTAGGGGACAAGGCATTTTGAAATTTGATTTGAAAAGAGGCTAGTACAGGGTCAAGAATTTCCAGTAAGACCACCTCTAAAGTTCATAACTTTTTGCTTGTATGTGTGTATATATATACCTATGCAAACACACACACACATATATATACATACATAGAAACATATTTCTCTATACACATATATATTCTACAAAGAAAATTAGTCATCATATTAAGGTAGTTGTTTACCAAAATGTAGGGTTCTTACAGTTATCTGGATAATTTAGACTAAAAAAAAATGTATCAAAGAAAAAAATATTTTATCTTGAATTATATCGATCATCAGCCTCTTTCTAACAAACTTGTAGGATAATTACTCTATCCATCATTTCACTTTTGCTAAGTAGACACAAGTAATACAAGCAAGCCTAAGAGCCCATTTCTATGCTAAATTGTTGACTGTACCTGGGCAAAAATCAATTGCGAAGCAAAATCCATACAGTTTTCCAGTTTATCATCTGTAGAAAGTCTGTGTCTTTTTTCCTCTATTAAAATTTCTAGGGCATCCTTCAAATCCTTGCTGAAATGAAAATAAATAAAATTAATCTACCATGGTTCATCATAGTTCTAGGCAATACATCTGCCATTTGTTTAAAGGTGTTCAATCTTGATTAAAACCATTTGTATCAATAAGTAAGTGATATTGAAATTTTACAAATATATTTGAATTACACATATTTTCATTTTACAACAGATAATCAGGGTCAATTGAGACTTTGATATGCTAAAGCTATATACAGGGTGACCCAAATGTCTTAGTGAAACTTTAATTGCTTAAAATTTCACTAAGACTTTGGGGACACCCTGAATATTAACACATATGTTTGTATATGTGTATATGACTGCTATGATCTATCATTCATGAAGTTAACATATATACACATACATTATATATGTATGTATACACATGTATATGTATATGTATATATATATGTTTTGTTTTCATATGTATAGTCTTAGAGAAATCCCTAAAGCAATGCTGTCAAACTAAAATAGAAATGGGCCATTGTATTTCCCATTGTAATCTGGTTTCAACTTTTCTTGGGAGGGTTTTGCCACTCAACTCTCAAGGTAACACACTTCTGGCCTAGAGCAACATTATCAGTATGTAGATGCATATGTACACAATACACACGTGTATATGTGTGTATATATGAACACACAACATACACATACACTATATAACACACATATATACATGACAGGCAAAAAATGTTTATATAGGTATAGGTATATGCATGTGGGTGAATACACAGCCCTTCCTCCCCCCAATATATAGTCTACAAACACACATTCTTGCCCATATACTGCATAAGAAAGTGGTTCTGGATTCTCAATGGCTACACCAGTGGAGCATATTTTGGAAAGGTTTTAAGTGCAGGACAAGTAACAGAATGTACATCTATTACATGAAGGGCACCTTAGCTGAAGGTGCTCTTCAGCAGATTAGATGGTGGATGATTAAATTTTTTATCCACAGTCACTCTTGAAGGCTCTCTAGTGGTAGTCCATAGAGAGATTGGGTCTATGCTGGAGGAGTGAGTAAATTACACATAATAGAGGTAGAGAAATACACACATACATAATTTGTTGTTGTTCGATAATTTTTCAATTGTGTCTGACTCTTCATGACCCCATTTGGGTTTTTTTTGGCAAAGATACTGGAGTGCTTTGCCATTTCCTTCTCCAGCTCATTTTACAGATGAGGAAACTGAGGCAAATAGGATTAAGTGACTTGCCTAGGATCACACAGCCAGGAAGTGTCTGAGGTCAGCTTTAAAGTCAGGACAGACTCCTGGCCCAGCACTTTATCCACGGAACCACCTAGCTGCCACATACACATATATACTACACACACGTTTATGTGTGCACATATATATGGACATGTATGTTATACATATATACAATGTGTATATATATGTGTGTGTGTATATATTCATGGTGATATAGTAAAATGAGGACTAGACCAAGATTTAAGAGACCTAGGTACCAGTCTTATTTTTGCCACTAATGACATAAATATATACCCTTGGGTAGGTCCTATAACTTCTCTTTGCCTTAGTTTTATCATCTATAAAACGAATTGCTGAACTAAATTAAATGTAAATAGCCTTTCTGGATCTATCTACCTTCAAGATGCAATCATCTTTGGGTAAATCATACTTATAAAATCAGGTGTTGGTAAATGTGGTAAGTATGAAAAAAAACAAGTATTTTTTTGGAAGGCACTAGCATTTGGGGTGATCAGAAAAAACTTCAGTTAGAAAGTAGCACTTGTGCTGAGCCTTGAAGAGAGCTAGGAATTCAAGAAGGCAGAGGAAAGAAGGGGTACATTTCAGGCAGGATAACCAGTACAAAGGCAGAAGGGCATGGAGTTCCATGACTGAGAAGCAGTAAAGTAGGCCAATTTGACTGGACTGCAATGTTTGTGCAGAAGACTAATGCAGATATAATATGGCTGAAAGGATAGGACCATATTGTGAAACTATAGAGTAGTTAATATTTGATCCTAGAGGTAACAGGGAGTCAATCAAGATGATTAATTAGGAAAATGACATGCTCCAACTTGCACCTTAGGGAAATTACTTGAGCAGCTGAATGGAGGATAGATAGGAGTGGGAGAGAACTGAGGCAAATAGAAAAATTAGGAGGCTACTATAATAGCCAACAAGAGGTTTTGGGAACTTGCATGGGAGCTCCATGTGAGTAGAGAAGAGGTCAATTGTAAGAGATGTTTGAGAGAGAGAAAAAATAAGATTTGGCTACTGTCTGGATACATGTGGTCAGTTGCAGTGAAAAGTCAAGGACAATTCAATGAGGTTGAGAGCTTGGGGAACTGCCTCAGCTCTTGACAAAAAGAGGGAAATTAGGAAGATATATGGACTAGGAGGGAAAGGGGAGAAAAGATAATAAGTTCTGCTTTGGACAGATGCTTATATAGGACATCTAGTTTGAAATGTTTAATAGGAACTGGTGATGCAAGGCTGGAGCTCAGGAGAAAGCTTCTGTCTTTGTCTGTCTCTGTTTCTCTTAACATCTAAAAGATCTTTATTTAAGTTTAGGAATTTTTTTTATTACAAACTTTAAAGTATGGAATGTTTCATAAAATTGCCTGTCACCCTTTTTCAGGGGCCATGCTAAATCTTTTCTGTATTGTTCCAATATTAGTATCTATTCTTCTGAAGAGAATACCGAATACAGGAATAGTTAAAAAATTATTCCTAATGAAGAGTATGAAATGGTAAAAAAAAAAAAAAATTAAGAAAACATTTTGTAAGCTTGTGGGGTTTTTTGGTCTGAAATAGAATATAGATTTCCCATGTGAAATTGGGAATAAAATGGAGAAAACAGGCAACTTCTCAGCTTCTCCTAATATAGCTATCACATTCTTTTGTTGGGAATGCTCTAAATCCCATGCCAATAAAGATTCCCATTTCAAAATGTAAATCCTTCCAAAAAAAAAATAGTAGTTATTTTTCTCAAATACCATTTTGGTTTACTCTATATGAGGCAGCTAGGTGGTGCTGTGGATAGAGTGCTAGGCCTGGAATCATGAAAACCTGAGTTCAAAACCAGCCTCAGATACTTACTAGCTGTGTGATACTGGGTAAGTCACTTAACCTCTACCTGCCTCAGCTTCTTCATCTGCAAAATGGGAATAATGACAGCACCTATCTCACAGAGTTGTGAGGAACAAATGAGATAAAATTTAATACTTAACACAGTGCCTGGCACATAGTAAGGTTCAAAAATGTTTGCTTGCTTCCTTCCTATCTATGTATTTCTTCAACCTCCAATTTTCAATTAATCCATAAGTTGGATGCTTTTTCTCTCATCTGAGTATGTGTCAGATAGCCTGTGATATGTAACTGGTCAACTTTCCAATGGGCTAGGCCAGTGTAAGTGATAGGCCATGATCAAAACTGCTAACTATATGCAATTTATTGATATCTTCAAGTCCTGCCAAAAGCCACCTAAACACACACACACGTAATATTTTCTTCAGAGATAGTCACATGATTTTGTTTATAGTTTCAGTCATTTTCTTTTAACCTGAACTATTTCAGCCTTAAAGAATATTACAGGGGCGGCCAGGTAGCACAGCAAGTAAGACCACCGGCTCCAGTGTCGGGACGACCTGGGGATCGAATCCGGGCTCAGACACTTAGCACCCACTCAGAAATACCTGGCCATGTAACCTTGAGCAAGTTACTTAAGCCCAATTGCTTACAAAAAAAAATATTACAAATTCCCAAATTTGTAATATTACAAATGTTACAAATAAGTTGGGTTAACGAAAATTACTTCTGAAGTAACAGAACTTGACTCTGTGGCTCCATTTTTGAGAGTTAAAAAAGTGGTAGTCTAGCACAGGGGTTGTAGACCTATGGTCCACAGATTGTGATATTTATGATTTGAGTTCCTTATCTTTTGATGATGACTTTATTTCAATATAATTGGTTTCCTTTTTAATTCTATGTATTTTATTTTTTTTATTCTGGCAAGGGGACCATAGGCTTCAGAAGACTGCAAAAGGAGTCCATGACAAAAAACATTATGAACCCCTGCTTTAGACAAAAAAGAGTTATCACTAAATGACAGAAATGGGATCAGTCAACCTTCCTCTACAGCAAAACAACAGTGTTCTAGCTCCAGACTCCAGAGCACACAAATCATATAGTTCTGTATCAAAAACACCCATCAAGAACATTTCTCCTTTGCTTTGTGATCCAGCCTAAGATAGCTAAAATGATATAACATGCTTATAGCACAGGTCTCAAACCTATTAGAAAGGCAAAGCAAAGTTAGAAAGGAAGAAATCTGACTTTTTCCCAAATTTTCAATGTTAGTATTACTTACACAGACTTTTCATACTTCTTGTATAGCCAAGATATTTTAAAGAAGATGTCTGGTTTGAGAAGGAGAGCTTGCCAAGCATCAAAATAGCTTTGTATTTTGACCACAATGGCATTTTCTGAAAATAAAAATCAGAAACCAGTTTAGGTGATATGTGAGTCAAAGAAGACTACTTTGAAAACAGTTATTCCCCAAAGACTTTCAAATAGCAGGCTCCTAGCCACCTGTGATTCTCTTTTAGACAAAGCGATATCAATTTCAACAGGAATTTTAACCAAATAAGAAGCACTACACGATTCAGGCTTTCAATTATTCAGTTCACCTATCTATGTCTCTGCATTGGCCAAAAGATAATTGCTAGTTCCTCCACTTTGGGTTTTGTTGACACAGAACAGAGTCTCATATACACTATAGGACAAGCCTCCATGGCCACACAATTCAAACCCATGCTATTCTCTAGGAGAAGAATGGAAATCAGTAGTTATAGGAGGCAAAGTCCCAGGAATGGTACCTAAGAATAGGAGGGGCAGAGTCACTATTCCTTCTGCTATTGGAAAACTGCAAAACCTTCACTTCACTTGATGCTGTTGGGTTAACACAACCACAAAGTAGCCATATCTACACAGCCCAAATTACACAATAACATGGAGAAAAAAAAATATTTTTCTTAAATTACACCAGGCCTCTTCAACACAGACTGAAATGTGGAGTTGGTGATTATTTGGTGAATTACCTGAGTAGACAAAGGAATGTAAATAATCCATCTGGCATTATTTAGGCTGTCTACATTCATGGGATAACTGACAATGCTTCATTTCCTTTTAAATATCCTCTACAAAATGAAGCTTTTATCTGAATTAATTATAAGGTACTTATGAGATCTAAGGCTATTTAGAATTAGGTAACTTCTATATAGCATAGCCAAACTGGGCATGGTATTCCCTGTCTAAGGGAGATTTGGATGGAAGAATGTCATATAGAATTCAGACTCTGAGAGGTGGACAGAATCTTAAGAGGCCATCCAGCCCAGCCTCTATCCATAGCTCAATCCCTTCTGGATCATCTCCAGCAGGTGATCATCTGACTCTGCTCTCAAGGTCTCCAGTGAGAGAGAACCTGAGACAGCTCTTTTCACACAGGATCAGCTCTAATTACTAAGAAGCTTTTGTTGAAATCTCCTTCCCTGTAAATTTCACTGGTCTGGTTCTGACCTCTTGGTACAAAGCAGCACAAGTGTAATTCCTTTTTCTATATTACACCTCTTCAATGTTTTCAAATAACTATTATCCTATTTCTCCCCCTTCTTCTCTCTCCAAGACTAAACATCCTCAGTTCCTCCAAATGTTCCCCTTGTGAGAGAGGTTTGAACCCCCTTACCATTTTGGCTACTTGCACATATGCACATGCTCTGACTTGTCAATATCCTTTCTAAAATGTGGTGTCATACACTGGACATAATAGTTTGGACGTGGTACACAAAGGGTAGAGTACAGTGAGACTCTCACCCCCATCATTCTGAAATGTCATTTGCTACATAAATGTAAGCTACTCTCCACTTCATATCATATAGATATAGTTTTTATATATTTTAGAGGAGGATGGGGGAGTAGGTATTTTGCACATATACAACCCCATAATAATAGTTGGAGGTATATAAAAATTCAACTTGCTGGGCAGCAGGCTGTCCCAACTAACAAACTCAACTCATTTGTTTGTTTTTAGCCTTTGATCAAAATAGTACCAGTTTGTTAACCATATGAATTGAATTTCTGCTATGTATAGAGCAATATTCCAGGCCTCAATAGAGACATAAAATAAATAGAAGACATAGTTCCTGTCCTACAAGAACTCACAGTCATATGGGAAGCAAAACACACACACTTGGAGAAACAAAACCCATGAGATCAGTTAAACATACAATCAGTTGCAGGACACAAATACAGGAGTCTTCTCCTATCTCTCCCTTCTCCTTGCAGCGGGAGGAATCTGGCTCTCTGATCGATAAAAGGACAAAATGTAATATGACAAGAACAAGATTTTCAGTACCATCTAGAGGGATGCCTAAGAAGAGGACATTGGAGGTATCCAACATAATGCGTCTCATGAGGTTCAGCACATTGACATAACCCAATTCATTGGTGTCATCCTCCAGTTTATCCAGATGAATTACAGTTGAGTTAACACAAACAGCCACCATCCGCACAAGGCCTGGCCCAGATAAAGCTAAAAGGCACATATATATATAAAACAGTCAGTAAGCTGGAATTGAAATCAAAATAATTCAGTCAGGTGACGTCCACAGTCCAGAAGTAGAACTAAAGACCCCCAGTTACTAAATGGCTTGAGCACATCTAACATTCTAGGGGTTTTGCCTGCGTGTTAAAGAACTTGAAATACTGTTTAAGACAAACTTTTGTCTCACTTACAAACAGTGGTGAGAGGCAGATACGGATTTAAGTGGAACGCTTAGCATTTGCTCCAAAAGGCTGGATTAACACAGACAGAAGGAAGTTAAGAGAGGAGCAAGGAAATGGTGCATTCTATCAATGTAGATAGATATCTAGAGTCTAGGATGTTCCAGGGTAAAAATTTCTCAGAAGCAATAATTTTGGCCCAGTTTCCTGAAACACTCCCTCAGCTTCACTTCACTATCACTACAGAAGACATACCCAGATAGCTGATAGACTACCAAACTGCCACAAATGAATATTCTGCTGGGGCAAGAGAATAACCATGAAACTTTTGCTTTGAGGGATGAAAGACAATTTCATCAAGAAATGCTGCTAACTCTTAGTGATCACTTAAAAACAGTCTGTTTTATCAGTTTAATTTCAATAGGCAATGTGAATTTACTTGATCTCAAAGACAGGTGGGGTCCAGTTTGATGGACAATCTATATACAATCTATGCATCTCTTGGGCTTCTTGAAGGTCTAAGATAAAGATGCCAAAGGGAGCCGGATAATTAACTTAAAATCCTATTACCTCTTTAGAGCTAGGAAAGTTGTTGGTGAAGGCTAACTGCTCAATAAGTCTGAGCAAAGATCATTGAATTTGGAATCAGAGACCTGGGTTTGAAAATCCCCGCTGTCACTTATCATAGATATGGCTTTAGGCAAACCACTTAGAGTTTCTAGGCCTCAGTTTCCTCATCTTGAAAATGAAGACATTGGATTAGGTGACTTCTAATAGCTCCTACAACTCTAAATCTATGATCCTTTGATCCTTTTTGACTTGGATGATGCTGGTGCAGGGGGAGGGGGTAATTATTATAAATACTCATAAAGAAAATACAAGAAATATATTCTTCCCTTCTAGAGTCTGTGCATTCACTTAGATCAGTGTAGTCACCAAAGATTCATTTTCCCCAACATGTATCAGATCTGGAAGAAGACAGGGCTGTCTTCAGGATAGCTGTAGTAGTTTCATAATTCAGTAGCCATGAGGATGAACATCTGGGTGAGGGCTTTTTTGACACTTGCACACTTTTCTCCTATTCTAGAAGCTATGCAAATGGGGTCTTGTCTACTATATAGTTTAGCTAAAAGGGAGACGGCTATTTGGCACAGTACATTCTAGTTATACCTGAACATCATCTGAATGTGAAAATAATCATACAAGCACGATCTATGTTCTATCTAGAACAGTATTATGTCTTGGCCAGAGGCACTGGGGAATGAGTTATACCAAGGCATACCTCTTTTCTTCAATATTTACCTCAAAGCAAAGTATACTCAGAATACCTCAGTTTACTCTGAAACCTTATGTGGCCCAGTGGCATGAGCACTGGAGTGGGAGTTCCTAGGCATGGACTTAGGTGCTGACTGCCATGGTTGAGGTTTTTGCAGGGAAGGGAGCATGTCTATGATTTCACAGATATTGGCAGCTCTTGATATGGAACTTCTCCTCCCAGTGCATAGGAACACCTTCTTTGAAACTTGTAGTCTTAAACATTTGCCTGGGTCATTGAGGTGATCAATGTCATGCCCAGAATCACACAACCAAGATATCTCATATGTGGGATTTGAACCAAGAAGGGGCATAACTCTTAACCTCTTCACTTCTCAGTTTTGTCATATGTAATATGAGGAAGTTAGATTACGTCACTTATAATGTCTCTCAGCTCTATGACTTCTATGATATCTATTCATCATTCTATCATTTTCAAAACATCTGATCAACTTGATCAAGTCTGTTGTTTGGCATTGTATAGAGAAAACTTTTTAGTGATGAACAGTTCTAGATTGAACTAACCAAACATGCAGAGACTTTCTCTTCTTCTGTCCCATGAAGGAGACATTCTGATCCAAAGAGAAAACTAAAACTCAGATTGACACCTCAATCTACAAAATAACAGGATTGAGTAGAATTATCAAAATTTATCCACAGAGGGAAAAAAATAAGGATATAAGCCCAGAATAACTTGATTACCTTTTGTAAAGAAAGGTCGAATAACTTTCCAGAGAGCTGGGTTGTTATTAAATATGACACCATTTTCATGCATTCCAATACACTGTAACCCAAGTTTGCTTCCAAACCTAGAAATATAGTGGCTATTTTTCATTATATGAAACATACTTGAAGACCTGAAAAGAAAGGAAAAAATTTAGAAAATTTTTATTATTAGGAAATGCTCTTTAACTGACATAAATAATCTTACAAATATAAACTGACTTATTCATATGCTTTCCATTTCCCAAGTCTGGCCATGCCACTCCCCTCCTCAATGGCTCCCTATTGCCTCAGAGATAAAATTTAAACTCCTCTGTTTGACACTTCACAACCTAGCCCTAACACATCTTTTCTGACTTACTTCCTGTACTTTATGGTTCAGTCAAATTGGCTTTTTCTCTCTTCCTCATTTACAGCCATCTATTTCCCATCTCTTTGACTTTGTACTATCTGTCACCTGTATCTGGAATGAATTCCTTCCTTCCTCCACATCATGAATTCCTGCTCTTCCTTCAAGGCAGAGCTGAAATACCATCTTCTACACCAAGCCCTTCTTGTTCCCTTCCAGCTTCTAGTGACCTCTCTCCCTAAGTACTCCGTATTTAATTATCATGCATTTATTCAGTAAATAGTTATATGTGTACATATTATCTCCCTTTAAGAGAATAGTAATGAGAGTAAGAACTGTTTGTGTGTGTGTGTGTGTGTGTGTATTTGTATACCCAGCAACTAGCACTGGATCATAGCTCTTTAGCTTTTTTAGAGCACACCAGGAAAATGTTTTTTGATGCTAGACAACTACGAAGAGAAGTAAAGAGTTGAGGGAGCAGTTTGGTGAAAAGAACAATAGGTGGAATGCAAAAGAGCCTTGAACTTATCCCAGGACATTTTAATGGACAAAAAGCCCCAAACCAAAACTCCCAAAGTGCTGCCTGCCACGCACAGGATGGTGTCCTGCCTCCCTTTAAGCTCTCTGACAGATTGAAGATCCATGTACTAAGACAACCCAGAAGATGCTCTATCCATTCTTCTGTAAGAGTGAAACAGATGGTGAGCAGACACTGGTGTGGTTAAGACCTCAATGTCTTAATCTTCTACCAAAAGCTGTCCCCCTAATACTACCATCCACCACTCATAGTTTCTAGTCAAGCTTTTTTACTTCTGTTCAGTTTTGAGATAGATTTTAAAGAATGATAAAGATATGTGGAAAGTAAGAGGAGGGAAGGAGGGGCCTTTGCCATTGCTGCAGTGGTTGCCATCATATTTCAGCCTCTCAAGGTTGAAGGAATTTTTCCTGTTTCCTTGGCAACTTGCCTGCCTGATGGCTCACAAGCTGAGTTAGAATTACATCTGGAGGAACTGTCTCATGAGCTATGCTTGACAAGGACAAGGTGCCAAGATTCCCATTGTGCCCAATTGGTTATAGAGTATTCTCCTATAGTGCAGTAGGTGGTTCATGATAATGGTGATCATGTCCATTACAGAAATGAGAACTTGAATGATCATTCTGTTGTAGCAAAGTAAGTTAAAATAAAAATAAAACAGAGCAAGGTTGATAATTCAGGTCAGTTTTTTTTTTTTATGCAGACCACTGTGGTCCCCTTATTGTCCAAATCCAAAGTACCAGCTTTCACCAACTAACAGTGCTTAGATTGACTCCCTGCATGATGAAGAAATTGAGAGTGAAAATCAATTACTGTGGGCCAGAGACATTCTAAAAAGTAAGCCCCTTGAGAGCAGGAATTGTTTCATTCTTTGTGTTTACATCCCCATGGCTCAGTACAGTGCCTGGAACACAATAAGTTAATAAATTCTCATTGATTTGTTGACAAATTGATTGAGAAGGTTCTGTGGAAGATGTCAGTCAATCTGTTGTCATGTAACAGCTCTGCTCTGACTGAACCAATCAATCAATAAACATTTATTAAGCACTTACTATACTTAACATCTCTACCAAGGATGAAGACTAAATCCCCAGAGTGCTCAAGGGTACAACTCTGCCACAAATCAGGTTAAACAATCTAGCAGACCCAGTATTTGGCCCACTCCCCCAACCGCCACAGGGGAAGATTATAGAAGAATTACCAGAGATTGATCAATGTCAGTGAAAAGCAGGGATTTCTTCCACTGGACTGGAGATACAGCAAAGGGACTTGGAGCATGGCCAGCTCTACATGACCAAAATAAAGTGAAGAGTGAAGGTAGTGATTCATATCTTGTGAAAATGGAGAGTGTGTGTGTATGTGTGTGTGTTTGCCATATGCTCTATGAATTAATTCCTTAGCACCATCTCACATATACCATGTTTCCCCGATAATAAGACCTATCCCGAAAATAAGCCCTCTGGTGTTTTTCTGTCCAAAAAAAATTAATAAGACAGTGTCTTATTATCAGGGAAACACGGTAGATGTTTTTTTCAGTTCTCCATTATCATTTTGGCTGTAGAGAAACTTATCCTATCTGGGCATTATTAGAAACAAACAGAATTTATCCTTATCACAACATTCATTACCCTTAGGACAACACAAATTTCAATGTTAATAATAATGATATTGATAATTATATCTAGCATGTATATAATGCTCGGAGATTTGCAAAGCACTTTACATGTATTAGTTTGTCTAAACCTCAACACAATTGCATGATGTAGATGTTATTGCCATTTCACAGATGAGGAAACTGACTGAGATGGGCTAAATAACATTAGATCAAGTGTATACAGATATTATTTATGTCTTTTTAGTAGCCCTCTTCACACAAATGGACACATTTTTGTTTGACAACATAAACTGAGAGTTGTTTTTTAACCTAAATTATACAGTTACTTGCCTAAGCCTTAATTTAAGTATGTGCTTTAAGCCTTAACAATTTCATACTGGTTAATCAACCACACTGAAATGCCTCATTTAATAAACATTTGAATTAGTAGCGGAACAAATGAAGGAAAACAAGTATTTGAAGACACAGGTAACATGAAGTCTAAATACTAATGAACCAAAAATCTTTCAGAAACAAGATTCCATCTTTGAATCAAAGCACTCAGGGTTAAAGATAATATTTTCCTGCCTCCATCCCAAATAACCTAATGCATTAAACAATACAGAGTTTTGTAAAGTTTTTTTCTCCTCTTTCACAAGCAAATAAGGATGACAAAAAATTCTTCTATTTCATTCTAGGGTCTTTCTTCAATGTAGACAATACAGCAAATAGTATAAAACTGTTGGCTCAGAGGGAAAAGCCACCCTATATGGGATCTAGACACCTCAAAACATAGAGATCAGAGATCCTGGGTTTACTTTCTATCTGCCCCAATATCACTTATAATTATAGCAAAGATTTGGTGATGCTCTTAAAAAAAAATCTGAAAGGCAAAAAAAAAAAAAAGGCAAGGTATAGAACAGAGTACAGTAAGAACATTTTAGGACACTTTCTGAATATGTAACCTTTTTTTTGGCAGATGTCTCTGTAACTTTTGCACCTGCTTAAACTAAATTGTTCAGTACAACTCTGTCAGAATTGTTTTTGTTGTTATCTGCATGTTTCCTTCAGTCAGTAAATTGTGCTATTACCTGAAAATAATGTCCAATAGAGGGCGCTAACATCTTAAAAATGCTGAGCCAGAAACAACCTTAAGAATCAAGAACAAAAAAGGGATTGCAGAATTACAGATTCGGAGTTGGAGCTCTACCTTAGGAGTCCAATCTGGACTATTTATTTTATAATTAAAGACACTGCAGCCCAGTTTGGGGAAATAGCTTGTCCAAGATCACGTGGGTTGTAAACACTGGATTCTACATTTGGACTGTGGTCTTCTAACTTCACATCCAATGTTCTTTCTACTAAAGGAACTGGCAAAAACCATAGTGCATGCACTGCCTCTGCGGTCAGAAGACCTGAATTTGAATACTACCTCTAATGCATACTGTCACTTCAACTCCCTCAGGCCTAGGTTTCCTCCACTGTAAATGAGGGGATAAAATAAGATGGTGCCTGAGATGCCTTACAGGGCGCTATCTATTATTTATAATCAGTTTCTGCTGTATACACACACCACACACACACACACGCACACACATTGAACTTCTCTGAACAGAAGACCAGTAACTAACAATGTCACGGACAAAGTTCTTGAAAGCATTTAACATGGTGGGATCACGTCTGTGGTTTAGTTCTATTGGTCAATCTTCCCCTCCCCCAGGTCCACCCACGCAACACTCTGTGTCCTGCCTTGTGCCTTTGCACTGGTTGTTCTCTATACCTGAACCACTCCTCTTCCTTACCTCCACCTCTTGGAATCTCTGCTTCCTATGAGACTCAGCTCAAGGGCTACCTTCTTCAAGAGCTCTCTCTCTTATTCCCCCAACTTTAAGAGCTCTCAGGACTGTATATACCTTTATAAACAGTCAGTATATACATGGTCAACATATACATAGCATATGCTGTATATACATAGTTAAGAAACATTTATTAACTACCTACCATAAGCTACACACATATATAAATACACACATGTTGTCTACTCTGTTAGAATATAAGCCCCCTGAGGTCAGGAACTGCTTTGCTTTTGACTTTGTATCACCAACACTTGCACAGAGACTGGCACAGAGTAGGAACTTAATAAATACTTGTTAGTTGATTGATTTTATATAATCTGACAATTTGATTGCTATGAAGATCTTGTTCTGGAAAGACAACATGATATAATAGAGTGTTAGACTTGGAGTCAGGAAGGTTTGAATGTAAATTCTGCCTCTGATAATAACTACTTGTGTAACTTTGGGTAAGGCAGCTAGGTAGAACAGTGGATGGACTGCGGGGTCAGGAGTCAGGAAGACCTAAGCTCAAATCTAGCCTTCCATATTTACAAACTGTGTAACCTAACCCTGGGCAAGTCACTTAACCTCTGTCTACTTCAGTTTCTTCAAGTGTAATGTAGGGATAATAGCACCTATTTCCCAGGGTTATTATGAGGCTACAATGAGATAATATTTGTAAAGCACTTTGAAAACCTTAAAGTGTTATAAAAGTATTGCCTATCCTAGCCGGCTAGGTAGTAGAGAGGATAGAGCACTGGGCCTGGAGTTAGGAAGACCTGAGTTCAAATTCAGCCTCACACACTTCCTAGCTGAGTATTCCAGGGTAAATTACAAGTCTGCCTCAATTTTCCAACTGTAAAATGGGGATAATAGTGTCTTCCCTCCAGGGTTATTATGAACAAGAGAGGAAATATTTGTAAGGCACTTGGCATAGCATTTAATAAATGCTTGCTTTTTTATTTAGCCTTCCAGGGCCTCAGTCAAAGTACTGACTTAAATGAGTTATAGACAAGTTGCAATCTGCATTGGTGGAGGAAATTTCCACACCAGGAGGTACTGAGCAATCCCTAAGTTCTCTGCCCACCCAGCCCTCTTCACTGCCCTTATAATATACAAAGCCTGTGAATTAGTATAATTTCTTTACAGCCTCAACACATTTCCAATATGATGAGGAAGGAGACTCACAGCAATAAATGATCACATCAACCTGGTCCATTTAAGGTCATCCAAAACCAATTCTGAGCCTGCCTTAAGTGTCACCGTTTGATACATCTGTTTTTCTGTAAGGACAGAAGGGGTTTCCAGAAAATACTTCTATTCCTGCATCAACTCTATAACAAGTTGAGACTAATCTGAAATGGGTAACTGATTCCCTCCTAGTTTAACCATAGCTTCCATGTAACCTTAAAATTTTTCAAAAGAGAGAAAAAAAACTAACAAAATTTTCTTACAAAAAGAAAAAGCCTTCTAGTGTCAAAAGGGGGTCTTTCCAAGAGTTACTGGCAGCTCTAGATAAGATTTGAAAAGTCAGCAGGAAAATAAGGGAATTGAGACAAATACTTTCTCCCTAGGAAGAGTTTGCCTTCAATAACAGGGTGGCATACCTGTGAAGTAATTAAATTAATTGTAACTTAGCGTGCATGTGAAAAGTTTGGGCAAAGAGGACAAGGAGGGAAATGGAAAGATGGGGGTGGGACAAGGAGGCTGTGGAGATCTCACTGCTTGAATAAGCTTCCCTGGCTTCATTAAGATTCATAGGAGCATAGATTTAGAACATGAATAGTCATCTAGTCCTGATTCCACCCTTTAATGATGGGGAAATTGAGTATCAGATGGGTTAAGTGACTTGTTTGAGGTCACACAAGAAGGGCTTTGCTGTTGTTAATAGAACTGTCCTAGTGATGGTGTATAAGTTATTTCTCAAAATATTTTTTAAAAAGGAATAAAATTGTGATGCCTGCAAGTTCTTTCCTTCCAAAAGTAGAGCTGTCTGCAGTTGGCTTCAATAAATACCCTAGAAGAGGAAGAGCTCTATTCAGGGAGTAAATGCTTGGTCTTGAATCTGCTGCTGGGCTAATACTTCCCTCAGAGACACTTCTTTATTCTATCACTTTCTAGGGTCTACTCTTCCCCCAGAACTCTATTTTTAACTAAATCATCTTAAAAGTTTGATTGAACTCATCAATTGAGTCTAGTAAGAAAGCTTCTCCAGAGTAATACAGAATGGCAGGTAATTATATGATAGCCAGAATTACCTGGCTAGAAGCTCTCATAGGCAGTCTAAAATGAGAAGCTGATACCTTTCTTTTTAGAAAGATCCTCTTCCCATGAAAGAGCCTTGTGGTTGGTTCAACCAATACATCTTTGAACTGTGACTCAAGCTTCCTCTAGTCCTTGGGAACTTGGTAGATATTATCAACTCAGGTCAGAGATCCTGAAGTTAATGGGACCATTTCACCTATTTGATGAGGAAAGAAGGTGTCTGGGTAGACAGAAGCCCAGATGGGACAGGACAGGCATTGAGCAGGAAAGAATGGCTAAATGGTGAGTGGCAGGAGTTTGAGCAGGTCACAGTAAGTATCCTCATCTAACAGTCAAGATTACAAATGGTGAATGGGGAATTCTTAAAACAGCTGGCTGCATAAGTAGCCAAAATACTGATTTTCTAAATGATTTTAAATTAAGTGGTTCAGATGGAAAATTAGTTTCAACTTGTTGGTAAGAACGCTGTCCAAGGTAGAAAAAAGGGGCAAAACTCAAACTGTATGTTTTGACTATTATGGTGAGTTAGGGTGGCTATTTGCATAAATCATATAAACATTACCTACCGGGCATTTATGGAAGCTCTACAATACCACTTGAATATAAAAGAAAGTAATCCAAATAGTCAAATACTTGTAGACCAATCTCAAACATCTGGATATTAATTCCACCCCCTCCCCAGTTTTCCTCTAAATAACTAGTTCAAGGAAGATAAGCTAAATTCTAGCTCTAGCATTTGGTAATTCTTTTAGGCTATGAAGGTCTTATTTAGTACAGTTAAGCAACAATTTATTAATTGATAGTCTTGACCTGAAGTAAAACAACTTGCAAAAGTGCTTTACTTACTTTTTTTTAACCAGACTTATGATTTCATGGGCATAAGAAATTCTCTCTAAAAATGGGGATCAATACTTGCATTATAACTGGTAGTCTTAGTTGCTGTGGCAGTAGGAGGTTAAACAACTACTACTCTTTTCAGAATAATATTTAATAATATAAAATGCATAATAATAACAGTAACTAGCATTTATATAGTGCTTTAAAGTATTCTCTCATCTATCCTCACAACAACTATGGGGGGGGGGTAGGTTCTATTACTATCCCTATTTTATAGAGGAGGAAACTGAGGTAGGAAGTAGTTAAATGACTTGTGCCACTTAGCTGCCATGAAAATTTTAAAATACATAAAACATATTACAAAAAGAAAACCAATTATATTGAAATAAAGTTATCAAAATATTTTTTAAAAAAGTATATAGACTTCAAATTAAGAACTCTTAGGGTAGATGATGTGCAAGTTCCCTTCCAGTTCTCCATCTATGCTGATTTTTGTTTTTTATGTCACATTCATTTACCAGCCTACCTCTTCAAATTGAACCTTCTATAGAGACAAAGAAAAACAACTAAGCAAAAGCATCTGATAATAGAGATCAGGTCTGATAATATTCTGCAATATAATATTCTTCCCTGGTAGTCTTTCCTCCCCATCCCCTGCCCCCCAAGGAGGAAATAAATTTCATTTTTATCTTTTATAGAACTTTCCTTGGTTTTCCTATTATCCAGGATCATCTTCCTTTGAGTGATCTTTCCATGTACATCATCATAGTCACACACACACATACACGCACACAAATGTTCCCATGTTTTTCTAAATTCCTCATTCGTACTTTCATACTACACAACAATATTAAATTACATTCATACATCATGATTTTTTCAGCCATACCCTAGTGATGGTCACCCACTTTGTTTCCACTTCTTTGCTACCACAAAGAATACTGCTATGAATATATTCAATCATTTTTGCCTTTGATTTCTTTGAGGGTTCATGTCCAATAAGAGTATTGTTGGGTCAAAGACATTTTGTTTGTTTAATTCTATAATGAAATCTAGAAAGGCTGGACCACTTCACAGCTCTCTCAACACAGCAACATTTTACAGATGAGGAAACCGGGGCAGACAGAAGCTAAGTAATTTGCCTATTGTCATACAGCTAGTGTCTGAAGACAAATTTGAACTCAGGTCTTTCTAACTCTAGGCCCTAATGCTCTATCCACGTTCTCACCTTTCCCCCATGTTTTTTACTGCTGCTTTCTATGTAGTAAAACCTTAGCCTTTAAAAATTTGCCTCTCCCTCATTATTAGTGACTTGGAGCACATTTCCATATGACCATTTATACTTTGCAATTTTTTGAAAACTGTCCATATCCTTTGACCATTTATCTACTAGAGAGTGACCCATTCTACTTTGGATAGTTTCCATTGTTAAGAAAATTTTCCTTAAAGATAGCCTAAATCTACTTTTTTGCAACTTCCATTGTTTCTAGCTCTGCTTTCTGGGGTCAAGAAGAACACTGTGCCTCTCTTAATGTAGCCTAAAATCACATAATTTATTTTGAGCCATATCACAGCCAAAATTAGACCAGCATTAGAAAGGCAATTTGGACAATTCAGTCCCTCAAAACTTTTTTTCTTGGTAATTTATTTTTTCAAGATTTATTCAGAAATTGCTTTCTTCTACCCATCAGGTGGATCATGTACAATCCTGTTTTCCACATAAGCAACATGAGCTGTAAAATGCAATTGGCTTGTTTTTCTGTGATTTGTCCATTTGGCAGAACAGAGTAGTACAGAACTGGAAATACATAAGCTATTCCCTCAAGCAAACCGGACCAGCCAGATTTCTTTTTGTTATAATCCAACAGTACTGTTAATTCGGCTTTTAAAATTGGCTTTTAAACTCTCATTAATACCTTTATTATATATTTACAAATCCTCTGTCAAGATTTGTTAAGAGAATAATTCAACTTTCCAACTGTTTTACCTATAAATGTCTCAATTTGAGTAAAACCTAAATTATTCAGTGTGTCTATACTGTTCAATTTTATCAGGTAAACTGATCAACCATGTACCTTACTTTGCTTGTAATTACACAATCATAGAAAACATCTTAAAATAATGAAATAATTATTATTTATAATAAAAAGCCCAAATTAAAACTTTCTAATGTTATTTCTTAAAAGATTAAAAATATTTACTTGCTTATAATGAGTGTCTCCTCTCCACCAATCCATACTCTCATAAATTCACCGTACATCTTATTGTAATAGTTACAGGCACTGCCTATTCCCATCCACAGAAATCTTCCATGTGAAAGAAGGGGTCCAATTCCCATACAGTAACCAGGACCTAGAAAAAATATTCAAAATATAATCACTATCTTAGCTCACATTAAAAACCAGATGCTGTTTTTATATCATACAAATTCTTTTAAATCTGAATTCTAATGTAAATTCTTGAGTTTCCATGGAAATTAAATTAAATTAAAATTTAATTTAATTTAAGCAGTATTACTTTGAAGAATTTTTTCCTTTAATAAATAAGAGATAATTAGCAGATGAAGTAATTCAATTTAATATTAGTCCTACTAAAGCCTAAATGAACTGGGGGTAGATTGATTTCTCATTTTGGATAATTTTGTCTGTCAGCTGATCAGGTAACAAACACAGGAATCTTAGTGAAAGAAATATAGTTAAACCATTTGAATTGTCTAATAATGCTCCAAATCTGTCTTTTGTGTAAAAAAAAAGTGACTGAGTCAAGATTAAACTGAATCGTCATTTTGGAGTAACCATTTTACAGATTATTAAACTGACAGATCAAGTGAGTCCTACAACTTTATAATGATAATAATGTCTATCAAAACATATAGCTTCACTTTTAAATACTGCTTCATTGGTAAAGGAGAACTTTAGTCTAAACAAAGTGGGCCAAAGAATTGAACAATTATCTAATACCTGATCAAGGCCAGCCAATTTGGATAATCTGGGCCCAACAATCCATTCCCCCATCCCCTTCCCCAAAGAACCGATGTTTTGAATTCAAATAATTGACTCAGTTCCCCACTTCACATTGCTTTATGCAAACATATCCAGAGAATTGCAAAGGCACTTAATTCATCATACTGATGAAAAAATTTATATACCGCTTATTTCAAAGCACCAAAAGAAGTGATCTGAATTTAACTGGTTGTGGCAAAAGGTTTTTTTTTTAAATTTGAGATAGTTTTGTGGTTTTATTATAAATAACCTTTCTAATTTTCTTCCTTTTAAACTCAAACTGTCAATTACATTACATTTAATGAGAAGATCCTTTCCCTCAACAGCCTGTAAACTTTAGGTTTATAGAATTAAATGTACAATCATAGAATCATAAAATTTTGAAGTTGATGATCATCTAGTCTTACCCCTTCATGTAGCAAGTGAGAAAATGGAGGCCCTGAAATGTAAAGGTCCCTGCCTAAGGTCAGATAGCTAGCTGGTGGCAGACCTGGAATTAGAATCCAGGTTGTCTGATTCTGTTTGATTTTTTTTTTTTTACAATCTTGATAATATAAACTTTGATCTAAATTATCTGAACTGGTTCTCTAGTTTTTAATTCACCAAATTACTATCAATACTTAGTTTTACAATGGCTAGGTTAGAGTAGCCACAAAGGCAGCTTTTCTTCTAACTCCTAAGAAGATGGCTATCATTTTATATCAGATAAAAAACAAAGAAACCAAATTATCATTATACACACATACACACATATGGGCACACACATAGGCATATGTGGATTTTAAAAATAAGAATACAACATATGGTTGTTTTCCTGTAGAAGATTTTTTTTAATAATAGCACAAGTCTTTCAACTCAGCAACCAACTTTTATATTTAAACCATCCCACACAGTTCTAACAAAGGATTGACCAATCAGTTTTCATCAGTTTTTGCAGAGGTAATTATTTTGTAACACGAACAACAACAAATTCTTAAGTATTTTTATAATTAGATTTATGCACATGTCCTAAGAGGTTAAGATTTCCATGCATTTTACACTTTAGGGAATCATTTTAGGCTGTTCTTATATGGTGCTAAGCATCTGGATGAAACCAAAAATCCATTCAAATACTGGATGTTTCAACCTATGTAATTTGGTAACACCTGGAGATATGAAAAGAAATGACAGAAATCCTAAAATTTTCACTTTTCATCCTAATATTTGGCATTGTGTCAACATAACCCTAATATTTACTTAGAAACAAAAAACACTTAAAATTTTTAAAATGGAGAAATACAGCTAATAAAAGCCATAGTTTAATTCAGCAAACCAAGTAAAGAGCTAGGAATTTATGTGAAACTAATAATCCCAATGAGGTTTAATTTACTCACTGACAGTCACACAGAAATATCAGAAAGCTGATTAAGATTTTTTGCCCACTCTAATGGTCAACTTTATGTCACCTGATCACATTGTGCTCTTGCCAAAATCAGCTGTTAAACTAGCCCAAAGTACCAGGCTGAGGCAAATGGAGAGCCAGGCAATTATTTGGATAATTCAGGGGAAAATATTCCATAATTATTTAGCTACTCTGCCAAGGCTAGGCATTTTGTTCTACCATAACTTGCCTAGTTATCTCTGGCTGTGCAGACCAGACTTTCAAAAGCCTAATAAACATGCCTATGAACCACAATTACAGACAATATTTGACATGTTTCAAGAGTCCTGCCATGAGAAGCTTTAGCTAAAAACTAAAAATATAAATACTTACAGCAAATCATTTAGGCAATCCCCAAAACAACAGCTTTGTAGGTCTTGTGACTTGCAAAATCTGGATAATAATCTCAATTTTCTAGTTTTCTCTCCCTATGGATTTCATTGTGGTGGTTTACAGCAGAACTTAAGATGGGAAATGAAAGGAATGGAGACAATTCCTTCCTTCCCATTTCTATCCCAGCACCCATCCAGTCTTGACCACTAAGCCTGACCACCCTTTTTGAGAAAGAGGAGAGGAGAAAAAGAATAGGGTAGAGGGAAAAGAAGGAGGGAGATTGGAGGCAAAGTGGGAGGGAAAATTGAAAGAGCTGCTGAAGGCTGTCCAGAGTTCACCTGCTAAGAAAAAGTGGAATGAAATGAAAGCTGTCATTAAAAAAAAAAGAGTTGGAATTCAATTTCCAACATCCCCTCACTCTACCTCATCTCAAGCCTCAGTTTAAGAGGATTTTCTTGCCAAGTGTACCTTAGGAAAGAAAGTGAAGTATAGAACTGAGGCATTTATATAGATGGTTTTAAAGGGCTAGATGGATTTTAGGGGTTCTGACAAACTGGCTTAAAAACAAAAATTTGACTTGGATTATCTAGAAGATCAATTCTACAGTTCACCAGAACCCTGGCTATAGGTTTCACACCATGCCAGTGGCCTTTTATTCTGCCTTTACATTACTGTGCAAGATTTTCTCCAATTCTGTTGCCCCAACGCCCAAATAAACTTTCTGCTAAGCAAGAAAAAGAAATATTTTTCACCTCTGTTTTACCTGGTATTAAGGAAGTGTCTTCATAACTCCAAACCATGAGGAGAAAGCAGGTGAGGAGGAGGATGGGCATAGTAGCAGCTGGCATTGCCTCAGGTACCATGCCGGTGAGGTTGTAATGCATTGGGTTGAGCATATCCAGGATCATCTTTTCTTTCTTGCTTTCAGGGAATACTGTTTAAAAACCTACAGAATGGCAGAAATCACAGAGAAGTCCAATATAACTTTAAGCTACAACTCACATTCCCCCTGCAAAGTACCCTATAGTACAGATAGCCCCTCCAAATGCAAGCTTTGATTTATAATATGATTGGACACTTAGACAAGACAAATTTGTGGTTACAAGTCAAAACAAGCAATTAGAAGTTAGACTCCTTGGCTTGAAATAATTTCTGACCTTGGTAGTCTTTCTCAGGTTCTTTTAGACACTTGACCTGATAAGACTTTGATATCTTTAAAATTGCCCTTGAGTTAGAAGAGTGACGTGCACACCAGCTAGGGCACCAAATTTCTAACCAAAATAAAAGGAGATGAAGTTCATTCCAGAGATTGAATCATCTCATGAGCTCAGCTGAAGGTTCTATTTTGCAAATCTGCCTTTCAAAACAAAAACCAAAGCCTTCCCCCTCTGCCCCCTCCTACCCGCCCCCTACCCCCACCCCGCCCCACTCTCTTGTCCAAACTGTGAGCTTCCAAGATAAGATGTTGCTTCCTAGGGTGCTGAAGGGATTTTGTTCAGGGCCCTCAGATGATTTAATTTGAGCTCAATTCTACAGTTCTCACCCAGGAAAATCTCTTGGCTTCAATGGAGTCCAAAATCTTTAGGACATTACTGAATCTTAAGCAATACCAAAGAGAGCCACTAGTAGGCCTAAGTCATAGAGAAAAGAGAAAAGAGGAAAATAGGGAGGAAAAAAAGAGGGGAAGGAGAGAAGAGAGGGATGAGAAAAGGAGAGGGTAGGATGCCAACAACTAACTGTCTTGTAGAACACTCAGTGAAATCAATGCCACATGCCCTCTCTACTAGAGCAACCACATTTTATTTTTACTTTCTGGTTATCCTGTATTATTCATACGTGTACTACTCAATCTGGCTTTTTCAATACAGAGGCTTTCAATAGAGGTTTATGCCATCTGTGCTATGAGAATATAATGTTACAGGCCCCGGTCTAAGAGGTTCAGCTGTTTTAGAAAGATCTGTGTACTGAGGAAAGACACAAAATTAAGGTCTGTAGTTTTCTCAGTGGCATATGACATGTGTATTTGACCTCATTTAGGAATTTTCCCAGCCTGGGTGATTAAGATTAACTCTGGAGTAGACTTAGGCAACATCTATGAACTATCAAAAAAATTCATAATTCACGTGTTGTGAATACACCAACTATCCAGACTGCTTGAAATATAAAGTTTTTTTTAAAAAAACGGATCTGTTTTTTTTCATTCATTCATTCCACAAACATGTATTGAGTACTTAGTACAACAAACAAGGCACTGTGCTGTACCCTAATCTAGGCTCACATATTTAGTTCTGGAAAGGATCTTAGATATCTGGTCTAGACTCTTTATTTTGCAAGTAAGATTCTGAGGCCCAGAGAGGTTAAGATCATACAGCTGGTAGAGCTGGCATTCAAACTCATGTTTGACTCCAAATTCAGCATTGATTCCATAGTACAAGACAGTGTACTTCCTCATCTTCCCAATAAGACCTCATTGGAATGCATCATACATGGTATGCTGCTGTTCAGGCCTTTCAGTCGTATACAACTCTTCATGACCCCATGGTTTGCCCTTTTGTTCTCCAACTCATTTGACATATGAGGAAACTGAGGTAAACAGGGTGAAGTGACTTGCTCAGGGTCACACAGATAGAAAGTGTCTGAGGCCAGATTTGAACTGGGGAAGATGAATGTTCTTGACTTCAGGTTTTGGACAGCTGCACCATCGAGCTGCCCCGTGGTTCCATGATCTAGGAAATTCAATATTTGAGTGGAATGAATCTCTAGAACCATCATTAAAACTAGTTTCTTGTTTGACTAGGGTTTGGCTTTTGTGGTTGTTTCATTTTGTTTTTATGTTCTAATTTCTAAGGCAAAATTGTATCTGATTTGGAATAATGTTTTTGTGCCATTGTGATGATATTGATATCTCTTTTTTAAATGCATTAAAATGAAACAGGTTGGAGGAAAGGACAAACAAGGGGACATGAACAATAAAGTTAGGTTCCTATTTATATCATTAATTTATATAAATTTCAGTTTTAGTTCCAGTAATAGAGACAGAAGTTAGGAGCAGAGGATTTTTTTCTCCTTTCTTATATTGTTTCTATATTCTTCACCTCATCAGGGTATCTGGGTAGTGTCACTTTTAAGGTCAAATTATGAAGTAGTAATTTTCTTTGACATGTCTCCCTTACCCAAACCTTTTTCTCTTTCCCCCTTTCCTATTCCTGTTGAGTGTGCTACCATCCATCCAACTAGTCACCCAGAATTGAAACCTTGGTGTGATGCTAGACTCCTGTTGTAAAATCTTAATTTTATTTTCACAACATCTTCTTCCCCCTCTGACACTGCCACCACCCTGGACAATAGCAACAACCTTCTCTTTAGTCTCTCTGCCTCACATCCTTTGCCCCTCTAATCCATTCCCTCAGTTGCCAAAGGGACTCTCCTAAAACTCAGGTCTGACCATATCAACCCACCCCACCCTCCTCAGTAACCACCAGTGGCTCCCTGTTACCTCTAGAATAAAAAATAAAGTCCTGTGTGGCATTTAAATCCCCTTCCTACTTTCCTAATCTTCTTATACCTCACTCCTTTTCAATGAGGGAGCACACTCCCATCTGTCTAAACTAGTCTGTTTGCTGTTCCTCATATGTGTTAATCCGTCTTACACCTCTGTGTATTTCCGCTGCTTCTCTCCCAGGCCTGTAATGCTCTCCATCCTGACCTCCAATTCCCAGCTTCCCTGACTTGCTCAGAACTCAGCTTGAATCCCACCTTCTTCAGGAGGCCTTCCCTACCCTCAGTCTCTTCCCTTGAAGAATACCTTCCATTTATACTGTGCCTGTATGTATATGGCTGTTTGCATGCTGTCTCTCCCACTAGAACGTGAGCTCCCTGAGAACAAGAACCAAGTTACAAGTTACAAGAACAAGTCTTTTCTTGTGTGTCCAGTGCTTATATATTTGACACATAGTAAGTCCTTAATAAATGCTTCCTGACATTCCTCCTTTTGGCTTAATTTCTCCTACCTAGGAGACCCAGGACTATTTGTGTTTCACTTCTTGAGGCCTGGATTTTAGTTTTTAAAGTAATTCCAAATAAAATATTAGCTGCTAAGTAAGGGCTTAAAGTGTTGTACTTCCCAAAGACAGTTGCATTTAGATTAGGAAGTCCTAAAGGCAGTAAAGCCTTCGCAAAAGGAGTACAAATGACAAAGGAGGGGGAATATTTGAGGACAAAGAAAGGCTTTCATAGTGCCTCCAAACCCATCTTGTGAATGACTAAGGCTGGCTCTATGCCTGGACACCACATAGGCAGATCTGTTTGTGTGTAGCAGGTGAGCATTTCAATATCTCTCTGGTGTCTCCCAAATGTTGACTAATAAAGAGAGAGTCACCTACCTATCTTACTTGTAAGTACTCATCAGCTGCTGCTAAAGTTATTCATTGACACAAAATAAATAAAAGACAATATATAAATTCAGATTGTCATTATTATTACCTATGTGGGTAAAAGACAACAAAAAGGTACCAGAATCCCAATAAAAGTAGCATACATTCTAAGTTCACACAGGAGGAAAAGGTCACAGATGAAAGGGAACTTCTAGGCAATCCTCATTTTAGATATGAGAAACTAAGGCCCAGCAAGAGGGTTAGAGATTTGTCCAAGGTCACCCAGCTAATAAGTCAGGGGAGCTGGGATTTGAACCCTGACCTTCTTAGTCTAAATACTGTATTCTTTCCATGGTGCTGTGCTGCTTGCCAATCCCCAAGATGAAAACACAGAATTTGATGAAATGACCCCAACAATCCGGATTAGAAGTGAAAAATTACGGAAAAAATAATTTTGCCTCTCCCTACCTTGTCTTCCCAATGAAATGACTAATGAGTGGAACAGTGGGAGAAAGAGTGCTTGATTTAGAGTCAGGAGACCTGGATTCAAATCCTGACTTTGTTATTCACTATCTGAATCTGGGCTAGTACACCATTTTTCTGGATCTCATTTTCTCACCTATAAATTGAAAGGTCCTTCTAACTCAAGATATACTAAATATAAAAGTCTGAATAGTTATGTCCCAAAATAAATTCAACAATAATTAATTAGGTGCTAAGTTGCAAGATTTTGAGCACGTAAGAGATTTTGATATAGGTGATGGGGGAAATCTCAACCTGTACGCTGTGAGGAATTAAACTCCTCCACCGTAAATCAGAAACCATCATATAACTTAAAGTCCTGGGCCACTGAGAATCTGGATGAGAATCCTGCCCATGGTCACGTAGCTAGTCTCATGTCACATCTGGGACTTGAACCAAAGTCTTCTAGATTCCAAGGCCAGACCTCTCAAGGTGTTTATAATGTTTTATTTGTCATTCAAGCTAAACTTTAATTTCGTGTTGATTGTTTTTTTAAACTCCATACTTGGGAAAAAATCAGGAAAACCTGGGTTCAAGTCCCACCCCTGACACATACTGACTATATCACTTAATCTCTCAGTGCCTCAGACAGCTCTCTAAGACAGTAAATTGCAGAGAAGGCTCTCATTTGCATTGATAGAGTTTCTATACCAAAGGAATCATTCAAATCAACATTTATTAAATACTTGCTATGTGCTAGACTCTGTGCTATGCACTGGGTATAGTTTTAAAATCACAGGTCTAATTAAAAACAGCAGTGTGTGGCTGAAACCCTATTAGTGTCTATATGTGTTGGGGAAGCATTTATGTGGGTGGGGACTGAGTTTCTGGATGCCTGGTAAGATTTAAACACTTGAAACTTTACCTCCCTCTGTGTGTGTGTGTGTGTGTGTGTGTGTGTGTGTGTGTGTGTGTACTGAAACCCTGCTACTGTATGTGTGTTTGAGACCCTGTTAGTGTGTGTATGTTTCTGCACTGAGATTCCAATAGTTTGTGTATGTGTCTGAGTATGACTAAGACCCTGTTAGTGTGTTTATGTCTGTGTGTCTGTCTGTGTATCCGTACTGAGACCCTGTTACTGTTGTGGCTGAGACCCTGCTGTGTATGCGCGCGCATGTGCACGGGAGGCCAGGCCGGCCTGGGCCAGGCTGGACCGCGCAGGCCCAGAGGCTCTGGACCCCCGACCGCACTTAACTGTTGGAAGCCTGAGTGGCCCGCGGGTCCCTCTTGGGGCTGCAGGCCTCGGGGCCGGGCTCACCAGTTCCTTACCCCGCGGGGCAGGGGCATCTTGGCCAGGCCTGGGCGAGGCCCCAAGTCAGGAGCGCCTGGTGCCCATGCTGTGTGAGCGAGGCCAGGGGCCCGCCAGTCCATGTGGGGCCCCCGCTGGGCAGGGCAGGCCCTGGTCCGTCCCCTCTCGGGTCCCCCGGCAGCGGAAAAACGGCGGCCTCGCCACCTGGGTTCTCCTTCCCGGGGCTGCCTCCCTGCTGGTGCCGCCCCCACGCCGGTGCTTCCACTCTGCTGCTCCTGGGGCTGCTGGCCTATAGTCAGAAGGGGTCCGAGAGGCTGGCAAGCCCTCATCTTACTGATGAGCCATTAAAGATTGGCCCAGGACCACCCACCCAGTTAGTTAAATGACAGAGCCAGGATCCAGACCCAGGCCCTTCACGTTCATCCCTCTTCCGCTTTGCCCTTGAGTCCTTGGATTCCGTGTTCAGAGCCCTTTCCGCGGTGCCCTCCGTGGGCTCCCTTGGGATCACAGGATTTAGGGCTGTAAGGGCCTGAGAGGACACTGAACAATCCCCTCCCCTCCTCCACTGCTTTGCAGATGTGGAAACTGAGATCCAGGGACGTTCAGCAACTTGCACAAAATCTTGAAACTGCAAGAATTTGAAATCAGGACCATGAGTGTGGAACATTGCCACTGCTGTCATACAGAAATGACCGTACGGGTTAGTTTTGCTGAATTGCTTTCTTCTCTTTCTTTATTATTTTCTTGTCACTGGGCTACTGCTTGTTGTGGAAGGGAGAGAGGAATGATTTATTCCCCCTCCCCCAAAAATCAAGATATCGATTTAAAAATAATTGTTTTTGAAAGGAAAAAAGAGAGAACAGCTCCTCTATTTTGGCAGTTTTAGAGAAGCTTTAGTATGTTTCTTTCGTATAAAAGTGATTGAAGCACCAAGTTGGGTGTCTGGATGGATATATGCTGGCGCTCTATCTTTCTACCAAAACCAGAGCAGCTGACAAATGTGGTTCACCTTACCACCACTTAATCCTTCAAAAACTAAACAAAGTGACAGAGATAACTGTAATTCTGGCTCTGGTTCTGACCAACAAAAAGAAACTGGCAACCTTGTGCCATTTCAAGGCTCCAAACAACAGGACAAGTGACTACTCCATTAGAATATTTCTGAAAGAGAAGAGAAAAGCAGGGTATGCTTTGACTTGTGCCCTAGGTTTGGGGAAAACAGATTTTAAACAGTTCTGAGAAAAAATAGGTATGATTTCAATGGCTTAATGTTTTGAAAAGGGAGCTGCCTAAAGGGGGATAGGAAGTTAGCAAGAAAGATATGAAGATACACAGAGATAAGATTCTGATAATGAAGGAAAAGAGAGGCTGCCTACAAAGACAATGTGGTTGCATAGAGAACTAATTTTTTTAAAAGCTCAGATTTTAAAAAGATTGTGTAAGAGAGGGAAGCAAGAGCAAGTTATAGAGCCTGAATACAAAAGAGTCATATGGTCCTAGAGGCATTATGTCAGGACTGTGGAAGCCCAGAATGCTCTGATACTAATGAAAAATGATAAGAATGGGATTAAATGAATAGATAAATGAGCTTTGTTTGAAGGTACAAGAAGTACCAAAGAAAGAATAAGACTGATGCTTGGGGAAGATGGAATGATGATGATAGCAGATGATGGTTGGAAGACTAATCTACTTTGCTTTTGTTTTGCTTTTCCAAGGAGAATGATCTTTGTACTGGGGAGGATAGAGCAAAAAGAGCTGATAGGAAGAGAAACCAGAGATGAGAGAGTTTAATTCACAAGGTCCTGTTGAACACTATACTAGAAAACTGAAAGAACCAGCAGAAATGATAGCTAAGCCATTGTTGGACATCTTTAAACAATGTTAGGAGAATAATAGAGGTGCCACTTGACTGGAGAAGGGCAAATGTCTCAACTTTTAAAAAAGAAGAGTGTAGGTTTTTTTAATTATAGCATATTTTATTCCCTGACAAATATCTAAAATATGTTAAGAAGATTGTGTGTGTATGTGTGTGAACAAGTTAGAAAGGAAAGAAGTTATCACCTCAAGCCAGTGTGGCTTCATCAAGAATAGGTCATACTAGGAGGCTAGGTCATGCAGTGAATAGAGCACCGGCCCTGGAGTCAGGAGGACCTGAGTTCAAATCCGGCCTCAGACACTTAAGACAAAAACTAAATGTGTGACCTTGGGCAAGTCACTTAACCCCAATTGCCCTCCAAAAAAAAAAAGAATAGGTCATACCGATGTAATCTCACTTCCTTTTTTTTCACAAGGTAATTAGATTGGTACATAGATTGGAAGAATGCTGTAGATATGGCTTTCTTATGTGCTACAAGTTCTGGTACTATTCTACCAACTCCCACCAGTACCTATCATCATCATTAATATTGTAATTATCATTATTATTGTTATAATGTGGGCCACCAGAAAGTGACTATTATCTCTCCTTAGGGTTCCAGGGATGGTATTGAAGGGTTGAGAGTAGTTTCTTATCTTTTTATGATTCTTATCACTGTGTAATGATCATCAATTGACATCAATCAGCTAGCCAAACATCTTTTAGAAACATATATTTACTACGGGGCTATATTGTGTGAAAAATTGAATGAAATGAAATTCTGTAGAGACAAATGTAAAGTTCTGTAACTGGATATTTTTTAAAGCAAATATCACAATACAGAATGGGAGAGATGTGGCTAGATAATTCCTATGAAAAAGATCTTGGAGTCTTCAGAGAGTTCAAATTCAATATGAGTCAACAGTACGATGTGGCATCAAAGCTAATGCTGTTTTCATTAAGATGGGCATAGTGTCTCAAACAAGGGGGATGGCAGTCCTGCTCTGCTCTCTTTGGTCAGGCCACATATGGAGCAAGTGTTCAGTTCTTGAGTCCTCGTTTTATTAAAGATATATACAAACTGAAGTATATCTAAAAGTGGGCAACCAGAATGGTGAGAAGACTAGAAAATATGTCAGAATTCACTTGAGAGAATTGAGGATTTTAGCCTGGAGAAAAGAACTAGAGGATTTATAATAACTGTTTTCAATAATTTTGTGAGTTGTCATGTGGAAGAATGATACAACTTTTTTTCTTTTTTTTTTCCTCTTGTTTTCAGGAGTGAGAGTAATGGGTAGAAGTTACAGAAAAACAGATTTAGGCTTGGCATAATGATAAATTTCCTAACAACTGGAGAGCTACCCCAAAGTAGAAAGGACTGCTTTGTGAGTCCCACTCATTGGAATGGTCAAACACAGACTAAACGATCACTTGTTGCTGCAAGTGGATCTTAGTATTTAATTAAGAAGCAAAGTAAGCTGTACATAATAGAGACCTATATTTTCATGTGCAATCCTTTCCCCTCTACCCTTCTCCCTTTATGTATATACAAATGGGTGTCCTTTTTGGTCTCTTTGTTAAGTTTAAAATCAAAATCAAAATATTGATTGTTAACCCAAGTACAGGTTGGATTAGTTTGATGGTCTCTTTCTGGTTGTGTGAAAGTACATCTTTAAGAATAAGTTAAAGCTTCTCTCTCTCTGGAGAGCTTACTGGCTAGCGACCCCAGCAAGAAGTTTCTATTTACCACCTCTTCCCTCACTCATTTATTCTTTTAGCTCCTTCTCCCTATTTCTGGTGCCTTTCCATTCTTCCAAGTGTCATTATACAGGTCAAGAAATGGGCTAAGAGAGATTAAGAGATTTGCTCAGGGTTACATAACTGGTAAGTGTCTTAGATCTTCCTAACCCCAAGTCCAACAACTGGTCCCCAACCCAACTCTGGTCAGTCATACTGGCAGGTCTCCTATCTAGGTGCAATTGTGTGTGCCAAAAGCAGTTACAGATATGGCCTTTGAAAGGCTATACGAAAGGGAACTTAGATGCCCATTCCCTTCGTCTTACACAGAAGAATTGGCTGAGGCCAGGAGAGGCAACGTGACTCGTCCAAATTCACAAGGTAGTAAATGACAGTGCACGTTTGAATACAGTTCCTCTATCTCTGAATCTTTGCACCTCATATGCCCCACTGCAGGTGCCATTGTCCCATTTTTTTCAATGGCCAGTAATTTTCCATTGTTCATCTTCCATTCCAGGAATGTTCTTGCTCAATTCTGCCTCTTGGGATCGCTGGATTCCTTCAATATTGAGCTCAAATTTCACCTTCTTAGCCCCCTAGCTATCAGTACCTTCTCTTCTAAGGTCCATCTATTTTAAATGTATCTTGTATATATCTATTCACAAGTAAATGTAAACTTCTTGAGGGCATTTTTGCTTCTTTTTTTTGTATTATTTGTATTTTTTTGTATTTTGTATTTGCCAGTACCTGGCACAGAATATTTAAGCAATAATTGATTAATTGTAATGGATACAGGAATCCTAGTTACGCTATTAAGGATAAATTTTGGCCTGACTTACATTCTTCAATAATTGGGTTATTGTTATTATAGGATTTTGTTAATTTATTTTTTAAACTACATATGTATATATGTATGCATATATGTACATAAATATGTATAACAATTCTAAAATGCTAGGATTTAGTGCTACAGATTATAGTTTCTCTGGCCACTAAAGAGTAATACAGGCACGTACCTTCAGACAAATGTTTCCCTGTTCTATCTGACATTACAGATCCTATGTCCTAGAAGTACAATTGCCCTCATAGCCACCACCCAAACAGTAAGATAAAATTGCAAATGTTTCCAGCCCTTCCTTACTGGTTTATCTCTTGTTTAATGAACAGGGTGAGGCCAGATAGAAGTATTACTGGAAAGGGGTAGGCAGATAACCCATGGCATACATTGGCTGAAGAGACACTGCAAGTGTTGGGGGCACTTTACCATTTACCACATTTATCTTTCCTCTCCTCTCCATTTCTATATCTCTGTCTCTGACGTCTCTTTATTTTGGACTCTTTCTTTCCCACAGTGAGAGACAGTGTGGTATAGTGAACAGAAAGCTGACCCCAGAGCCAAGAAGAGCTGAGTTCCAGTCCTTCCTGCTCATACTGGCTATATGAACCAGAGTACATACCTTAACTTCTCACTACTCTAGGCAGTCTCTAATGATCAAGTTGCAGAGAAGGTTCCAATCATGCAGGACTTCTCCAAGTCAATTAAGCCACACCTCCTATCCTCTCCTCTTCTCCTTTCCCTTTTTGCTACTAACTACACTTGCTTTTTTCTTATTTTCTTTTCTTTTTACCTACTTCTCTTCCTATGCTTTCTATCTCTCAGTAGCCATCATGGGCATTTTTAGACCAAGGAAGGACACATATATTAAGCACCTACTATGTGCTAGGCACTTAAAAAATATTATCTAGTTTGATTCTCACAATAACTTTGGGAGATAGGTACTATAATTATCCCATTTTATAATTGAGGAAAATGAGGCAAAGAGGTTAAATGTCTTCCCTAAGGTTACACAACTAATTAGTGTCTGAGGCTACATTTGAACTCTGACTCTAAGCCCAGGATTCTATCCACTGCACCACCTAGATGTCTCTAAAGGCAGCTAAATTAATTATTAAATAAACAAGATTTAGCTTTATACTTCCAGTTCTTCCTGTTGTTGACCTATTCTCTTCAAGTGTACAGAGATCTCAGGATTTCTTTTAAAAAAATCTATCCAAAAGAAGATCTGAAACTTGAATGAAATCTTCTGTACTGATAATAGCTTAATAAATTACCCAGGGAGAATTTATGCTTTAACCGGGATAAAAGCCTTACACTAAGAGGAAGAAGCCCCTGTGTTCAAATTTAGGTGTAATCTAGCAGATGGAGAATAGATTTCAAGCCCTTTGAAGTTAGACCTGGAAGCCTACAGATATTGGCCCAAAGCCATTGTTCAAGAGCTGATGGTAGCACACATCAGAAATAAAAGAATTGCCTCTTGTTGATATGAGCAGATAGGTGGTGCAAGGAAGACTCATCTTCCTGAGTTCAAATCTGATCTCAGACACTTACTAGCTGTGTGACCCTGGGCAAGTCACTTAACCCTGTTTGCCCTCGTTTCCTTATCTGTAAAAGGAGCTAGAGAAAGAAATGACAAACCACTAATATCTTTGCCAAGAAAACTGCAAATTGGGTCATGAAAAGTCAGACATGACTGATACATTCTTCTAAATTAAAATTTTAGTATTCTTGAGGTCACCAATCAAATGTATTACTATTGTCTAGCAGGGGTGGGGAACCTGTGGCCTTGAGGCTACATGTGGTCCTCTAGGTCCTCAAGTACTGCCCTTTGACTGAATCCAAACTTCACAAAACAAATAACCTTAATAAAAGTATTTGTTCTGTGAAACTTGGGACTCAGTCAAAAGGCTGCACCCAAGGACCTAGAAGGCCACATGTGACCTCTAGGCCACAGATTCCCTACCATTGTCTCTAGAGAGAGTATTACGCTAACCTCCTAACCATTCTCTCCACCTCCATCTTTTTTCCTCCTTCAATTCAACCCACAAAAACAGATAAATCTTCATAATGTGCAACTCCAGTCATGTTACATATTTGATCAAGCCTTTCAGTGGATCACCATCATATATTTTAAAAAGTCCCAATTCCCTTACCTGGCATTGATAACTGTCAATAGTCTGATTCCAACCTGGCTTTTCAGGCTTGTCTCTACTCATGGACTGCAGTTTACCTGGACTACTCCCAGAACATAGACAATCTTTCCTCACTGTTAACCTTTGCTCCTACAGTCTCCTAAATTGAAATACCCTTCTTCTTACTTCTTACTTCTGTGCAACTGATATTCCACATCTGTTAAGGCCCAGATCAAATCTCATTTTCCCTGTAAAGCTTTCTCTTATTTCAGGTCCAAGTGATCTCTATTGTTCCTCTGAGCACTTAGTAGCATTGATCATAGATATAGTCATATGGTCATTGGTCATATATATTGAGGTGTCACAGATATAGATATCACCTAGACCAACCCTATCATTTTATAGATGAGGAAACTGAGGCCCAGTGAGGAAAAATCATCTTCTCATAGATATATTGAGAGTAAGTGGCAAAACTGGGATTTGAACCCAGACTCCAAACCTAGCATTCTTTCCACTATGCCATACTGCATTCTACATATATAAAATACAGAGAAGCAATGAGGTAAATAGTGGAGAGTGTAATAGATGATGAGTTGGGAGACCTGGGCTCTAGTTTTATCTCCATCTAGCTGAAAGGGCAAGTCACTTAACCTGTTTGCCTCACTTTCTTCATCTATAAAATAGGGGAGAGCCTCTCTTAAGGTCTAGTTGAATTACAATTTTCTAACATTCAACTTCATTTCCACTCTTAATTTCTATTAGTTTATTAAGTCTAAACAAAAGAAATATGTTTGAAGAGATGCCTATAAAGATAGTGTGATAGTAAATATTTAACAACCAGATCTCTAGGTGGAGAAATGTACCCCTGACACGCTTTTAAAAAAAAATTTTTTTTTTTAAAGCAATCGGGGTTAAGTAACTTGCTCAAGGTTACACGGCCAGTTATTTCTGGGTGTGGTGCTGAGTATCTGAGACACTGACACGCTTTTAAGTTTAATATGTATTAGTAACATCACTTTCTGACTTCTAGACAATCAATAAAATAATGTCAAATTTGGACCTGGAAGGTTTGCTGATTCCTGAAATATAAATGCTCACTGAAAATTTAAAAATCAGTTCTTGAGAGTTGTAGTATACCTGTGCTTATATGTAAAGAATGATTTTGAGCCTTTAAGGAAAGATACCAAAATGAAAAAGGCTTTAAGAACTATTCCTACCAATAAAGTTTTTCTTATCTTGTTTATCATAGGAACTAACTTAAAATTTTTTCATACAAAGTGTATGATAAAAGATCATTAAAATAAATATATCATTTAGTATTCACATCTGAAAAGGAACAGCATGAGCAAAAAGAAGGAGGTAGGAATGAACATGTTATGTGAACTGACTGCAACAAGGGATTTGGATGGAAGAATAATAAGGGAAAAGTCTGGAAAGATTGGTGGGACCAGATGGTAGAATTTCAGTCACTGTGAAACATCTGGATGATGGAAAATTTGAGGGATTTGATAAGGTAATCACAACATAATCCCCTGCCCTGTAGAAAGGTTGGAATTTTAATAGACATTTAGGGTATTCCATTAGGTCTTCATATATAATTTTGGCAATTGAGATACACACACATATACATGAATTTGTACATAACACAATCTATATTTTAAAGAATATAAATAATTCACATTATGTTTGTTTATTACTATATATACTCTTTCCTTCCTAAAAACCCTGAAGAAATGACTATTAGAACTGAACTTAATTATTTAATGCTATGTGTGGTATAGTGGCAAGAGCTATGGATATGGAGTAAGAAGATTTGGGTTTGAATCCTGGTTCTGTTAATCACTACTCCTGTGACTTTGGGAAAATAACTCAATCTTTCTTAGTTTCTTCCCTGAGAAAACGAAAGGGTTGTCTGTGCCAGTTAAATTACTTTATGTTCAAGCCTAGTATTTGAAAGAAACAAAGCTTCCTATCTTTAATAATGATATAGGATCATAGATCTTCATTTAGAAGGGACCTCAGAGGTCATCTGGTCCAACCCCCTTATTTTGTAGGTGAGAAATCTGAAACCTAAGGAGGTTAGGACTTGCCCAGAGTCACAGGTAGTGCCTCTGAAGTGGGTCTTGAACCCATATTTTTTGTCTCCAGAACCAGCACACCATATCACTCCAAGGTTGAATAAACAATCCAAGTGCATGGAAGCCCTTCCCCACAATGCAAAAAAAGAAAGAGGTCTCTTATGGTTTTTATTGGGACTTGTATTAGACTCATTGTTTCAGATCCAAGATCTTGAACTATGACATTTCTCTTTCTGAATATAATTTCCTGTCATCTCCCTAATGACCCTGATGTTCAATCTCATTGGAAGCTCCAGTCTCTTTGTTTACTCTATGTTCTCATAATTTGTCACTCCTACACTTTATTCAATTCCCTTCTTTCAGAAGGTTGACTGTTTAGTCAGGCATTTCTATATATGTCCTTCTTCCCCCCTTCTCAAATTCCCTCATCCCTTCAATATTCCTTCTCTGCTAAACCCCAACCTGGAGCCAACTCCACCATCTGCTAAGTCTTGGATTGCTAGAGGAGGAAGTCATAAAACTCAGACTATTAGGTTCACCAGAAATTCATCCAGCCTCACCTCAACTGGGTCCTCACCAATATACAGAGATTCTTTTATTTGTTTCTTACTCAATACTGTATTCCTGTTATAGAAATGGGAATTTAAGATCTTCCCTGCCCCTAGGCCCTTTGATTGGCTTGGGTGACTCTGAGAACCTTCCTTGATTTGAAAATATACTCTGTCCCCTGATGGGCTGAATGTGGTTACATGGAGCCTGTGGTGGGAGGCTTGGTTTTCAGCAATGTCCACACCTTGTGCTCTGTGATTGGGCAGTGGATCAAGAGGGTTGTGACATTCTCTGAGCCAGGAGAAGGCTATATATACCCTGATGTGTGCAGCAGAAATGCTTACCCAAATAACTATCAGAGGTTTCTCAAGGTAATTAATTCTGGTTCTTAGGCACTGCATTCCAAATTCCCTGAATCACCATGTTTCTAAGATCTTGTAGGTGCCTTCTATGTATGGGGTTATTGTGATCCCAGTTGGGGTCTTGGAGAGAAAATTTTCCTCCCCTCTCTGACCCCTTTAAGCCATAGGCTGTGATTCATCCCAAGCCTGCATAGTGGCCAGCCTAATTTCTCCCCTCTCTTCCCCAGTGAATAATATATTTAAGATTGATAATAATTCTCCCCAAATATACAAATTGGATCCTAAAAACTGATTAACCTGATCAGCGACTCCTGAGGGTCCTCAATTAACTGCTTCATTTCTTTTTTTTTTTATTTGTATGTTTTTATTTTTTTTGCAAATGCTTTATTAACTTCCGATTTACATCATTCATTTCCGCCATATTTTGAGTTACAAATTTTCTCCCCGTTTTTCCCCTACCCACCCCCACAAAATAGCAGTCCCACAGGATATCCCCTCCTCCAATCTGCTCTCTCCCTTATTTTCTCCCATACCCCTTTCGACTTTTCCAGTGGATCTCTATGCCCCAGTGCCTGTATATCTTATTTCCCAATTACATGTAAAATAGTATTGATAATAGTATACACACACACACACACACACACACACATATATATGTATATATATACACACATACATATTTGAATATTTGATTTAAAAATTTTAAATTCCAGATTCATTCCCTTCCTCCCTTGTCACCCACCCTTACTGGGAAGATAAGCAGTTCAGTATAGGATGTACATGTGTGGCTAATGCAAAACAATAATATAGTAGATATATTGTAAAAGACGGACTATATTTCTCTCCCTGCTATCCCACCTCCTTCTTCTTCTATTCTCTACTTTGATCTGTCTCTTTTCAAAAATGAGTGCTTCCAACTTCCCTCCCCCCAGCCTGCCCTCCCTTCCATCATCACCCCTCTCATCCCCTTCCCTCCCCTACTCTCCTGGAGGGTGAGATACCCTATTTAGTGTGTATTTCATTCCCTCCTCAAGCCAAATTCAATGGGAATAAGGTTGACCCATTCCCTTTTGCCTTCCTATTCTTCCCCTCCATGGTAACCATTTCCCCTTGCCTCTTCTGTATGAGATAGTTAACTCCATTCTGTCTCTCCCCATCTTCTCTCACTATATTCCTCTCTCACCTCTTAATTTCACCTTTTAAGTATCATCCCTTCCTGTTAAATTGGTCCTGTGCCCTCTATCTATGTATACCTGTAAACATATATACACATTCACATATATATTCATATGCCCATATACCCTCATATTTAGACATATATATGTGTGTATACATATATATATATATATATATATATATATATTTCTATTCCCTTCAACTACTGAGAAAAGTTTCATAAGTTACAATTATTGTTTTTCCACGTAGGAATGATTTCTTTTCCCTGCTTACCTTGTCATGCTTCTCTTGCTTCTTGTATCTGAATGTCAAATTTTCTGTTCAACTCTGGTTTTTTCAGCAAGAATGCTTGAAAGTCCTCTATTCCAATGAATGACCATATTTCCCCTTGAAACATGATACTCAGTTTTGCTGGGTAGGTGACTCTTGGTTTTAATCCCAGATCCTTTGCCCTCCAGAATATCATATTCCAGGCCCTTCGATCCCTCAGTGTAGAAGCTGCCAGATCCTGGGTTATCCTGATTGTGTTTCCACAATATTGAAATTGTTTCTTCCTGGCTGCTTGTAATATTCTCTCCTTAATCTGGGAATTCTAGAACCTGGCTATAATATTCCTAGGAGTTTTCTTTTTGGGATCTTTTTCAGGAGGTGATCAGTGGATTCTTTCAACCTCTATTTTGCCCTCTGGTACTAAAACATCAGGGCAGTTTTCTTTGAGAACTTCCTGGAGGATGATTTCTAGGTTCTTACTTTGATCATGGCTTTCAGGTAGTCCAATAATTTTTAAATTATCTCTCCTGGGTCTATTTTCCAGGTCAGTGGTTTTTCCCATGAGATATTTCACATTGCCTTCTATTCTTTCATTTGTTTGGATCTGTTTAACAGTATCTTGATTTCTCATGAAGTCATTAGCTTCCAGTTGCTCCAATCTAATTCTAAAGGAATGATTCTCCTCAGTGAGCTTTTGAGATTCTTTTTCCATCTGGCAAATTCAGCTTTTTAAGGCATTCTTCTCATCATTGCCTTTTTGAGCCTCTTTTGCCATTTGAGTCAGTCTGTTTTTTAAGGTATTATTTTCCTCAGTCAGGCTGTTGACTCTCATTTCATAATTTTCTTGCATTGTTCTCATTTCTCTTCCCAATTTTTCCTCCACTTCTCTTATCTGCTTCTTAAGGTCCTCTATGGCCCATAACCAGCTTGTATTTTCCTTTGAAGCTTTTTGTGCAGGAGTTCTGACTTCACTGTCTTCCTCTTGTTCTGTGCTTTGCTCCTTTTTGTCCCCAAAATAGGAGTGTAATGTTGGAATCTTCTGTCTGCTTTGTTTCCTTTGCCTGGTCATGTCGCCCCTCAGTCACTTGACCCCTGGGCTTTTTGCCACAGTAGGACTCTGCCACCAGACAGGGGAGCTTTTGTCCCAAATGCTGGGGTTTTCTCAGTTGCCAGAGGTATTAGATGGGTACCCTCTCTGAGGTCTCCACATGTTCTGGCAAGCTGGACATATACGCCAGGACCCTCACCCTAGACTGCGATCCAGATCCAAGCAGGTTAAAGCAAGAGCGATTACCCCTCAGACTGGTGCTTGGTCCCCCTACCCTCTGCAGGCCAGGAGCTGAAGCTGCCAAGTGGCACAGCCAATGCCTCAGCAGCTTCTTGCCCCAGGGAGCAAAAGCCATGCACTCCCACTTACTGGTCCCAAAGTCCAGACTGCACTGACCTCTCACTTTGTCCTTCGCATCTCTGTGTTGATAAATCTGGAAAGGGCCACAGCTGCTGCTGTTCTGGAGTCCCTCCAGGCTGGTCAGGCCTGCCCTGGGGCTAAAGCCTCGTTGTGGGGCTGGGCTCAGCTCCCAGAGCTCTGAGCTGGCCAATTCCTGCCAGCCTGCCCTGCTGTCCTCAGTGCGAGGTTAGCTTCTCTGTGTCATTTTGTGGGTTCTGCAGCTCCAAAGTTTCTTTAGAGTCCCCTTTTTATATGTATTGGGGAAGGTGGAAGCTGGAGCAGCGGGGAGGTCCTGCTTCTACTTCACCATTTTGGCTCCGCCCCCTTCTCCCTTCTCCCCTCTCCTCTCCCCTCTTCTTCCTCTTCTCTCCCCCCCTCTTCATTTCTTTCTTAAAAGTTCTAATTTCAGTGCTGCTTAAGGAGTAGGGGGGAGGGGGACATCCACATAACCTATCCCCTGAGCCAGCAGGACTTCCTGAAAAGGGAAAGCTTTTGCAGCTTCTGCAGTCCTAGGGAGAGGAAAATTTTCTTGCAGAGAGGTTATGGGTGTGCCTGACCCAGCCAAGTCAATTAAGTCCCCAGCCCTTTCAGATTCCCTTTCAGAGGGCAGGGAGGGCAGGGAAGGAGGAGTTGAGGCTGGGCCAGGAAGTCCCCTTCAGTGATGAAGGAATATAGAGAAAGAAGGGGGTCTCAGGAATGGGGCCTCTATTCTTGTTCTTCTGATTTCCCTTTGGGCTCCTCCTTCTTTAGAGTAAATTTGTTCTACAGCCCTGCATATTCAATTTCCTCCAGGTTAAAAGGCTCCTTAGAATTCATATGCAAATTTAGTTGTTGGCACACCCAGTCTTCAGAGGAGCAGTATTTTGGCCAAGATACACCTCCTCCAAGTGGGATGCCAGCCCAAATGAGGCAACAGTATTTTATCATCTTCCTTTGGTCTTTTCCCTTGTATTTTGGTAAATTATCCCCATTAGCTAGTCTATCTCCAAGAGGACTATCCTCTGGAATGTTAGGAAGGTATTTTGGATAGGGTGTCTTAGATTGCTCTTTACCTATAGTTTTAATCTTATCAGGAACTATTAGGCCTATTTAACTCTTTCCCAGGCAGGAGAAATCTTAGACTTAAACTAGAGTGTCCCCCACCCTGGCACCCCTGGCAGTAGACATCTTACAGACTCAACTGCTTAAACTGTCCTCTACCTCTGGATCACCCAGGGACTTGCATACCTGGGTTTGTGTATACAAACTTGCATGATCCCTGCCGGCGTTCTTTGCTAGCAAAACCAGAATTTCTGCTTCATACCGAGTTCCTGTCTTTGGGGGCTGTTAACCCTATTGGAGTCAGATCTCACAGACCAATTCCAAGGACCTCTGAGAAACCTCGGTTGGTGCCTTGGTCCTTGTTAAGGGTCTTGTGGGACCCTCTCATGAAAGAATAAACCTCGGGTGAGCCCCCAAAACTGTGTGCATCAGAAATCCTTACCCAAATAATACTCAGAGGTTTTTCAAGGTAGGAAGCAGAAAAGAATGGTTTATTTACAATCTCTAGAAAGGGCTACCCTCCTGACAAATGGTCAGGGAGGAGAAGCAATTTACAAAAGGAAATGGCAAAGTTATAAAGCCCTAACACGGAATTCTCCTCCACCTCCCTCCTGACCCTTTTCTTCCATTGACTGGAAGTTAAGTGTACAATCTAAATGCGGCAATCTACCTCAAGTACTGGAACAAGGAAACAGTAGATCACCCAATGTACGTTTGAGAAAGCACTTCTGTCCTTATTTGGCATATCTTGTGCTGAGGTGGCACTGGGGATGGTCTCCATTGCTCTAAGTCCCAGATTCCTACAAGGTCAGGTGACCTCTAAACTTAGACCTAGTGGATGCTAAAGCCACTCTATATTTGATTTTTCAGAATGGGGAAACTTCACTGCAAATTATCCCTCACACTGATGTGAGACTTTGCTTTGGGGCTCACTTTGAGAAGAGTTATGTAATTTGGCCAGACGAGACTCTGGGCAGACATCGAGCCCCCTGGCTTTGAAAACCCACATGTAGATGCTTCCCTCTCTGGTAACTGACTAGGTATGGATGTAATGGTCAGACAGTTGGAGGCCTGTCTGCTGAAATGTTTCTCTGTCTTCTTGTAACTTCTGCTTGTAACTTGTTTGTATTTTGTTTGTATTCTCTAAAGTTTGGGGTGCTGGCCTTTTTCCCCTGAACTAGGTAAACAACATATATTTGATTAAAGCAAGATTGTTAGCCCATTTTGAGTTGCTTTCCTTTAGAAAAGCATATCTAAGAACCTGAGTTGGCAGCCACCCTGGGTGTGTTGGGGTGCTTGCTGCTACAATTCCTCACAATGTCTATTCCAAAACTCTCACCTCAAGCCCCACAGTCCCACTCCTGAATCTCTTCTCCCATCATATGACCTTGTTGCCAGAAAGGTAATAGTGAATAGAGTGTTCAGTTTAGAGTCAGAAAGACCTACTTGGAAATCCATCTCTCACACTTACTTTCCATGTGATTTTGGACAAATTTCCTGATTTCTATGTGCCTCAGGAAATTCTCTAAGACTTGTAATAGAAAGATTGTTGGATTTGGAGTGCAAGGATCTGAATTCAAATTTCAACTCTACTAACTATCTGCATGACATTGGGAGAGTCACTTAAGATTTCTGATGTAAAATGAAGGGGATGAACCACGTGATTTTTGAAGTCTTCCAACTCTGATCCTATGATCTGCTTATATTACTGAGAACATTGAAGCTATTGCTTTCAAACACCTTTATTTCTCCTTCATCATACCTCAAAGCCTCCTTACCTCATTGTTTTCTCATCCTTCCTTCTGGCCTCAGAGGATAAGGCAGTCTTTCTCCTTGCCAAGGTTAATCCTTATGATATTGCCCTTAACCCTCTCTGTTTTCTCCAGAATTTTGCTATAGTGAGCTCTCTCATCTTTAGTTTTATACTGGATCTTTCCCCTTGGCCTATAAACATATTCAAGTCTTTTTCCCCTATCTGAAAAGATCTCTGTTGACCTTGCTTTCCCATTAATCTATTGTTACATCTACTTCCTCTCATTCCCAGTTAAATTTAAGAAAATATATACTATATTGGTTGCCTCTATTTTCTTATTACCCATTCATTTTTGAATCTCTTGCTTGTAATCCAGGTGAATTATTACTATTGCTGTTGTTGTTGATTATACCCTTCTTTACACTCCTTCTTCCTTGTGCTACCAAGGAGGAACTCTTTTTCCACACTGTTCTAGTCCTAGTTCTCCTGTCTAACTGTTCTCTCTCACCTTCTTTTTCTGTTTTTTTACACTTTTAACATCTCTTTGGTGTGAGTATACTCCTACCCACCCAAGATTTCTATCCTTAGCCTCTCTTCTCTTTATACTTTTGCCCTTGATAATTTTGGTAACATGGATCCAATGATCATCTTCATGTATAAATTTCATATATCAATATTCAGGTCCAACCTATTTCCTGAAGCCCTGTATTTTTCACTGCTATCTTCACCTTTATGTAGAAGTAGCAACTGAAATTCAACATGTCCAAAAATAGACCCAACATCTTCCTGCCTAAACTCTTTTACTTCCTGATTTCTAATAAAAACACTACTTTTCTTCTAGTCACCCATAGTCAAAATCTCAATCATTATCTAATCTTCCTTTTCCACATATTCTATATGCAAGAAAATACTAAATCCTGTTGATCATTACACAGTAACTGGCATAGAGAAAAGTACTTAATAATGCTTGTTGACCTGATGTCTATCTACTCCCATAATATCTCTTGAGTTCATCTTCTCTATAACCATACTATGATCATTCTGGTTCAGATTTCTTGTCTGGACTATTGAAATAGCCTTCTAACTGGTCTCCCTGCCTCTACTTCATTTCCCATTAATTTTTTTTTTTTTGCCTTTTTGGAGGGCAATTGGGATTAAGTAACTTGCCCAAGGTTACACAGCTAGTTTTTTTTGTGTGGGTGTTAAGTGTTTGAGGCCGGAACTGAACTCAGGTCCTCCCAACTCTGGGGCCAGTGCTTTACTCACTGTGCCACCTAGCCTCCCCTCTCCCATCAAATTTGTTCTCCACAGCTTTCAAAAATAAACTAAATACAGATATAACTATGTCACCTCCTGCTGCCAAACTTCTGTGGCTCCCTATTGTCTTTAGCATAGAATATAGTCTTAGCATAGCATTTAAGGCCTTCCAAAATCTGGCTCTAGCCTACTTCTTCAGCTGCATTTCAGACTGTTGTCTTCATGTTGTCTATGTTCCAGCCAGACTAGACGACTTTGACCTTGTCCTCTTCAATTCAGTGCATTTGAATGGATCATTTCCCCAAAGCTACAGCTTTCTCTGCCCTTATTACTGCCTGTTGAAATCCTTCTCTTCCTTAAAGGTCTTAGCTTAGGTGTTATCTAATCCATGGAAGGATCCCCCCAATGAAAATGATAGCTCCTTTCTCATTCATTAAAAACTCTGCCTAGATCATGCTTTTGCCCTCATCCCATTTACCTTTTATCATTAGAAAACAAATATACTACTTCAAAAGTATCTATTAAGCACCTACAATGCAATGCACATAACTGTGTGAGAGACATCATGGTATAATGGTTAGTGAGCCTCAAAGTCTGGATGAAATCATTTCAGATCTTGCCTCTTATACATACTGTTTATGTAACCATAAGCAAATCACTTAACCCAGTATCCCAGACATTCCTCTAAAACTATAAATTGGTTGTCACTCTGTACTGGTAAAGAGAGTTTTCTCATGAGGAATTCTTTATGCCAAAGAAATTACAGGTTGAAACCTGCCAAATCCCACCCCAAAAATTTCAATGTACTATGTCAAACTTATTTGTATATGTGCCATGCTCCTTATTAGATTATAAACACTTTAGGAGCAGAAACTAGGCTATTTTCTCTTTTTCATCTCTGTATCCCTAGTCCCCAACACTGTGGCTTATACTTAGTAAACACTTTTCAAAGTTTGTTGATTAGAATAGAATATAACATAATATAATAGTTTGATAGTCTTGCTCATAGAGAAGCAATATGGAAAATGTAGTTACCTATATGATGTGAGTTCATAAAATAATAGCATGTCAGAATTGGAAGATATCTTAGAGATCATCTAATCCCCCCTCATCATTTTACATATGAGGAAACTGAGGCCCAAAGTGGTTAAGTGAAGTAGTGACTGGCCTAGGTCCCAAACCCAAGATTCCCGACTCCCAATTAAATATTCCTTCCAATACACCACAATGTCACTTTAACCCACATATCCCTTTCCAACTGACCTGTCAGAGCAAATATTGTCACCATTGGATGAGTGTCTTAAGGAGATGCAAAAAAAAAAAAAAATGGTTGGGAGTGCACCAGAAGACCAAATTAAGGCTTTTGCCCAGGGCTGGCCCTTGTCTTCACTTTGTGGCTATAATTGTCCTCTCTGCTTTCAGACACACTTGAGTTGGTTCTGGACCTAGATGGTCATAGGCCAGGAGTATATACTACCAGGAAGTGATTTTGAAGTGTAGTTTAGGCTGAAATCTGATTTATCAGCTCTTCAGAAAGTCTGGAAGCAAGCTTCAACCCTACAACTGAGGAATACTTCCTGAAAGCAAAGGAATTGGGTCAGAACTTTTCTTTCCTCCATTTCCAGGGCTCTGGAAATAAGCAGCTGCTTTGGGAACTATGAAGTCTGAGCCAGATAGAAAGTTCCAAACCCAAACATAAGCCCCCCCCCCCCAAAAAAAAAATCACTGGTTTTAGTATGATTCAGAAACCTTTGCTTATTTCCACCGGGGGGGCAGGCAAAAGAATAAAGGTTAGCAGTTTGTATTCCCACTTCTGAAAGGTAGCATAACCTATGGCATAGAACTATCATCCAATGTCAGCTTTGATGAGAGAAAAGTTCTGACTTACCCATCCCAGTCACATCAATTTCTACATTCTATCTTCATAAGAAGCCCTACACTCAGGAAAACAGAGGGTTAAACTGCGATTTGCTGAGATAGGATATCAGTAATGATTTCATAGCAAAGTACCCTGGAGGCAAAATTCTATTTAATGAGCAGTGTTGTGATTACCAGGGAGATCTCTATTCACACACATAGATTTTCTGGAAAATAGTTATTTTTTTTCACGGGAGGAACTATCCTATTGAAAATTATGGTCCTGGGGATGACAAAACAATGCTCTCCATAAAACTTGGTAGAGTTCAGCTGCTTTAATCTCTGGTTTTTATGTTGACCTTGTTTTAGTTTATGAGGCTTCTCCTCTACCCTTCCCCTGCCCCCTTCCCTCTTCCCCCTTCAGAATTATTCTCAGTCTTTTTTGTCAATGGACAGAAGCAGCTGGTTTCAAGAGTGCATGGAACACTGGATTTGGAGTGAAGAAGACTGGATTTCCAGTCTTATTTCAGACACTTAATAGCTATGTGATCCTGGGCAAGTCACAACTTCTCTCAGTATCCTTATATGCAAAATGGGGATAATAACAGCACCTACCTTGCAAGATTGTGGTAAGGATCTAGTGAGATAATGTATTTGATATGTTTTGTAAACCTTAAAGTGCTATATAAATGTTAGCTAATATTATGGAACAAATATTTATTAAGTGACTAACCATTAAGTCAAGAACTAGTATCTTGATAAGTTTGGTCAATCAAAACTGACTGCACAAGCTGCTTGTTCCAATTCTGTGTAGCTCACTATAGAGTAGCCCTCTGAGGTACATGCATGTGTGGACGCAGAAATTCTAATCCTGCCACTCACAGCTTTAGGGCAAATTGGCTTCTGACCCAGTATTCTTTCTATCCAGCCATCCCTCCTCCTCTGGCTTCACTTTCTTCTCTTCGTAGTCTTGTCCATATAATTAGTCATTTTCCTAAGGCACATCCTCCACCCTCACATTCCTGGTACCCCGTGATTCCATTGTTTCCATCTTGCTAATCCTCATATTGAGATTGCCCTGATCCTCTACTTTCTCTTCTCCTATTCCACAGCCATCATAGGTACTGGGAAAAGTCATGAAACTGGGCCCACTATAACTTATCCTATCTCTCCTCCACAAATTTTCACAGAGCACATTGGATCTTTCCTTTGCCCTGTCACACCTTTTATACTTATTTGTGTGAATGGCATTGCTCCTTATTAAATTCTGTTTCATCATTATATCCCCATTGCTGAGAACAGGGCCAGCCACAATAGTAAATGCTAGGTAAATGTTAGCTGAATTGAATTGAGTTCTGCTGGAAGCTTATAGATCAGCATTTATGTTGTCTGGAAAACCACTGAATTACACTGGATCTCATCTGAAAACTGAAGTCAGGGTCAACTCATACCACACTCATTTGGTAGAAGAAATAACGCATGCACACAAATAATTACAGTACAGAACAGTATGTAATGAGTGATTGCTATAGGAAAAAAAAGAACAAGCAAGGTAAACACACAGAAGATCTCAAGGGGTTATGAACCTCCTGTTTCTGAGGGCTCAAATTTTTGAAATCCGTTTAACTCCTTCAGCCTAATTCTCTGTGAATGCAGAGAGAATTTGTGTTGATGCTCCTATGTAACAGGCTGTAGGATTATCTCTTGATGATTTGATATGTTTCGTAAACCTTAAAGTGCTGTATAAATGTTAGCTAATATTATGGAACAAATATTTATTAAGTGACTAACCATTAAGTCAAGAACTAGTATCTTGATAAGTTTGGTCAATCAAAACTGACTGCACAAGCTGCTTGTTCCAATTCTGTGTAGCTCACTATAGAGTAGCCCTCTGAGGTACATGCATGTGTGGACGCAGAAATTCTAATCTGGGGATGAAGGGGACCTCTGTCAAAATCACACAGTGTTCCACATTTTGTGTTCCATTTTGATATGGTTGAAATCAGGGGAAAGGAAATATTTAGTTTAGGAGCCTTGAAGGGGGAATAAAAGCTCACAAAAGGAAAAACAAACCCTACATTCAGCCTGAGGGGAATGTGTGTGGAAGGGGGTTGCTTCTTGTTGTTGTTTTTTTAATGCTTTTAGGAACTAATGTTATGTTTGTGTACCACAGGTCTTTTTTTCTTTTTTTTTTTTTTTCAAAATGTTCCTCACATGCTGCCTCCCAGAATCATTGTTCTGGCACTCCCTTTCCCAAAGCAGGCAGCTTACTTTGCTGCAGGGATGGCTCAGGTAGCAGATTTCTGAACAACTACCCCAAACAATGAATAGGGTCACAGAAGGCATATCCCTGGAAATTTTCTTAAGAGGCATCCAATAATCTCTCATTTTATAGATGAAGAATCTGAGACCCAGAGAGTTTGTTACTGAAAGTCACAGAATTGGGGGCATAGCTGGCATTAGAATGTCCTCTGATTTTAGGTCCAACTCTCTTTCCGCTATATCACCACAAATCAACTGCTGTCCATCATAGAAATGTAAAAATCCAGGTACAGCTATCACCAGAAAATTGCCCTAATCTGTGAAATTGACAGGTAAGGAACATGAAGCTAAATTGGACAATCTCCCCCCTTTTATGACTCTGAATTGACCTATTAGGGCAGTAAACTTAGCAATAGCTGCACCGATGCCATGGTGACTCTCCACGTCCAGGTCCTGACTCTACTATCAAGACCTGCTCAAACAACAGAACTGGAAAAAACCTGCTTCCAGAGACCCACCACTTCCTTTGCTGTTCCATCAGATAGATTTGGCCTTTCTAAATTGAGGCCTTTTCCAAGTCTCAATTTGTCTGGGGCAATGTATATTCAATGAGTAAGGGCTATGATTTGGAGGAGAGAGTGAGGTTGAGGACTTGGTGCAGCAGTGCCTCACTCAAAACTAATCACATGTAAAATCTAGACATCACCCTCAAGATGTCATTGGTTCTCTTCGGTCAAGATGTCATCTTCCTGATGTCATTGGTCCTCTTCAAGAATATCATATAGACTACCTTTCTCCTAACCCCAGCTTTTCAAATGACCCTGTGATTAAAGTAATTTATCTAGTTAAATTTATCAAATCAATTTATCTAGTTAAAGTAATAAAAAACTCATAAAACTCTATCCCATCACTTGATCTGGTTAAAGTAATAAGTAACTCATGACTCACTATCCCATCAATGTATCTGGCCTTCCTTTCTGTCTGAGGGTATGAAAACCTTTTCTGTAAGTCCCGTCTTTAGGGTCTTCTGCACTCTTGTGCAGTGAGGTGTCCCAGCTTGCAACTCTCTTGTCTCAATTAAAGATACCTTTTTTTTATATGTGAATTTTTATTTATTTTCAGATTTGATAGTCACATAGGCAAATTAACTTTTCTTTTGCAAGAAAATGGAAATATTTTTTACAAATAAAGCCCTAATAAAGTCATTCTGATGTCCAATACTAAAAAAAAAGAATAATTCATACCCTAGAAAAGAATCAGTGATAAAGCAATAACAAAGTCTCCCCTCCCCCCTATTCTTTGACTTTGTGTGCTTTGTTGTTGTGTTTGTATGTATGCATGTATGTGCATACATACATGTATGCATACACTTTCAGATAATGAATTCATATTGGGGATTAGGATAGGAAGTTGGAAAAACACTAAAGATGTTTCCTAACATGGGGACATTTTTCATTTGTTTTTCCTATCTTTCACTGGCAAAATTCTAATCATCTTTCAAGTCCTTCTTCCATAAAATTTTCCAAGATCATTACAAACCAAAGCGACCTCTCCTTTTATTCTCAGAGAAGTCATTGTTTCTACCACTCACCTTGCAATTCACAATAATACTGCTTTGTGCTCCTCTTGTGTTATTGTCTTTATTGTTCAAATTAGACAAATTCATATTTGTTTAATGGTTGGAAATAAAGCCATATACAGAATAGGCACTTAGTAGAATTTAGCCGTGTAGCAGGGGTTGGATTGGAGTATCCTCTCAAGGAATTATGAAGGAAAAGTGGTGAAAAAAAGATTTCTTCAGGGAAATTCCTGACCAAAAGAGATGAGCTGGTAAATGGCAAGATAGAAAGATGATCAATGTATAACCCATAACTTCCATTGGCATCTTTGGGAAGGTAATATAATTTGGAGAAGCCTCTTTGCCTTCTTGGATGGACACTGTAGTGAATTTATGAGAGGAACTTGACAAAAGTCACATAGGACGTATGGACATAGATAGTTTGTGATTTGTATTACTCAAGAGAGATGCACACTGATGAAATCATAGGTTCAGTGGAGTATGAGAATATTATAGGATATCATACAATGATGAAATCTGTTCTCAAGTAATTTATATTCCACTGGCTGGGGAGGAGGGATGCAGATACTGCATGTATACAAATAAAATTAGTATAATGTAGGGATTAATGGAAGATGTATTCCAAAACTTTACTACTGCCTCATAAAATTTGTCTTTTCCTTCAAGATGCAGTGCAGTTTCCACCTTCTACATGAAGTCTTTCCTCATCCTACATACCTCCAAATAATGAGTGCCCTCTCCTCCAAACAACCTATATTTCACTACTCTTTATTTATCCTTTTGTAGTCATATGCTGGGTTAGCTCTTCCTGAAAAAGGCTCTATCTTCCCTCAAAGATTCTAGGGGTACCCCTAAGGGTCCAGAGGTGTCTTTTTCAAATGCTACCAACTTTTTAATATCGATTACCAGTTATTAGTGCCCCAGTATCATTTCACCAATTAACAGCAATGAGCTTTTACAAAGAAATATTTACTGAGAAGATATAATAAGAAGAGAAGTTAGAATACTTCTCCCCAACACCTGGGGACACACTCTCCCCACTCCTACCATCTTGGTTTTTAGGGAGAATGGGCTCAAATTGAAAGTGGTTGCTACAAGGCATTCTCCCCACCCAGTTTGCTTCCAAATGAGGCATAATCAATGAATGAATCATTATTGCTCCTTCTTAGCTGCCTACCAACTATACCAAATTAAAAAGTTTACTTGGGGCTTTTCTTTTCTTGATTGGCTGCAAAATCTGGTATAGACTTTGGCTCCTAGATCTCTGGTGGCTTGCCATTCCAACCATTCAAAGCTCACAAGGTTATAAAAAAAAGTAGGAATGAACCAATGCCAAGAGACAAAAAACAGAAATTCATATTCCCTGACCACATAAATGCCCTCGGTAGGGAGGGTTCAAGTCTTCTCTCTATTTAGAGAGTTATAGTATGTCTTCCTCCTTTAAATGCAGTCAAGAAGGAAAGGGAAAGAGGCTTGCTTTGGCTGGTTAGTGCTATTTCAGCACTCTCCAGTTCTGTTCAGCAGCCAATCAAAATTTTTTGTCTTTACCATGTGGTTAGTGAACCAGAACAAGTTAAAAAAACCATTTTCCCTCCCTCCAAAATCCATGTACACTGTGAATACTTGCTAAGGTTGAACTTGGCCATTCCCTATTACACTTATAACCCTGTATCACCATTGCCATGAAGATGGAGGTGCATTTCCAAAGATCTGCCAGCCACTGACTAGGCTGTGTGGAACTGGTCATAGAGAATTCTGGAACAAAGAAGAAGTGAGGTCAAGAAGTGGAGATTTGGGAATTTGTCCACCATCATGATGCTACGTAGACTTCCCAAAGTTATGTATGTGTGCTCCTCTGCTTCTCCCTAGAGCTGTTGTTCAGTGCTGCTACTGCAATTGTTTTTAGAATGTCAGGAAGGATCATTGTATGAAGAGACACTATTACAGACTGCTAATTGGTGAGACCTGCCTCTTGCACCTTTGCCTTTCTTGTCCTTGCTCTTCTGCATATGAATTGGGAAGGATGTGACCCTAGTAATAAAGTGCTTTCTTTGAGAAGGGAGATGAGGAGAGAAGAGACTAAGCAGAGAAAGACATTCCTGCTTCTGCAGTGAAGAGTATCTGACTTTAGCCATTGTTAAATTCAGTGAATTAATTCTATCCATCCTTTCACTTTTATTCTACATTTTATTGCATTGGTTATTCGCCTTTATATGAAAGAAATCAGTGACCATTAAAAAGCATTCTGAGAATATTTGAGAGGGGAGAGAACACTTTCTTCTTCTATTTAACTTTGTCTTTTCTGTATTGTAAGTCATAGAATTTCTGAGTTGGGCCTCCTGAGGACATCTGGTTACATGATGTTAAATATGTAGAAGAAAACAGAAAAATGCAAGTTGGGTAGGAAATGTTTTGTAGCCCTGGGCCACTGGACATTCTACTAAAGACCTTATTCCTGAGTGACATGAATCACTACATTTTGTTTTTTATTATTTGACCAATTCCAAATCTATCTGATTCTGTTCAGTCCTTCTTAAACTGTGGGTCGAGTAGAAAAAATTTAAGAAGCCCTGATTCTAGCTTATGTCTCTGGGGCAGCTAGGTGGTGCAGTGGATAGAGATCTAGGCCTGGAATCAGGGAAGACCAGAGTTCAAATCTTACTTACTTACTAGCTGTGTGACCCAGGGCAAGTCACTTAACCCTGTTTACCTCAATTTCCTCATCTCTAAAATGAACTAGAGAAGAAAAGGGCAAACTGCTCTAGTATCTTTGCTAAGAAAACCTCAGCTGGGGTCATTAAGAGTCAGACACAACTGAACAACAACAATATACTATACATCTCTTTACCTTGTCCTTAAGATTTGATTAGACACTTTGTTAGGTAAAAATTTAAAAAAAAACCCAACTTGCTGAAATCTCCTTTATTTCTGGATTTTTCCTAGTCCATCAAGTGAGATAGTATTTGTAAACCACTTAACACAAGGCCTGGTACATAGTAGGCACTTAATAAATGCTTGTTCCTTTCTTCCCCATTGCCTGACGTGCCAATATAGTATCTTTGTGGAAAAAAAAAAGGAAATGAGTTTAATCTGGAATGATTTGTTCTTAACGAACCCATCCTGGTTCTTACTGATTACCACTTTCTAAATATCTAAATATCATGTCACTCAGGAATAAGGTCTTTAGTAGTAGATCACCCTACAGTACTAACCCCAGTATCTTGTTTGTGTGTGTGTGTGTGTGTGTGTGTGTGTGTGTGTGTGTGTGTGTGGCTACAGTGGGGAACTTCTATGAGGAAATTTTCACTCTGGCAGGGATGGTCTTAGGAGAGTTACCTGGAGTCACTAAATAACTTTCCTGGTTCATACCACCAGTCTGTGTTGGAGTCAGGACTTAAGCTTAGGTCTTCCTGAATTTGAGACTATGCCTCTAACTACTTTATCATGGTTTGCATACAGTAGGTACTTAACAAATGTTTTTTGTTTGTTTGTTTTTTTTGCTTTTTGGAGAGGGGAAGATAGGGCAATTGGGTTAAGTGACTTGCCCAAGGTCACATGGCTAGTTTTGTATTAAGTGTCTGAGGTCACATTTGAACTCAGGTCCTCCTGACTCCAGGGCTGGTGCTCTATTCACTGTGCCACCTAGCTACCCCAACAAATGTTTCTTGAGGTGAAGTGAAATGTTGAGGTTAATTATCTCTGCAGATGTGGAGTCCAGGCAATGGTCAAGTGCAAGGATATTGGGTGGGGAGAGAGGGAGGGGAGGAGAGAGGGGAAAAGGGAAGGTTCTGAACTATTATTAACTATCTTTGAAAGGTATATACAGGGCATGTTGGGGGCTACTGTAGGCCATTACTAACGCTACAAATCAGGTTTTGTTGATTGTCTAGACTTAAGAAAGTGATGGAGGAAATGTTACTAATGCAGATTAGAACTGAAAGTGTTTCATGTATTTTCAAAGAGTCAGTTTTTAAGTATTTGCCAGCATACTCCTGGGTATCTCAGAATCATTTTTAGACTATCATTTTAAGACAAGAGCCCCATGTGCCCTTTCAACCATAAAGATCAATAGAACAACTGATATTATTAGGCTTGAAGAATTGATGTTTGGTTTAACTTTGGTTAAAAACATATTAACTGTAAATAAGAAGAACAAGCCTGGCCCTTTAAAATGCTAAATCAATCACACAGGCTGCCAGAGGAAAGATGAATTAAAATCAACTGAAACAGTGATATCTCTCACAGACTTCAGGATTTAAGGGCAGCTCAAATCCCCAGAGACAAAATAATAATCATTTCAATTTGCATAATTTTGGGATGATTACAAAGCATTTTACATTTATATATGATCACACATGATCCTTACAGTGACCTCATTGCATAACAGAGAAAGGGGACAATTATTATCCCCTAAGGGCTCAAAGCATCTGTGATTTGCTCAGGGTCATAGAAAGAGTGTCAGAACTAAGGCTGGAATTCAGTTCTTTTGTCTCCACATGTAATACATTTATACTCTACCTTCATGTCTTCTGGTTGCAAACCAAGAACCACAGAATCTTAGAGTCAAAGGGATCTCAGACTTCATCTAATCTAATTCCTTAATGAGCAGGAATTCTCTATAAGTCTCTTGACAAATGATCAGCCAGTCTTCAAAGGAAAACCTCCATTGATGTGGAAACCCACTAGCTTCTGAGGTATTCAGTGACACCTTTGGACATCTCTAATGGCTAGAAAATTTGTGCTTATGTAAAACAGAAATCTTCTTTCCTTCAGTCTCCACCCATTGATACTTATGCAGCACTCTGGGATCTTACAAAACAAGTCTCTTCCTCTTACTATGTTTCCAATGTATGAAGACAGTCATCACGGTCCCTCCAAGTCTTCTCTTACTCGAACTAAGCATCCTTAGCTCCTTCCATCAGTCCTATATGGCTAGATTTGTAATCTCTTTGCCATTCTGTTCCCTGTTTCTTTGTACTTGCTCCAGTTTGTTAATGTCCTTCCCAAGATCTAGTTCCTAGAAATGAATATAATACACTAGAAATAGTGGGTAGTAGGTCTAGAATCCCGGAAACAGAAATGGCTTGAGTGTGTTAAAGCAGAAGCTCCTAAAGCAGCATTGGAGAGTTTTAGGTTTGTTTGTTTATTTGGTTTTTAAATTAGTATGCTTCATTGTTAACTCACATTAGCTTGCTATCCACCCAAGTCTATCCATGGAGATACAGCATGATACAGGAGATGACGATGATGATGATGGTGATGGTGATATTTATAGAGTACTTTAAGGTTTGCAAAATACGTAAGTTACCTCATTTGGTCCTTACAGCAACTGGGTGAGGCAAGTGCTGTTGTTAGCCCCATTTTCCAGATGAGGAAACTGAGGCAGGCAGAAGTTAAATGACTTGCCCAGGGACGCACAACTAATAAGTTTCTGTGGCAGCATTTGAATGCAGATCTTCTTGACTCCAAGTCCACTACTCTCTCTATTGTACCATCTAGCGGTGTCTAACCCAGGAAAGGTGATGTGCAGCAAGTCCTTGACCTCTCAGTGCCTAAGCAACTCTCTAATGCTAGAAATTGCAGAGCAGGTGCCAATATGCATTGATTCAGAGAGAGTTTTCTACATCATTGAAATCACAGGTTATTCTAGAAATAAATAATAATAGCAGACATTTATATAACACCTACTATATGTCCTGTACTGTGCTAAACACTTAACAAATGTTATCTCATTTGATCCTCATAATAACCCTGGAAGGTAGGTGCTGTTATTATCCCCATTTTACAGATGACAAAACTGAGGTAAATAGAGCTTAAGTGATTTGTTCAGGGTCACACAGATAGTAAGTGATTGAGGCTAAATTTGAACTCAGGTCTTCCTGACTATCTGTATAGTTCTGTGTGTATATACACATGTATGTATGTACATACATGTATATATGTACATGTATATTTATATATAAACACATATATAATTTTTATTCAAATTCATGGGTATATCTTCCTTTAATACAAAAGGGAGAATAGCCACCGTCACTTGTCCTCTCCTTGATGCCCAATCTATGGCTGAATGTAATACAAGTATCATCCTAGACTTAGTAGCTCATGAATAGTGGCTAGCTCCAACACTTTTCTACACTTCCCTGAAATATACAGGATTAGGGGATCAAAGGTCTAGATATAAAGGGACTTTGGAGGCCATCTAATTATTACCCCCCATTTTGCAAATGAGGAAACTAAGGCCCAGAGAGGTTAAGTAACATGACCAAGGTCATAAAGGTATTAATTATCAGAGGTGGGATTTTAATCCAAGTCCTCTGACTTCCCAAGTCATTGCACTTTCCACACTGCCATGTTTTGTGCAAAGGAACACTTACGACAGAACCATCTTACATGTATATAGCACTTTGTACCTTTTAAAACATTTTTCATATATGGTGTAATTTCACTTGCTCCTTACAATAAATCCATTTGACAGGTGAGGAAACTGATGCCTGGAGAAGATAAGAGACTTTTCCATAGTCTTAAAGAGCAGAGAATATACCAAAAGTATTCTGATTTTGTGTGTCTCCTTGACAGAGCTAGACCTATAACTTGGGTCTGATTCACTTTCCATTATGCCATGCATACCAGCCCTCAAAGAATGGGCACCTGCTCAGAGAAAAGTGGCTGCAGTGACATATGGGGAAAAGAGTACTTTCTCCATAAACTACTTGAGGAATGCCCTTTTCAGGTTTCTCACAGCCAGCTCTCTGACCCATGGATCAAAGAATGGGGTTCAGAGATGCCTTTTGTGGCATCTTTTTAAACAAAATCTTTTCAGTAATCCTTATGGTTATTGTCACTTCTAAATGCAGGGATGCATTCGAGCTGTGGAGCACCTGCCCTTCAAAGAGCTTACATCTGCACTTGCCCTTTTAGATTATGTTCTGTAACTGAACTAGCTGTGTGAGTGGGGTAGAGGTGAGTGTGGGGGGAACCCAAAGGGCAAAGAACTAACAGATCATCGATCCATGCATTTCTTTGAAGGGCACAGGGAGAACATGCAGGTTGACTAGATAGCATCCTCCTGTTTGCTTCTCCTTTGTTACTGCCATATCATTGTCTGGAGAGGAACATTCATTCTGGAAGAAAAAGCAAGGTTATGAAAGTGAGCTTTATAAGTATTTTACTACTCTACATGGACTTTCCTGTTGTCATGGTTACTTTTTTCAAAACACAAAATTGGAACCTTCTCCCTATTCCTCAGAGTGGAGGAAATCAGGGAACAAGGAGGTTTGCACATTGATTCTATAGGAAACAAATCTTACTAGTGCAAGACGAATCACTTCTCAAAGCAAAAACATAGCAGCAAACTCAAAATAAAACATAAAGCTTACTTTGCACACTCCTCATTCTGATCATCATTCCCTTTGTGACCTTGGACAAGTCATTTCACCCAATAGAAGCCTCAGTTCCCTCATCTGTGAAATGAGAGATTCAAACTTGATGATATCTAAGGTGCCTTCCGGGTCTAAATCTTAACTTTATGCTTTTTTTTTCATATCATTGCTTTCTTCAAATGTTATATCCATCTCTCATTTATTCACCTCCTTGCCTTCAAAACCATATTCCAAACTCACCTTCTGCAGAGTGCTTCCCCTAATTAACCACTCTCTACTCTAAATCCTCCTGCATCCTTGCTTCTCTTAAAGCACAACTCGGCATATGGATGGCTAGACAATAGTTTATCTGGAAAAGATCTGGATGAGTGTTAGTGCATTGTAAGCATGTTATGACTCAAAAGTGTGTTGTGGAAATCAAAAAAGCTTATGTTAGCTTAGGCTTCACCAAGAGAGGCTTTTATCCAGGACTGGGCAATCTGTGATTTTATATATTCCTGCTGTTTTGGTTCAACTACATCCAGAGTTCCTTAATCAGTTCTCTGCACCAAATTGCCTGAGGAACATTTATAAACTGGAGAGCATCCTGAGGAGAGTAACCAAGATGGTGAAGGACCTTTGAGGTCATGGTATGTGAGGATTGTTTAAAGTAACTAGAGCTATTTAATGTAGAGAAGAGAAGTCTTGGGGTGGGGATTGGGAGTGGAAGAGCAAGACAGCTGTTTTCAAGCATCTGAGGACCAATTTGTAGAAGAATGGGGCTTGTTTGGCCCAATAAGGCAGAACCTGTAGTAATGAGTAGAAGTTTCAAAGAAGCAAATTTGGGCATGAAATTAGAGCTAACGCCAAAGTAGAACGGAGGTCTTTAAGCAATGACTGGATGATCCCATGCTGGGATTTGTTGTAGAAGGCATTCTTGCTCAGGTGTGGACTGGGCTGGATGGTCTCTGTATTCTAACTCTGAGAGTTGATGATTCTGTGATTCTTTGTTCTATGAAACCCTTTTGTAGCCAACTGTATTGTGGGGCATCATATACAGTTCATAGGGAGACAATGTAGACATCTCTAAACTCTTCTTACCCAATTCTTCTCTAAGAGAGACTAATCCTTAACATGAGGATAAGCAAGAGGTAGGGAGCAGAGGCTAATCATCTGCTGTCCTCAGAGAGTGGAAATATCTATCTACTCACTTAAATATTATGAATCTAGGGTATGTCTTTTAGGTTCAAGCCAAACTTCTGATGGCTGTTCATTAACCTTATTATGCAAGACTTGACTCCCTTCCTAACAAATACTAGTTCTACAATGAACATGTATGTAGCAAATGGTAAAACAAAAACAAGCAAAAAAACAACAAAAAGACCAATTTATCCAAATTGATATCAAAATAGAAATCAGAGAAAGTATACATAGGAAAATATATACCAGACAATGTACAGTGAAAGAACAACTCCATTAGGAGTGAGGTAATTCAGCTTAACCAAGAGAGTTGTGCCTTGACCCCAAAATCCCCAAAAGAGAAAAATTCTCTGGAGTCTCTAGTGTAGAATGCTGAAGATAGGGACATGATGTAGAATGCCAGTTCCTCTTATGTCAATTTCTTACCAGTCTTATTCTCCCTTCAGCAATTTGAAGTGAGGTTTGCATCATTCATTCTCTCTCTTGAAGCTCAAAACCAGAAACCTCCAGAAAGACTGGAGGGCCCAAAGAGACTGAAAAGGAACCAATCTCTCCTCTCTTCTGCTCTTGTCAATTCTGCCCTATCCCTTACACATGCACTTGGGGCATTGATCTTCACCAAAGAGAAGGGATTCCCATACCAATGGGCTCTGGGGCTCAAATTATACTATATACCTTTCCTTGATACCCAATACTTTTCCTATGAGTAAGGCATTGTTTCTGAAATTTACTTTCCTGTAACTTGCAATTTTTTTGTTGTTTTTTGGAGGGCAATTGGGGTTAAGTTAATTGCCCGAGGTCACACGCTAGTTTTTTTTGTGTGTATGTTAACTGTCTGAGGTCAGATCTGAACCCAGGTCCTCCTACTCCAGGGCCGGTGCTCTATTCACTGCACCACCTAGTCACCCAACTTGAATATTTTTTAAGAGAGAGGTATTGGATTAGTTGTATCAATGGTACAAGGAGTTTGGGGTAAGGGACTTCCTCTACCAGGGAAAGTTGGTACTGCAACTTATAGCGTGAGAGGATTTCCTAAGGTAACTAAGAGGTTAATCAACTCTTCTAGGGCTGTAGACAAGATGTCCTGTCTCCAAGGCCAGCTCTCTATCCACTAACCTCATTTCATTTGTTTCTTGGCAATACTTGGAAAATAAATTCGTTGCTACAAGGCAAGCCCTGAAGCAAAAAATGGAGGTTCCTACATAAACAGCCGAGGTTTCTCCAGCATTGTCAGATAGAAGTGCTTGTAACAGTTTTAATTCATACTTAACGGCTTTAGAAACGTCTTCTAGGCTAAAGCTCAAGTTGACTTGAGTTGTAATAATCCAATAATAATGTTGAAATAGTTGTAATAATACACCTCTTGAGAACATGCTGTTGTTTTCTGAGATAAAGAAAGTTAATAGTCAGCTTTCTACTTCATATACTGAAGCATTGTCCTGTAAGCATTTTAAAATAATTTCATGTACATGTATTGTTTTCTGTATTATATTATAGGCTTTTTGATAGGACAAACAATATGTTATCTAACTAGCTTTGCCCACAGGGGAGTTGGAGGTAAATATCCTTGTCTGATTTGTCAAAACATATTGGTCAAGGCACCACTTATGTGCCCTGTGACAGCTCTCACCTGGGATACAGAAGCATCTACAATAGCTGGCCAGCCAGGAATGGAAAAGAAAAGCAGTTAAGAGTGCATTCATCAATATGTACCATTTCCTACTGATATCAACTTAAAGTGGCCTCTTCACAACTTTCACTGATTGCCACTAATTCTATCCTCTGGGGGCCAAGCAGAAGAAACCATCCATCTTTCAAGAGACAGTTCTTTAGATGCTTGCAGATATTGGTCATGCCCCAATTTCCCCTTCCTCCTTCAATCTCTTCCCTCACTTATATGTTCCCAGTTCCCTGAAATGGCACCACCTACTTTGCCCTCTGTGCTTCTGCTGCACCCTAAGGACCATCAAGTCTTTCCTTCTGCCCTGTAGTTGAATTCTCATGCTTGTTGTCTCCCCCATTTAGAATGTCAGCAGAAACTGTCTCACTTTTCAGTTTGGATTTCTGGCACTTAACACCATATTTGGCACACAGTAAGAGTTTAGTGGATGTTTTTCCATTCCATCTGCCCTTTGTTCAATGATTTTCACTCTAATGGAGTTGGGGAGATTACTAAACTTAACTCTATACCTCAGTTTCTCCCTCTGTGAAATCTTGCTGTTAAATCAACTAGTGAATTGTATTGTTCCCTAGAAAGGTAGGGTGGTATAGTGGTGGAAAGAATACTTGACTTAGAGTCAGGAGAGACCTAGGTTCAAATCCTCCCTCTGGTACTTAGCTATGTGGCCAAGGATAAATCATTTAACCTTTCTGTGCTTTGCTTTCCTCTTCAGTAAAATGGGGGTATTAATACCTATCATATTATTACAGATGAATTGTCTCAGACGAGATGATAGATTTTTAAGTACTTTGGAAACCTCAAAGTACTGGATAAATATCAGATATTAGGTGTTTGACAGTTGAAAGAGTAATTTATGGGACCTTGTGAAAGTGAGGATGGCAGGGGAAAGAATTGAGGTATTTGGCTCCAGAGCTGACTTTTTCTGCTTAGATTATCTGGAAAGAGTGTAGCCCCAAAAGGCACATTTTTGAATGCAGCCAGGAACACAAGTGGAATGCATAGGAAATTAGATTCCCCCCATCAGAGGGTTCTTTGAGTAAAATAGCTCTTTTGTGTACCAAATGGGATATAGTATACATTCATTCTAGAATGCAGCTAGACCAAACTGCCTACAAATCCTCAACCAAGCCCATAACTTCCCCTCCTACTCTCATCAAAGATGTAGCTAGGTGGCTCAGTGGATAGAGAACTGGGCATGGAGTAAGGAAGAACTGAGTTTAAATCTGGCCTCAGACAGTTACTAGCTGTGTGACCCCAGGCAAGTCACTTAATCTTTGTCTGCTTTAATTCACTGGAGAAAGAAATGCAAAACTATTCCAGTACCTTTGCCAAGAAAACCCCATGGATACTATTGGCATGCTGTAATCCATGGGGTCACAAACTTTCAGACACAACTGGACAACAACACCTTTCATCAAAGAGAATTGCTCCCTATTTACCCATGGGCTGAGAGGATACTGGGAAAGAAGAGGAGTCACTCCTGGGTCCTTTGAATTTCTTTTCCCTCCCTTCTCCCACCTTTCCTCTTTTTCTTTCTAGGAGTAACCTCTAGTATAGAGAGATAGATGGCACAGTACATCAAATGCTGGATTTGTAGTCAGGAAGACCTGAGTTTAATTCCTGCTTACTAGCTGTGAGACCCACAGTAAAACACTTAACATCTGTGGACCTGAATTTTCCTCAACTATAAAACAAGGGGCTGGAATACATGACCTTGAAGGTTTCTTCCATCTTTAATCCTATAATCCTAAGGTATTACTATGCCCATTTTACAGATGAGCAAACTGAAGAGAGAAAAAGTTCAATAATTTCCCCACAGTTACAAGCTAATTAGTGGCCAGATAGAGACTAGAATTCAGTTCTTTTGACTTCTAGGTCCACTGGCCTTTCTATTCTACCACATTGCCTTGAGTATTCTCTTTCTTCCCCCATTATCAAAACCTGCTTTCAGGAGAGGTCTTGATAAATTAATTGACTAATAGTGACTAAACTTCACCCAGGAAGATTGTCATCTTAACAGGAGACAAAATATTAAGCCCAAAGCACTAATTTCTTTATGAAGGAATTTCAGATATGAGGAATTTTCTTTTGTGGGTTGGGAGTTTGGCTTCTGATGTCCTTCCAGTCTCACCACATAGGCTACCACCTACTTTGCCTATTCATAAAGCCATCCCTGTCCTAGAACTCATGGGTCTGTGGCAAAATGAAAATACTGAATCATTTGGTAAGGCTTTATTTTGCCTTACTTGTATAGATAGCCAGGGAGTGGAAAGTTATTAAAATGTGTCCTTTTTTTCAAAAAATAAAAGAAAGAACCTCTCTCACTCATTCACTCTTACTTCCTTATTGTTTCTTCCCCTTTCAACCACATACCCTCCTAATCCCAATTAGGCTGCCCCTTATCCTTCTCATCTATTTTGACTAAATAAATACAGCTATATCCCTCATAATATCAGTAATTAGAACCAGGAAAACATATTATCAGGTAAATAATATTACACAGGGCAATTAGCTCAGATTGTAACTGACTACATCTTTAATCTGCACCTCTGGGGATTGATTAAATGAAGTTATATTGGGGTTTTGCAATATCATAGTAGGGTTTGGTTATAAGGACGAGGTGGTATGCCATTATGGAAAGATTCCTGAATTTGGAGCCAAAAGTGTAGTTTGAATCCTGGATCTGAGGCTTTCAAGCAATATGTGAAAAAGTCACTTAGCCTCTCAGTCTCAGTTTTTCCACCCATAAAATGGGGATAATAATCTTTGCATTCCCTCTCTAATGAGATTTTTGTGAGAAAAGTTTTGTGAATTTTAAAGTACTACATAACTTGAGAAATTAGTGCCATAATGTAGCAATGTTTTAATTGTGAAATGTTATTCAGGGTTTGCCCACATGGTATTAGGTAAGTTAATGCTACTTTTAAAGAAGAGACAAAATTTGTACTGGAGTGATCAGTTTGACTTTTTCAGCTATCATTAAAGTCAATCATGGAGAAAAAGATCAGGGAGGCACCTGATATAATAGAAGACATGCTGGACTTGGAATAAAGAACTGAATTCTAATTCTGACTCTGCTATTAACTAGCATGTTTCTTTCTTTTTCTGAACATCAGTTTCCTCATTTGTAAAATGAGGGGATTCAACTAAATGATCTCGAGGATACCTTCTAGATCTAACAGTCGTAGTCTAAGGATGAGTTGCTGCCTAACCAATCCATTTCAGTCATTGCAAGAGCTAAAATGAATGGACTTTTGTGGCATGGCTAAGTCAGGCAATATTCTTTCAAATGCTTTCCAATTGGCATGAAAATAGTTGATTGATTAGGCCAGCAAAATAGACTTAGCTTATACTATCACAAGTCATTGAACTAATTTTAAACCTCAGATGGATTTTTATGATGAAATACTGAAAAAAAAATTTTCTTTTAGATCCTTCTTCTAGGAAACCTTTACTGGGAGAAAGAAAGAATCATCTTGACTAATAACTCCCCAGATTAATTATATCAGGGCTGTGCTTCTACAGAGATAATCATTTATAGCACAGTTGAATGGGTCAGCTCAGTTATCCATGGAAAGTCTCTTCATTCATATTGAGTGGCAATCCAGTTGATTTTGTAACAGTTTGAAGGGACAGTCAGGATGATTGGTGTTGCTGTATTTTAGGTTCTATATGATTTGTAGCAAACCAACATGGGACAGATATCAAACAATGAACTTCCAAGTGGACCCAGTTTAAATTCTTTAATCCTTAAGAGTCCTATCAGAATCTTAGGCTATGTTTTAAATGAGTCCACTCAAATCTTGAGTTTCTTAAAGTCATATCAAAATCTTAAGCCATGATTTAAATAAGAGTTCATTCAAATCTTGAGCCTCTTTAAAAATAAAAAAATTAATCTCTTCTTCAAGAAAAAAAATCAATATCAATCTGGAGACATAATCATCAAAATTGATGTTTATAGTATTTTCCTCATAACATGCCCCAAAAGAACTACCCTCTTTTAAGACCCTCACCAAAGGTGTTTATACAGAAATTACCAAAAGGTAAAATCAAAGAATAAATGAAACTAAAAAAAAATCAAACAGTAAAGAAATGTCTTTACTGCCTTATTGTTTAGATCTTCAGTACCTAGTACTACCTTGTACATAGTAAATGATTAATAAAATATGGATGAATTGCATTCATTTGAATTTCCTAGAAATGGAGTGTTTTTTTTTAAAGTTTCTGCAGTTCAAACTTAACCAGTAATGCTGCTGGCTCCCACATGAAGCAGAAAGCTGGAGAATGGAGCTCACACCACTGAGAGAGATGTTTATATCAAGAGTGGGTTTTTTAAACAAGTTTATTGTTCTGGGCAGAACTCGAACTGAGGAGGTTTAATTTCACAGAGAGATAAATGAGAAAGCAACTATAAACACTTTTAGGCACTAGGGAACAAAGCTTTTCTATCCCAACTTGTCTTTAGAAAACTGCAGTAATAATAAAACCATCTCTTTACTGCTGGGTCTCTATCCAAAATTCTATAGAACCCCAAGACTCAGTAACAAAGAGATTTTCACAGCACCCTAATAAAATGTTAGCACTTTGCTTCCATTTCTACTTGTGTTTGTGATAACACTCTCTTGTCTAACCAGGTTCTGATGATATAACAATTATTTCGCATCTCCCAACCCAAATTTCTGAGAACATTTTAAGTTTTTAAGCTTCTGGGTATCTGGAAGAAATAATGTCATTGGCTAGATTCCTTTCTAGTTTAGTCTGAGAATGACTTTTTTCCCTTTATGACAAGAAGAATGAATAGAAAAATTATTGTTTTGTATTATAGGAGAGGGGGGGAAAAGGAACAGCCAGAAGTCGTCAAACATATGAGAACAAGTGGCTTTGCTGTTAAAGACCATAACTTGTCACTGGCATTGGCATTGGATTAAAGTTTGGAAGTAAAATTATCTCAATGCTTTTTGAACATTTAAATCATTTAGAACACACAAATCTACCCAACACTGTACACATTCTACATACTCCTTTACTTGAGCCAGATGATGGAGTTTTTATCCCCTTTAAATCAAAACCCTAGGGAATAAAAGTAGGAAAAGAATAGCTGTTTTTCCCTCTCTGGTGACATTTCATCAAGTCTTTTTCAGTAAGATTTTTTTTCCTAATCAAAATCCACATTAGAGAGAATAAAAATTAAGAAACAATCCTAAGACATTCAGTTAAAAGTTAGCTGTGATCCACTAACATTGAGACAGAGGAGAAAAATGAATTCAACAAGGAAATTTATTCTTTTAAGAGAGAAAAAAACATGCAAATTTGAATGTTACCTGGGTCGGCTCCTTACTTCTAGTTTTTGGACTCTGGAAGATGATCGGTTTGCTAAGGATGCGCCGCTCCTTAAGGACTGGATGGGTTTTCTGGGCAATCACTCTTTGTGTGCCATCTTTTATAAAGGTGCTTCTTGTTGCTAAGAGATCAGTTGCTTAGAGACCAAATCATTTAAAAAATATATATATATATTTATATGTATGTCATGGGGCCAACATAAATTACAGCACAATTTGATCATTTCAGCTCTCCCTCGAAGCGCTCTGGCTTTTGAAATAGATCATAACATACCTAGAGGGGAGCCAATTATCAATCACAAAGAGAAACCTGAGCATGGAAAAGAAAATGATGTGTGCGCACTCACACATGGACAGAGAGGGATGCTCAAGATTCCCCAGGAAGAAGTAAGGCAGTTTCTGGCCTTCTCTCAAAACTTCTCTTTCTTTTGGAGCACCTGTATACCCATGCAATCTACTTTATGTGTGTGCAGTGATTATCTATATGCACATGGATAAATGCACATCTTCCACTCACGCTCAGAGTAGGGAGACACAAGGAAAGAATAATGGAGCCACTTTAGACACTTGAGTGTTTTCCAAAATGTTCCAAGTAGAAACATGTCCTAAGTGGTAAGTCTAGCATAATTTGGTTTTATTTATTTTAAAATATTTTTTATCATTGCCTTTTGCTTTACCTCACAGTTATTTCCTGCCCACAGTCAGGCTGAACCCTTCCTTATGATAAAGAAAAACAACTAAGCAAAAACATCGGATAGACAAACCTTGTTGGACAAAGTATAAAATATTCCATTCTTGTTGTCCCCCACTTCTCTGACAAGAGGAAGGAAGTATGTTTCATTATCTGTCCTCTGGGATTTCCACTGGTTTTCCCATTACTCAGAGTTCATCTTCCTTTAAACAAAGGAATTTATATTATCATAATTGTATATAGTGTCCTATTAACCCTCTTAATACTTCACTCCTCTACCCCATCCTTCCTCCTCTCCCTCCACCTGTTCTTCTCAGTTAGCTGTCAATAGATCCTGATGTGCTGTTAACTGAAAACTCATGGTTTTATTCTCCCAGTAAATTCCTATGAAATCCTGGGAATTCCTTTGAAAGACATAAAAAATCCAGGGTCTAAAGAATGGGTCACTAATGGTAGAATCCTCAGGTCCCTACTAACCATAAAAACTAGTACTGCCTAGAGCATCCTCTGAGAGTACAATGACAAGAAGCCAAGGCTACTCCAATAGTTGGGCACAATTTGGGGCACCTCTTCTCTAGGACAGACCTAGGGTGGTATAATGTGAAGAGGACTGAACTTGAACTTAGGAGAGACTTGGGTTCAAATTCTGTTTCTTTTTACTAGTTGTGTGACTATAGACAAGTCACTTTCCATCTCTAAGGCCTAGTTTCTTCATCTGCAAAATGAGTATACCTCACAAGGTTTTTGTGAGGATCCAATGAAGGTAAAGAGAAAGAATTTTACAATTTCAACTATTATTATCCCATTTTTCCTTTTGAATGTCCCTTGCTTCCCAGTTCTAGGCCTCTCCTCCCATCTCTGGTCCCACTGGTCAATTGGTCTTTTCCTTCTTCATACTTTCCTGCCTTCCTCCCCACTCTTTGTTTCTACTCTACCCTGCCTTATACATTCTCAATAGACATGGATGTGACTTTAGCTGACTGGACAGAGGTTCAGGGCATTAAGCAAAGATTCAGAAAAGTTTCACTGAATATTAGAGATGGGAGGGATCTCAGAGATAATCCAGTCTAATCATATCACTTTACAGATGAAGAAATTGAGTTCTACAGAGTGGCAAAGGCAGGAGTAGAATTCAGATCCTCTGACTCCAAGTCCAGTGGTCTCTTTTCAATATGCCATTATTCAAGGTGGTCAAACCCAATTATAGTACATATCAGTGTAGCGGCAAGCACCCCAGTGTCCCCAGGGTGCCTGCTCACACAGGTTCTTGGATCTGCTTTGATAAAGGAAAGCAACTCAAAATGGGTTAACAAGCTTACTTTAATCAGACAGAGGTATATCGTTTACCTTGTTCAGGGAAAAAGGTCAGCACCCCGAACTTCAAAGTATACAGGCAGAATTATCAAGACAGAAACAGATCAAGTAGACAGCTTTCCAAACTGTCCAGCCATTACATCCATACCCAGTCAACATCTGGGTTTTTCAGAGCCGGGGTGGCCCTGGACAACGGCTTCCCAGAATACAGATCAAATCACAGAACACTTCTCAAAGTGAGCCCCCAAAACAAAGCCTCATATCAGGGCTTATATAGCCTTCTCCTGGCTCAGAGAATGTAATAACCTTATTGACCCACTGGCCAATCAAAAAGTATCTCCTGAAAAACAAGCCTCCCTGCCCAGGCTTCAGGTGCACTTTAGCCTCGGGGCAGGGAAGATCTTCCAAATTTGCATTCCCGTTACAATCAGTTACCTGGATCTAGCACAATTTGCTAAACCAGATACTGAGCATAGAAAATATAAAAGGGAAGATGTAGAAAAAAGGAAAAGGAAGGGAAGGCAAGTAAGGGAAGGGAAAGAAAGGGAGGGAAAGGGAGGAAAGGGAAAGGAAAGATGGTAAATGAAAGGAAAGAGAAAGAAAGAAAGGAAGGAAAGGGAAGAGAAAGAGAAAGGAAGGAAGGGGAAGGAAAGGGAAGGCGAGGGAAAGGAAGTGAAGGGAAAAGAAGGTAGGGGAAAGGAAGGGAAGAGAAAGAAGGAGAGAAAAGGAAGGGAAGGGAAAGGAAAGTAAAGAAAAAAAGAAAAGGGAAGGGAAGAGAAGGGAAAGGAAAGAGAAAAAAGAAAGGGAAGGGAAGAGAAAGAAAGGGAAGAGAAAAAAGAGGGGGAAAGGAAAGAAGGGGTGAAAAGGAAGGGAAGGGAAGAGGAAGGGAAATGAAGGGGAGAGAAGGAAAGAAGGGGAAGGGAAAGGAGGGGAGGAGGAAGAGAAAGAAGGGGAAAGAGATGGTGGAACAGGAACTAGTTTGGAAGTGGGAGGGATAGCAAAAGTAGAGAAAAATAGTTGATTAGACCAGCCAGGGAAAGCCAAGAAAAGCATTAAGAGTATGAAAGGAAGATGGAGTAGAAGGTGAAATTCATTCATGGGCATATAAATAAGCAGGCTCCCCTGGAAAGGTATGAATGTCCAGTCAATCAATCAACATTTATTAAATTTTCTTTTGTGTCAGGCACTGTGCTCAGCACTGAAGATGCTAATACAAAAAAAAAAAAACAACTATCCCTACTCGTAAGATACCTGCAGAGCTCTGTATGTGAGACATTTAGGAAATGTGCTCACCTGTAGTCCACATGTTTGCAAGTGTGTATATGTGTATGAATGATATCATGGAAGTACAATTGAGGGTACATGTGGAGATTTGTTTTTGAGGATACAAAATAGAATGGGGCTGGTTCCATTCTTTGGTTTCTTTGATAAACAAGATTCCATTGACCTCTGAAGTGAAAAAGGTTGGGGCAACAGATGGACAACTCAATTTGTACAGCAGGTAGAGCACTGGGCTTGAGTCAGTAAGATCTGAATTCAAATCCTGCCTCTGATACTTACTAGCTATGTGACTTTGGGCAAGTCACTTCATCCCTTTCAACCTCTCAATCTTAGTTTCCCCATCAGCAAAATGAGGGAGATGGACTTAATATATTTTGAAATTTCTGTGATTTTATGCAATACCTGTTGACTAGGGAAAGGTGTTATTGTGGGTGATCTTGTTGCAGAGGAAATGAAAAAGAAGGACCATATACCATCTCCTAAGTTCTCTTGCTGCCTCAAAGGAGAGTCACAAGAGGTAACTGAGGGAAACAGTGAAGATCTCCAACAAGTCTCCCATGATGATTTACTTGTTTTTACTTTGTTTACTTGGCTCCAACTTCCTGGTTTATCTCCATCCCCCCCCCCTTCCTATATTTGCAAAGTAAGGAAAATATAAGACCACACTGGAAGAATACCAGGATACAGAATACAAAGTTAAAAAAAAATTTTTTTTAATCCCAAACCTTCATAGAAGGGGATGTCGGCTCTGGCTATTCTCACTCTAAAAAAAGTTTATTTAAAAAAAAAAAAAGAAATTGCTTAAAAAAAATAAATCTAAGAAACTTCCAGGAGGATGAGCAGAGTACTTACCAAAAAGGTTGTCTAGGCCACTATAAAAAGCCCATCTTTGCCCTTTATTTCCCTTTATCCTTGGCTCCATCTTTGCCCCTATCTCCTAGAAGAGCTATCAATCAATTGATAAATGTTTATTAAGCTCCTACTATATGCCAGGCACTGTGCTAAGCTCTGGAAAGACAGTAAGGGAAAGCATCAGATACTGAGCAATTCGGGGACAGAAAAGGAAGCAAGAAGAGAGAATGCCCAACACAATTACAATCTCATTGTAAGTACTTTTGTATGTTAATTAAAGGAAGGGGAAGGAAGGAGAGTGAAGAATGGAGGGGAAGAAAAATAGCCAACGGAAGAAAGAATAAAATGGAGAGGTATTGAATTGTGGTTGGTGGTTTAGGAAATTAAAGTCAAATTAAAAAGACCATGTTTGGAATAATTTTTTTTAGAATAGTATAGTAGATGGGCACTGGATTTGACATCAGGAAGACATGTTCAAATCCTACTTCAGACACTTACTAGGTGTGAGGCCCTGAACAAGTCACAACTTCTCTGTGACTCAATTTTCTCCTCTCTAAAAGAAAGTTTGGACTTGTGCTCTCCAGGGTCCCTTCTAGCTCTAAAAAGAGGATCCCATGATTTCTTTTTTTCTTAAACTAGAGGTGGAATGAAAGAATGAGGGCAAGAAAATGCAGCAAATTGAACTCGGAAATTAATTTACTCCATCATTTTGTCTATGTATGTCCCCTGACCCTGTGGAATAAACTCAAGTAAAGTGACTATGGATAGTCCTCTTGATTATTCTAGGATTTAGACCAGCAGAGCATCTAAGGAAGTAGTTTTCTTTTTACTCAGATGAATATCTGAAAATATTTTAGGGACAGAAGTAAAAATCATTTAAAAAATTCTATGGAATATTCCTATACTATGATTTCTGGTTATTGTACTATACTTAAACCACCTGTCTCACAGAATTGTTTTGAGGAAAGTGTTTTCGAAATACTAAATGTGTTTTTAATATTTTTATTAATGTACCACTTGGGCTGTCCATCTGTTGTTTCTCATTCTTTCTATGCAAATATTATGGGAGAACCTAAGAACAAATCCTTAGCTTTAAATATTCCTTCCAGGACAGCTAAGCATCATTTCCAAAGAATAAATCTGTTGATTTCAAACCTCAAAAATTATTTGAAATTTAGGTTTATTTTCCTGGGGAGCTCTGAAGACTTCTATTTTGTGCACATGAAAGAATGAATTTAGGGTTTTTAGGAATTAATTTTGGAACCTTAGAGGTACATCAGCCCTAGGGAAAAGATCCTATTAATAAATTCATCAATGGTTTTATTTTTCTTTGAAAGATTAAGGATCCCTACCTTAGTGACTTGTCTGAAATTGTTGAGTTGGTTTCTTATCATTGATCATTGGTGGATTTGGAAGATTTTTCTGTTTGTAGGGACTACTATGCAAAGAATCATGTGGTAGTGGATAGAGACACAGTCTCAGAGTCAGGAGGACCTGGGTTCAAGTCCTTTTTTTTTTTTTTAATTTTTGGTCTTTATTAATTTGTTTGTTTACTTTTAGTTTACAAGATTCAATTCCTTGAGTTTCAAATTTTCTCCCCCTCACTCCCCTCCCTGACTCCCCCCCCCCCC
>NW_027186296.1:20133954-20240053 GCF_028583685.1 Petaurus breviceps papuanus
CCCCCCCCCCCCCCATGGTGGCATACAATCAAGTATAGGATCTGCAAATACTTTCACATTAGACATTAGTAAGGTTATTGTGGATTTCTATTGGATGGATTGTATTGGATGGAATGAACAATGGGAAAGAGGAAACAAAACCAAACAAGAAAAGACAGAGAGCAGGTAGTTTGCTTTAATCTGCATTCAAACTCTGTTCTTTCTAGTTCTTTCTCTGAATGTAGACATCTCTTTCCATCATGAGTTTTTTGAAGCTGATTTATAACCCTGCATTGCTGAGAAGAGTCCAGTCTATCAAAGTTGGTCATCACACATACATTGTGTCTGTAATTGTGTACAAATTTCTCCTGGTTCTACTCTTCTCACTCAGCATCAGTTCTTATAAGCCTCTCCAGGTAAATATGAAGTCCATCTGTTCCTTGTTTCTTATAGCACAACAGTATTCCATTACAATACCACAACTTGTTTAACCATTCCCCAGTTGATGGCCACAAAAAGAGCTGCTATAAATACTTTTGTACATATGGTTCTTCCTCCCACTTCTATGATCTCTTTGGGATACAACCCTAAAAGTGGTATTGCTGGGTCAAAGGAAGTAAAATTACTTATATCCCTTCCAGATTGCTCTCCAGAATGGTTGAATCAGTTCACAATTCCACCAACAATGCATTAGTGTTCCAATTTGCCCACATCCTCTCCAGCATTTGTCATTTTCCTGTTTTGCCATCTTAGCCAATCTGACTGGTGAGATGTGGTACCTCAGAGTTGTTTTGATTTGCATTTCCCTAATCAATAGTGATTTAGAGAATTATTTCATATGCTTATAGATATCTTTAATTTCTTCCTCTGAAAACTGCCTGTTCATATCCTTTGACCATTTATTAATTGGGGAATGACTTGTATTCTTATAAATTTGACTCAATTCTCTGTATATTTTAGAAATGAGTCCTTTGTCAGAGACATGGGTTGTAAAAATTCTTTCCCAATTTTCCACTTCCCTCCTAATCTTGGTTACATTGGCTTTGTTTGTACAGAAGCTTTCCAATTTCATGTAATCAAAATTATCCATTTTGCATTTTATACTGCTCTCTAATTCTTGTTTGGTCATAAAGTCTTCCCCTCTCCATAAATCTGACAGGTAAACTATTCCTCTAGATTATGCACTCACTTAGACTTGCTTTTGGTATATGGTGTTAGATAATGGTCTATGCCCAGTTTCTGCCATACTATATTCCAGTTTTTCCAGCAGTTTTTGCCAAATAGTGAGTTATTATCCCAAAAACTGGGGTCTTGGGGTTTATGAAACAGTAGATTACTGTAGTCATTGACTGTTGAATCTCATGTTCCCAATCTATTCCATTGATCCACTGCTCTATTCCTCAGCCAGTACTAAGTAATTTTGATGACTGCTGCTTTATAATACAGATTAAGATCTGGTATAGCTAAGCCACCTTCCCTAGCATTTCTTTTCATTAATTCCCTTGATATTCTAGACCTTTGTTCTTCCAAACTAATTTTGTTACTATTTTTTGTAATTGTATAAAGTAATTTTTTGGTAAATTGATTGGTATGGCACTAAATATATAATTTAATTTAGGTAAAATTGTCATTTTTATTATATTAGCTCGACCCAGCCATGAGCAATTGATGTTTTTCCAATTAATTAGATCTGACTTTATTTGTGTGAAAAGTATTTTGTAGTTGTGTTCATATAGGACCTGGTTTGTTTTGGCAGGTAGATTCCCAAATATTTTATAATGTCTACAGTAACTGTAAAAGGGATTTTCCTTTCTATCTCTTGCTGCTGGATTACATTAGAAATATACAGGAATTTTGAGGATTTATGTGGGTTTATTTTATATTCTGCAACTTTGCCAAATTTATTTATTGTCTCCAGTCGTTTTTTACTTGATTTTCTAGGATTCTCTAAGTATATCATCATATCATCTGCAAAGAGTGATAGCTTGGTCTCTTCTTTGCCTAATTTGATTCCTTTGATTTCTTTTTCTTCTCTAATTGCTACTGCTAACATTTCTAGTACCGGATTGAATAAGAGGGGTGATAGTGGACACCCTTGTTTCACCCCTGATCTTATTGGAAATGCTTCTAGCTTATCCCCATTACATATAATACATGCTGATGGCTTTAAATAGATGCTACCTATTATTTTAAGGAAGGCTCCATTTATTCCTATACTTTCTAGTGTTTTTAATAGGGATGGATGTTGTATTTTGTCAAAAACCTTTTCTACGTCTATTGAGATGATCATTGGGGGCGGCTAGGTGGTACAGTAAATAGAGCACCGGCCCTGGAGTCAGGAAGACCTGGGTTTGGATCCAGCCTCAGACACTTAACACAAAAAATAGCTTTGTGACCTTGGGCAAGTCACTTAACCCCAATTGCCCTCCAAAAAGCAAAAAATTTAAATAAAAAAATGAGATAATCATGTGGTTTCTTCTAGTTTTATTGTTGATATGATCAATTAAACTGATCGTTTGCCTAATATTAAACCATCCTTGCATTCCTGGAATAAATCCTACCTGATCAAAGTATATTATTCTTGTGATAAGTTACTGTGGTCTTTTTGCTAATATATATATTTTTAATTTTTGCATCTATATTCATGAGGGAAATTTTTCTATAATTTTCTTTTTCCGTTTTATCTCTTCCTGATTTAGGTATCAGTACCATATTTGTGTCATAAAAAGAATTTGGTAGGACTCCTTCACTAATTTTCCCAAATAGTTTGTAGAGTATTGGAATCAATTGTTCTTTAAATGTTTGATAGAATTCCCTAGTAATTCCATCTGGCCCTGGAGAGTTTTTCCTAGGAAGTTCACTGATGGCTTGTTCAATTTCTTTTTCTGAGATAGGGTTATTTAAGTAATATACTTCCTCTTCATTTAATCTGGGCAACTTATATTTTTGTAAATATTCATACATTTCACTAAGATTGTCAAATTTATGTGCATACAATATGGCAAAATAATTTCTAATTATTGTTTTAATTTCCTCTTCATTGGAGGTAGATTTACCTTTTTCATTTTTGATACTCATAATTTGGTTTTCGTCTTTCTTTTTTTTTATCACATTGGCTAAGTGTCTATCATTTTATTGTTTTTTTTTTCATAAAACCAGCTCAGTTTTATTTATTAATTCAATAGTTTTTTTAATTTCAATTTTACTAATCTCTCCTTTGGTTTTCATTATTTCTAATTTAGTATTTAATCAGGGATTTTCAATTTGTTCTTTTTCTACCTTTTTCAATTGCATGCCCAATTCATTGACCTCCCTTTTCTCTAATTTATTCATGTATGCACTCAGGGATATAAAACTTCCCCTAAGACCTGCCTTTGCTGCATCCTGCAAATTTTGTATGTTGTCTCATTATTGTCATTCTCTTGAAAGAAGTTACTGATTGTTTTTATAATTTCTTGTTTGACCCACTCATTCTTTAGGATTAAATTGTTTATTTTCCAATTAGTTTTTAGTCTATCTTTCCATGGCCCTTTATTGCATATGATTTTTATTGCATCATGGTCTGAGAATGATGCTTTTAATACTTCTGCCTTTCTGCACTGAATTGTGAGGTTTTTATGCCCTAGTACATGGTCAGTTTTTGTGTATGGCCATGTACTGCTGAGAAGAAGGTATATTCCTTTTTAACTCCATTCAGTTTTCTCCAGAAATCTATCATATCTAGCCTCTCTAAAATTATGTTCACTTCTTTAACTTCTTTCTTGTTTATTTTGAGATTAGATTTATCAAGTTCATAGAGGAGGAGATGAAGTTCCCCCACTAGTATAGTTTTTCTATCTATTTCTTCCTCTAATTCCCTTAACTTCTCCTCTAGGAATCTGGATGCTACACTACTTGGTGCATATATATTAAGTAATGATATTGCTTCATTCTCGATGGTGCCTTTAAGCAGTATATAGTTTCCTTCCTTATCTCTTTTAATTAGATCCATTTTTGCTTTTGCTTTATCTGAGGTAAGGATTGCTACCCCTGCTTTTTATTTTTTACTTTCGCTGAAGCATAATATATTCTCCTCCAGCATTTTACCTTTAAGCTGTGCATATCCCCTTGTTTCAAATGTGTTTCTTGTAGACAGCATACTATAGGATTATGGTTTTTAATCCATTCTGCTATCCACCTCTGTTTTATGGGAGAGTTCATCCCATTCACATTAACAGTAATGATTACTATCTGTCTCTTTCCCTCCATCCTCCCTGTTTATGTTTTGTAGAGTACTTTCAGGAGTTCCTGGCTCTCCTATATTATCACCTGAAAGGTTACAGGGCGGATAAGCAAGAAGGTGTGTAATCTTTTTTTCTTTATGCCTCTGGATATAGTCCTATGAAATCACCCTAATTAATAACTCACCTTAAGCAAGGGTAAATGGTAAACAAGATCAAGGGAGGGTCTTTGTAGGTTGTCTGCATTCTTTTGGGTCACATAGGCCTTCTGTTGGTGGGCAAATAGACTCTGTGAGCCCCTTATATCTTTGGTTCTGTATGAAATGGTCCTGTAATAAACAGACTATTCATTACAACCCCATCTTGTTATTCTTACTGCTTGCTAGCCTACCAACTGCACTGACCACAGTAATGTTTTTGTTGCTTCCTTCAACCTTCCTCTCCTTAAGGGTTTTACTTTTGACCACTGCCTCCCTCAGTATTTCCTCCCTGTGACCCCCCCCCTTCTTTACCTACCCTTTCCCCTTGCTACTATTTCCCTCCCTTCTAAACCCCCCTTCTAATCCCTCTCTTACCCCTCCTACTGACTATAGGGCACAATGGATTTTTATCCTTATCAGAGTATGTTATTCCCTCTTTGACTCCAAACCAATGAGAGTAAATTTCATACAGGGCTGCTCCCACTCCCTCCTTTCCCTCTATTATAATGAGTTTTTGTTTCTTTTCACATTAGAATCTTAAGCTTAATTGACCATGTTGATCCCTCTTTGAACCAAAACCAATGAGAATAATGTTCAAATGATGTTCATCTCCCTCTCTCCTTCCCCTCTACTATAGTATGTCTTTATGCCTCTTCGTATGGCATAATTTACCTTTTTATGCCTCGTCCTTTCCTTTTATCTCATTACTGTCCCTTTGAACCCCTTAATAAAGTTTTTTGTATCATCAGATTAGTTTATTTATTCCCACACCCTCTATCTATGTATATCCCTTTTAAAGGTGGTGATAATCATATAAATTTCAATATTGACAGGTATCAGCTTCTCATATAGGGATGTGGACAGTTTGTTCTTATTGCATCCCAACTTGTGTGCATGAGTGTGAGTGTGTGCATGTGTGTGTGTGTGTGAGTGTGTTTTCATTGTTTACCTTTTTATGTCTTTCTTGAGTCTTGTAATTGGAGATCAGATTTTCCATTGAGCTCTGACCTTTTCATCAGGAAGGTCTGGAAGTCCCTTATTTCATTAAATGACCATCTCCTTGCCTGAAAGATTATGCTCGGTTTTGCCGGGTAGTTGATCTTTGGTTGCAGTCCTAGCTCTTTTGCCTTACGAAATATCAAATTCCAATCCCTTAGATCTTTTAATGTAGAAGCTGCTAGGTCCTGTGTAATCCTGACTGTAGTTCCATGTTATTTGAATTGTTTCATTTTGGCTGCTTGCAGTATTTTTTCCTTAACCCTGTAATTCTGGAATTTGGCTACCATATTTCTTAGAGTTTTCAATTTGGAATCTCTTTCAGGAGGAGTCCAGTGAATTCTTTCAATAACTATTTTACCTTCTGATTCTAGGACTTCAGGACAGTTTTCTTTGACAATCTCTTGGATGATATTGTCCATGCTACTTTTTTCATCATGGCTTTCCAGTAGACCAATAATTCTTAGGTTATCTCTCCTGTATCTGTTCTCCAAGTCAGTTGTTTTTCCAGTGAGATATTTTACACTTTCTTCTAATTTTTCAGTCTTCATGTTTTGCTTGATTGACTCTTGGTGCATCATAGAGTCCTGAGCTTCAACTTGATTGATTCTAACTTTTAGTGAATTATTTTCTTCAGTTAGTTTTTGAAGGTCTTTTTTAGGGAGGTATTTTCTCCAGTTAGGTCACAAATTTTACTTTTTAAGCATTTGTTTTCTTCAGTGAGACTTTTTTCCAATTTTGTCACTGTAGATTTAAATTTATCTTCTATCTCTCTAATTTGGGTTTTTAAATCTTTCTTGAGCTCCTCTAAGAATGCTTTTTGGACTTGAGACCAGTTCATATTTCCTTCTGTGGTCTCAGGTGTGAGTACAGAGTCCATGTTGTCCTCTGTATTTGATTGTTCTTGCTTGCTATAATAAGCTCTGATGGATTTTCTTGTCTTCCCCTTCTCAGTTTCTTTCCTTCCCATTGTAATTTCCTATTTCCTAATTTCTCAGGCTGGGAGCTAAGGGCCTGGTTGTTGACTTTGTGTGCTGTAACCTCTGGGTGTCTAGACTGAGTCCAAGGCCAGGATTCTCAGTGTTTCCTTTGAGATACCTTGAGGCTCACAGAATAACCTGTGGGGGAGGGGTGTTCTGGCCACTTCAGATTTCCACCTCTGTGTCCCTGGGCTAGAGCTTAGGCAGGCTCAGCAGCTGGTGGCTGGCAGGGATGGTGTCTGCAGATCCCTCTTGTAGTGCTGAGGTCCACCTGGGCTTCTGTTGTTAGTGCTTACTGGCTCCAATCCCTGGGCTTTGGGAGCTCTTGCTGGTCAGCTGAGGTGGGGCTTGTTGGGACCTCTCCCGCCCTTCTCTTCAGACTCCTTACTGCCTCAGTTATACCCTTTCTCCATGGCTCCTAAGCCTGAGGCTATTTCTGCTACTTCAGGATTTTACTCTGGATGGAACATTTATCTCTGGGTTTTCTAGGTCAGGGAGGGAGAATTGGAGCAGCTAGAGGTTACATTGCCATCCTGGCCCCTGGAAAATCAGGCAGGTGATTTTTAAACTTCCAGGCTGTGGGCTGATAGTCCCAGGAGAAGCTGCTGTCTCTGCTGTGGGCCCTGCACTTTCTCTTACCCAGCTCCAACGAATTCTCCTGTCCAGTGGTGTGATGCTGGTGAGACAGCCACGAATTGCCCTTGGGGTGGGTGAGGCAGCTGGCTGGGGCTCCTTCTAGTCTGGGCTGGTGCAGCCCCCACATGCTCCGTGCTCCCCCTGCCCAGACCCATGTGGGCACATTCCTAAGCTGGATTCTGCTACCCTCGATCTCCCAGTGGATTCTGACACTCTAAAATCCATTCAGATTCACTTTTTAAAGTTTAGTGAAGGATTCTCAGAGGAGCTTAGAAAAGTTACTGCTTCCATTCCGCCATCTTGGCTTCACCCCCTCAAGTCCTACCTTTGGCACATACCGATTATGAGACCCTAAGCAGGCCTCATGTGCTTAGGGCCTCAGACAGTTCTCTAATACCCTAAGTTGCCCATTTGTATTATTGGAAGTAATTTCCATGAAGTTCCCTACACCAATGATACTACAGGTTTAAACCCCAATTTTTTTTTTTAAAGTATTAACCACCATCAGTAACTAACATTCCTCATGAAACTAACAAGATACAAAATAGAATGATCTCTAGAGGTGATAGCCACCATCTTGAAAAATCTTCAGTCAGTACAAAGACTGAATGTAAGAGATTCCATGGAGCCTCTTTTCCTCTAATTTCCCCAGTACTTTTAATTATTCTGTGCTTCTTCCTGAAAAAAAAAAGCCAGTTTCTTTAACAACATTATTCTTCTGGTGAGCAGACTATATGCAATACATTAGCAATGAAGATTTGTACAAGAGGACCAGTGTAAAAGATATCTTCAGAGAGATGTATGAATAGAACAAAAAGATGGACTAGACACATATTGAGAATAAGAGATAACTGATGAATATCTCATGTACTTTGTTGGTATACACAGGTTATCAAGAGATGTGGATTCACTCCAGCATGTTGGATGGAGCCTCTGAGAAGGATTTACGGAAGGACATTGCAAAGAATGGTCAGGTATGGGTGAACTGCACAACTAGGTGGCATAATAAATAGAGTGCTGAACCTTAGAGTCAGGAACATTCATCTCCATGAGTTCAAATCTGGCCTCCGACATTTACCAACTGTGTGACCCTGGGTAAGTCAATTAACATTGTTTGCCTCAGTTTCCTCATCTGTAAAATGAGCTAGAGAAGGAAATGTCAAACAACACCAGTACCTTTGCCAAGAAAACCCCAAATGGGGTCGAAGAATCATATACAACTAAGGAACAAGAACAATATAATAAGTGAACTGAGATGTGTATTGTGGGAGGGAGTATTCATAACTCCCTCCATACAGGATCATAGATTGATCCAGTGGCCTAGTGAAGTGTGAATCAGCTACCTATAGAGTCACAATTTATCTCACAGCCTGAGCCATTCTTGTGTGTGTGTGTGTGTGTGTGTGTGTGTGTGTGTGTGTGTACATCTGGTTGAGTACTACTGGAACAATGTATGGCCATAAAACAACAACAGAAAAACTAGAATAGGGTTTATGATGATACAAAAATGGCTTCTGAAAAATGTAGAGTGTTACATCTTCTAACACATCAGTAATGACTTATCTATTATTAAACACAAATGTTTCAATGAAATCCACCTGTGTTTCTTAAAATACCAAAGAGTAGTATGTGATTCCAGAGTGGGTAAAATAGAATTATTAACTTGTTTATTTACTTTTTGTCTTTTCAATTCAACAAATATCAGTAAAATATTTACTATGTGCAAAATACTTAGCTAGCTAGGTATTGAAGCTATAGTTTAAGAATACAATTCATATGCTCAGTAATGAATTTGCTGACTTCTTAAAAGTGACATTACAGTCATACTTCATATATCATGTCCCTTATTAAGATGACATGCGCTCCAATGTATTTCATAATTCAAGTGCCCCTAAGATCTTTCTGTCATGATTTTACCTATTGAATTTTGCCTTACCTTTGTTGACTGTGATGTATCAACTTAGAGAATAGTTATCATATAGTAACCATCATCAACCTGCTGTATAAGACTTTCTGATTCATTTTCCCTTCTTGGTGCTACCACTCCTGATTCTCTATGACTCTCGGTCATCCATAGAAGGTTACTGTTGTGCTTTTACTAATCCCACATGGATTGGGCTGCTGCCTTTCAATAAACTTTATATGATAGATGAACCTGGCCCAAGGGTTTGAGGTGTCATTTTGACTAAAGGGTCCCAACTCTGGGCTCATGTGAACCAGGTTCAGTCAATGGGAGAGACTTGGCCGCTAAAGAGAGGAGTCAGGCTTTTTTCTCATTGTCTCTGGCGCATTATGCCCTTACCCTAGAATAAGATTCTATGAAAAATCTCTAAACCAAAACATAGGTTTGTTTCATATCTAGGATCTTTCTAAAAGGGATCAACAAGTGTCTAGAATGGTACTTATTGTACAAAGTTGATCAGGTATAAACAGTAATTTGTTTTCTGTGCTACAAAAGACACGCTTAAAACACAAAAAACCAATAAGGATACGTTGTCAAAGAGTTAATATATGTCAGACCAGGGAAGACAGTGAATCAGAAGAAACAGTGTAATCCCCTTTCCCCCTCCAACTATTCTAACAAAGATGTAAGAAGAACACCAAACTGAGTAATGATTAGGAAATCTAAGTAGAAATTACTGTGGATTATCTTTTCAGCCCAAGATCACAATTTTTTTTTTAAGCAATCAGGGTTAAGTAACTTGCTCAAGGTTACTCAGCCAGTTATTTTTGTGTGGGTGCTAAGTATCTGAGCCCAGAACCGATCCCAGGTCTCCCAACTCTGGGGCCAGTGGTCCTACTCACTGCGCCACCTTGCCGCCCCTCCAGGATCACAATTTGATCCATGGAGACAAAGGACCCAAGCAGGAACTATTCAACAGATATGGGCCAGGATCCTAGACTCAGCCCCTAGGTTCAAAGTAGGACTAGGCTAGCAACACTCTAACTTTGAAATGACAGAACCTTCCAGATAAGTTACAGACTTTGTGGCCAGCAAAAATTACAGGTGATGCTTGGACTACAGAGACACAAACTTTCAGTGAATCCTATGTGATCTTGTCACTGCCCTTGTAGGCTTTTCAGCCTGGATCTAGGCAATAGAGCTGTAATCTTTGAAGAACACAACACTCAATCCCAGACAAATGTAGTGATAGGATCCCAGATAAGATAGGCCAGATGCATCTAAGTCCATAACAATCCTACCAAAAGTATGTGGAGCCTAGCTCTTAAAAAACTCCCAATTTGGGGAAGTAAAATTAGAAGAACGAGTAAACAAAAAAAGAGATAAAGAGCTATTATTGTGCCAGAGATGCCCAAAACACAAATCTAAAAGAGGAGAATAACTCCAAAATATGTACAAGCAAAGCCTTGAAGAGATCTTGGCCACAAGATCAATTTAAATTCCTATAAGAAATGAAGCAAGGGTTTTTAAAAAATACTATTAATAAGAATGCCAGAGAAAAAAATTGGAAAATAAATGAAAGTTTTGAAGGAAAGACTTGGAAAGAGAGTTAACAACTTAGCATGAGGTATAAAACCTTTGGGAAGACTACCTTGCCAAAGTAACAAATTCTCTGAAAATTAGCATGAGCAAAATAGAAATTAATGACTCTCTGAGACAAGAAATATTAAAAGTCAAAATGTTGAAAAAATAAGTAAAAAATGTAAAGTATCTGATATTTAAAAATAGCTGATATAGAAAACAGATCACAGAAAAATAATTTAAGAATCAAAGTACTGCTTGAAAGCTATGACCAAAAAATAGCAGGCAGAAAGAAAGAATTTAAGCACCAAGGAAGTCCAAATTCACAAATGAAGAGGTTACCCATAAAGAGGGTTAGGGTTGCTCTGGAAACTCCAAAATACCAACACGCTGGGTCCTGCAGAATGAATTGGACTCAAGTCTTCTCTCAGCCAAAGAAGAGTTTATTAAAAGTTCATTTGTATTAGACACAGAGTAAGCCTGTGCTAGGTCATTCTATGGCACTCTCACTATTCTATGGAGCTCTCACAAATAGGAAGACAGGATGGGGTCTTATATACAGAAGGTTGTGGGAGGAATCTAGGGGTGGTCTGGGGGAGGAGTTTGGGGAGGGTCTTCAGGAGAAGTTAATGAGGTCAATGAGTGATTAATGGTGGGAAGTCACTGGAGGCCACCTGGAGACCACAAACAATGGTGGGCTAGGCCAGTTCAAGGGTGGATTGATAGAGTGGGAAGTCTAGTAAGTCTAGTAACAGACTTGTCTCTTGAAAATGTCTCATCAAATGAGATGATTTAATCAGAGTTCAAGGCCCTGTACCTCTAGGACTCAAGGAGAGCTTGAAGGGGCTCCCAGAGCCCATACCTCATGAATAAACACATACAGTTTCTCAGATACCACTATAAAGAAGTGGAAAACATGTAATATGATGTTCTGAAAGACAAAATATATAGGCTTACAAGGAAAAAAAACCATAAAAATCAAGCACAATCTTACAGGGAGAAAAAAAATGACTTTCAAGTATTCCTGGTGAAATGACCAGAACTTTGAAATGAAAATATGAGTCAAGGGAAAAATAAAAATGTCAACTCAAATAAGCAATTAGAAAAAACATGATGATGAATAGTTTGCATTCTAATTGGGGTGGTGTGATACGAGTTCCCTCAGAACTTTAATGTCATCCTGGTTTATAGCAGGAGTAAAGTAAGTTAGAAAGCTTAGGTTATGTTTTAATTATCTTAAAAGAAAGGAAAGAGATGGGGAAAGGAATACTCTAGGGAAGAAAACAGGAATCAGTGTAGTAGAACATATTATCTCACATAATCAGGTACTTAAGTGTAAGTCTTTAAACATGAGAAAAAATGAATGGAGTGGGCATCATTTGAACCTCAATTTCATCTGCACTGGTCAAGGGAGGGTAAAACACACAGAGAATTTGGTGTAGAAATACAATCAACTCAATAGGAAAACAAAGGGAAGAGGGAGATGGGAAAGAGGAGATTAAGAGGGAGAGGAGATCTAATCTGAGGAGAGATTGATCACAAGCAAAACAAATCCTAAATGTGAAGAGGGAATCACAAAGAGGGATTTAAAAAGAAGAAAGAAAGGGGTCTGAATGATGGAAAGAGAAATGGAGCAGAGGAATGGAAACTGATTTCATCAAGCACAGAGCACTCTCTTCTTTGTGAATATGAGGTAGGAAACAGAAAGGAAAAATATAAAAGAATAGGACAGCCAGAAATACACAATTAATGATTATAATCGTGAGTGTATGGACTTATCCATAAACAGAAGAGGGTAGCAGAATGGACCATAAAGTAGAATCTGACAATATGTTGTTTATAAGATACACTTGGAACATCAAATTAAACAGAGTTTAATATAAGGGGCTGAAAAAATCTACTATTCCTCAGCTGAAATAAAAAAGCAGAGGAGTAATCATGATCTCAGACAAGGGAAGACCAAAGAATAGACTAGACTAAAAGAGATAAACAGGGAATTGACATTATTATGAAAGGTATCATAGACAATGAATTAATACAAATATAAATATATGTATACTTAATGGAATAGCATTTAAATACTTAAAGAAAAAGCTTAATGAGTTACAGGGAGAAATGAAAAGTAAAGCTATAGTGGGAGGTCTCAATGTATCCTTTCAGATCTAGAAAAATCTGATAAGAAATAAACAAGAATTTAAAGACCTCAATAGAATTTTACAAATATTAGATACAGATCTCTGACAATTATTGAATGAGAATAGAGAAGAATATACATTTTTTCATCTGAACATGGAATCCTTAAAAAAATTGTACATATATTAGATCATAAAAACCTCACAAATACTGAAAAGCAGAAATATTAAAGACATACTTTATTGACAACAACACAGCAAAAACCATATTCAATAAAAGGCTGTTGAATAAAGGATTAAAAATTAACTGGAGACAAAATACTGAAGAATTGTTAGAGTCGATTGTTAGGTCAAAGAAGAAATCTTAGAAATTATAGATAAATAGAAGTAATTACAACAATAAAACAACATACCAAAATTTTGAGGGTGTAGCTAAAGCAGTCCTTCAGGGGAAATTTCTATCTCTAAACACTTTCAGAGAGAAAGGGGGAGAGAAAGAGAGGGAAGAGAGAGAGACAGAGACAGAGAGATAGAGACAGACAGAGACAGAAAGAGACACAGAGAGACGGAGAAAGAGAGAGAGAGTGATGGGGGACGGGATTCCAATAGGTTCAGCAGGAATTATGATCTTATCTAAGACCAGAAAACCTGCAATATCACCTGGAAAGAATTCAAGGTCTCAGGCTTAATTGGAGTGAGAATTGTAGAAGATTATTGTTACACTTCCATGAGAAGCGGGCAAGAGTCCTTTAGGGGACCTGCAAGTGAGAGGGGTACATGCTTTTACCTTTAAAGGGTAGGACTGCCATTGTCAAGGCTGAACAGATGGGAGGGGCCTCAGTGCATAGACAAAGGTCAGAGCTGACCAAGAGGAGCACGAGAATAGATAGTTTAGATAAGATTTGGGCCTTTGAAGGAGACAAAAGGCAAGGATAAAGGAGGGTGTGGGCCAGGCCCAGATTAAGAGATTAAGTAAGAACAAAGGAGTCACAGTATGCTGCCTAGGTGGAGTGTGGGATAGGGAGAAGGGGCAGAGCTCAAGGATGGGAAAGGACAAATTGCAGTTACAACTGAACAGACTGGTTTTACAAGTTGGTTTCACAAATTGATCTAGACCCCAGGTACCCCATCATTCCCCCCTTAAACAGATGGGGCCCAAATTCATTTGGGGCAGGGGCAACGGTCTAATCTTGAACTGCTTCCAGCTGGGAAGGGATGTAGAGCTGTCCCTGCCTCTCAGGGTCCCATCGTTCAAGGGGTGGAGTTGGTGGCCAATGTCCGGAAATTTGGCCGACACCAGATCCAAGGAGTGAGGGGTTTCGACTTCGGTAACGGTTGATATCCAGCCTGAGCAATCAACTGCAAACGGAAAGCACTGAGACTAGAAGAGACAAACTTATAAAGGAGGTTAAGAAGACAAGGACCAGGAAAGGGTCAAGTATAGGGAAAACCTAGGACCACCATGAGGAAGAGGAGGAACCTGGTGCACTAAGGGCTGCATAAAGTTCTTCCATCCAATTGGCCTTTTCCAGTATATTTTTGGTGTGGAGTTCTACCTGTCGGGAATTATTGATATACATGCAGCAGGAGGTGTTAGCTAGGGCACAAACAGCCCCACTAGAGGCCAGCAGATAATCTAAGGCTATGATTTTAGAACATTGTCCGAAAAACCCCGTTTAACTCGTTTTAAAGGAGACGTGCTAGGCTTAGTGATGTTATAACTAGTCAGAGGGGGTGTGAGAAATCCCAGGGAGCACATACCTCATCCCCAGAATTCACACCCTCTGGCCCACCCATCCCACAAAGAAAGGAATATCCTTGGGGAGCACAAATGGGGCCCCAGTTTTGTTTGTAGTAGGCCTCGGACATGGAGGCTCCATGGGTTAGTTAGATTGCATGACAATGTTTCTGGCAGAAGAGTTACCTGCAAGTGAAGGGTGCTGAGCCTAAAAGACACAAATCTAGCAAAAGGGTTAAACAAGCATGGGCCAAAAAGGAGTAAGAGAAAATTGACCAGAAGTGGGGTGAGTATGGGCTAGTATAACCCATTACTCAAGACTATTTCACTGTCCTTTATATTTTCCCACAGAGTAGGCCTTTCAAAATCCCACTAGAGATTTAAAATTTCTTCTAAAAGTATTTTCCCTTCTTTTAAAACAGTTCGAGATTCATTAAACTTTTAGAATGATCTTAAGCAGTTTGCATAACTTTCTGTACATGTTCTAATCCTAGATGAAAATAATATTAGATTTTCCAGTAGGCTAACATGAAAGAGCTCACATCTTTTACTGACTCCTTGCTCTGATCATAGAAACCTGCTATAGAAGGAAAAAACAGGGACCTATGACATTCCAAATATGACAGGATAAAACATCCTTGATTCTGTTTAAATTCAGGTTAGTTACAGATATCCAACCATGCAGTATCCATTACACCTCAATGCTAGACTCAGGAATAGGTGGGGAACAATCCTTTTCAAAGGAACCCCATGGGTAAACTGAGCCAGGAGGGATCCCATCCCAGATGGAGGCTAAGATTGTCTCTGCAGCCTTTGCCAAATGCAGGCTTCCACCAAGTCCACAGTACAGGCTCTGAGTAGCTTGTGGCATTTTCTCAGATGCTAATTTAATGCAGATAACTATACCCAAATTCGAACTCAAAATAAAATTTAGTTATGGTCCCAAATGCCTTTTACCTTAACACAAGCCTCAACAATCACAGCTTAGAGCCAGTTATAATTATTTCTATTCTCTTGTAGCTGCAATAAGCAATAAAGATTTATCAGGTCCCATAACTGTAAGGAATTCCATTTACCATTTTTCCTTCTGAAATCTAGAAGCCAATTGATAAAAATCCACTCCCTAGAAACTTCTTTGAAAGTGATAGCTTTGACTTCCTTAGCAAGGGGAGAGGGAGTGGCGCCTACTCCTTTATCCCAGTTCTAGAGAACCCCAAAACCTCACCTTACGTATCAAATTTTAGAAAATATTCCAATTTGCCTAAATGCCAAATAGTAAAATGAATTTCGACTTTTCTTTAGCATCAAATTAGGAGTGACACTTTTCAAAAATGACCAGAATGCATTCAGTTGCCTTTTAGTTGCATTCTGTTACACAAAACTTTTGTCTTTTAGGTGAGGCAGGAAATAGTTAAATGTTAGTCTACCTGCCTCTATGTTCTGAGGGAGAAGATTCCCTCCCTCAAACTAGAGTGCTTTCCATTAAGATCAGGGATAAAGTAAGAATGTCCACTGTCAGCACTACTACCGTGTTTCCCCGATAATAAGACACTGTCTTATTAATTTTTTGGACAGAAAAACACCAGAGGGCTTATTTTCAGGGGAGGGCTTATTTTAATGAACATTGACAGCAATTTTAATAAACAGGTAAATGTGAACAAAAAAATGTACCTTTATTCAATAATGAATTCAATAAAGAACAGGATGACGCGCTCACTGCTGCAGCTCTGATTGGATGCAGCTCGGGCTCAGCGTGCGTTTCATGGGGGGGAGGGGGATGGTGCATACAGAGGGTACCATAATGTAGCGTGTAGCACAGGGGATCACCTTCACTACAGTAGCAATCTCAATAGGGCTTATTTTCGGGGGAGGGCTTATTTTAGAGGAATCTTACACAGTAAGGGGAGGGCTTATTTTCGGGATAGGTCTTATTATCGGGGAAACACCGTATTTGATATAGTGATGGAAATACTAGCTATAGCAGAAGAGAGAAGAAGTCAAGGGAATAAGCATAGACAAAGAAGAAACAGATTTTTTTTTACTTTTGTAGATGATATGATGGTATACTTAGAGAACTCTGGAAAGCTAAAAATTAATAGAAGCAATTAATAGCTTCAGATAAATTTCAAGATATAAAATAAATCCACATAAATCATCAGAATTTCTTTCTATCATCAAAAAAACTCAACAGGAAGAGACAGAAAGAAAAATTCCAGGTAACATAACTACAGAATGTATGTTAATTATTAATCATAATTTGTGGATAATTATTTAAAATAACCACAAAATATAGTTTAAATACTTGGGAGGCTATTTACCATGAATCTGTATGAATATAATTACAAAATACTGTGTATGGAAATAAAGATGGACCTAAATAACTAGAAAAATATTAATTTTTCATGGATAGGCAGTGACAAAATATAAAAATTACAATGCTATCAAAATTAATTTACTTATTTAATGCTATGTCAAACTACCAAAGTATTTCTTTATAGAGTTAAAAAATATTAGCAAAATTAATGTGGAGGAATAAAAGGTCATGATTCTTATGGGAAGTAATTTTTTAAAAGTGAGAAGGAAGGAGGCCTAGCAGTACCAGATTTCAAAACTATACTATCAAAATGTTTTCTATTAGTTAAGAACTAGAAAGGTTGATCAGTGAAACAGATTAGATATAAAACATAGAGAAACAAATAATTGAGTAGCCTTGTTGTCACTCAGTCATGTCTGCCTCCTTGTAATCATATTTCCTTGGCAGAAATACTGGAATGGTTTGTGATTTCCTTCTCCAGTTCATTTTACACATGAAGAAACTGAGGCAATAGGATTCAGTAACTTGCCCAAGGGTCACACAACTAGTTAGCGTCCGATGTCTGATTTGAACCCAGGAAAACGGGTCTTCCTGACTGCAAGTCCATCACTCTATCCACCGAGCCAGCTAGCTGCCCCACTGAGCAGCCTAGAATCTGATATACCCTAAAGTCTAGCTACTAATAAAAACTGCTGGGAAAACTGAAAAGCAGTCTGGCAGAAATTAAATTTTTATACCAATATCTGTAATGCAATGCCAAGCAAAGGCAACTTCCCAAGGTTCAGAATACCAGCATAGGTGCTCTCCATTTTATTCAGTGACAAATTAAGAACAGAGGGAATCAAAGTATGACATCATTCAAAATACAGCATTTACTAAGTGTGATTAAATAATCTCCAAGTACTACCCCACCCCAGGACCTTACATTCATTCAATCAATTACAAAGTCCCTCTTCTAAATACTACTCCACCCCTAGGCTGTACCTTCATTTAGTCCATCACAAAGCCCCTCTTCTCAAATGGAGATTAGTTTCCAATCATAAGTAAAGTACATCAATCAAAGAACACAAAAAGGTCAAAAGTTCCCCGCCCCTGGATCACAATTGAATCTACCCCAGAGTTACAACAAGTTTAAGCACAGCTCTTAATACCCAAATGGAGGTATTTTCTTCATCTTGACAGGAGGCAAGTTCTCAGCAATCTTTGTTCCTGGGGAGACGAAGCTTAGCAAGGCCACAAGATACATTGCCAGTCTCTTCATTAATTCATCCTCTGTCTGCAGAACAATCCTAGGACCCCTGAAAACATTAGCAAAACCCTCTCCCAGCATTTCTGTAAACATACAACAAGAAAATCCTTCTTCAGGGCTTCAGAACCAACAGCAAGGTTCCAAGAATTCTGCAACAACAGCACTGTCCTTCACCAGTGGACAATATTCACTCTCTGTCTGCAGAACAGTCTCAGGAGCTCTTAACCAACAGCCAGGTTCCATAACTTCTGCAACAACAGGACTGTCTTTCACCAGTGGACAAATCTGGCAAAACAACATCAAAACAGACAGACAAAGTACCAGCAAAACAGCCATGTCTCCTCAGTCCTTGGCAGCTCCGGGGGCAGGTCTCAAAAGTGCAGGGCAATTCAAAGTGGCCCTCAGCAATCCTCTCAGTCTCTCTCTGCCTCCAAAAGTGCTGCTTCCAAAAAGTTCTTCTGCCTCTCTCTTGTGTCTCTCCAAATTTATGTCACCCGCTCCTCCCAGTTCAGCACTCTCTTTTCACATCAACAAGTCCATCCCACAAGTGGGATTAACAAGCTCTGGGTTTTAACACAATCAAACCAAAAACCAAGCCAATTCAGGGGAATCTTTAAATGCCATTACTATTACAATATCTCACTCTACATTCCAAGATAGCTCCAAATGGATACATGATACATGACCTAGATATGAAAAGTCACATCATAAACAGATATTACCTTTTGGATTTATTGATAGGAAAAGAGTATGGCCAAATAAAAGGTTGATGGAAGAGAAAGTGGACAGTTTTGATAAGATAAAATTAAAGTTTTTACACAAACAAAATCAATTCACTTAAAATTAGGAAGGGAAAAGTTAACTGGGGAGAAAAAAATCTTTGCATCCTTTCCCTGATAAGGCTCATTTCAAACACATGTAACAGGAATGCTAGTACATTTTTTGTGGATCTGGGAATTGGTCCAATCAATTTGAAAAGCAGTTCGCCCTAGTTACTAAATTGTGCATACCTTTTGACCTACCAGTACCATTACAAGGACTATAGTTCAAACACAGTAAATAAAGAAGAAAAAGTCATTTATATACAAAAATATTTATGGCAGCTCTTTTTGTGGTGGCAAAAAACTGGAAACTAAGGGGATGCCCATCAACTGGGGACCAGTTATGACTCATGAATGACACGAAAACTTTTATGCCATGAGAAATAAAGAATAGGATGGTTTCAGAGAAACCGAATAGGACTTCTTTGACCTGATGCACAGTAAAGTTAGAAGAACTAGGAGATTTATGTTAACAGAATTTTTTAAATGGACAACTGTGAAAGACTTAAGAACTCTGTTCAATACAATGATTAAACCATGACTTCAAAACACTGGTGATGAAGGATACTATTCACCTCCTGAGAGAGAAGTGATGTACTAAACATGCAGAATGAAACACGCATTTTTGGACATGGTCAACATGGGAATTGCCTTTGTCTGATGATACATATTTGTTACAAAGATTTTGTTTTTCTTTTGGGGGGTTCTTGAGGGGCGGGAAGGGAGAGAAGAATAAATGTTTGTTCATTGAACAAAACTAACTAAAAAAAGACTAAATATGTGATACAGTAACCAACAACTCTTATACTCTCCCAGTAACCCATACCCTCTTACACTTTAAACCATTAATACGTGAAACATCTTGTGAGATTTCTAAACAGTCATTTCACCTTTACCTCAGATCTTCAATGTATGAGCACGGTCCCTCGAGGTCTATATTCTGGAAAGTCAAAGCATGACTTGGGCTCATCCTCCTCCTGGTGACTATCTTCTTCAAAAAGTATTGTAGTAGCTTGCCGTGTCTTGCTGCAACTCAGCTCTCAATGATTCCCAAACTCTTGAGTCCACAAAGTAGCCACCAAAGCTAGAAACATGTATTTCGGGCTTGCTGGTTTTTCAGCTAGGCTCAGGGAAAGAATCACAAAAAGGCAGATGAAGCAGTTAGGGCTTTGAGATGCAGTCGAGGGTCAGAGAGGCAAGCACAAACTGCCAGATGCATCCACCAGAGCTTCAAGGGGTAGGGGAAAGTCCATGAAGTTTTGAGGAGTTTCCACAGGTCTGTTTTGACCTTTAGCATTAGGCAGGGACTTGGAAAACTATTTTTGTGGCTAACTTAACCTCGTGCTAGAATAGAAATCTCCAACTGCTACCCCAATTTTGAATATATAATTCATCTCCACCCCTCTGGCTCCCTACTAGAATCCAGGCCAAATTAGTTTGCTCAGTATCCCCTGAGCAGCCCTTGTTCTTTCTTGTCTCTGTGCCTTTATTCAAGAAAGTTATTCCTTCTGCCTCCAATGTGTTTTCCTCTCCCAATGGTACAGTCAAAAGAACAATGGCTTTGAAGCCAGATGATGGATTATCATAATAGCTAACATTTATATAGCACTTACTACATGCCAGGCAACATTCTAAGCATTCTACAATTATCTCATTTGATCCTCATGATAACCCTAGGTAGGTGCTATTATTGTACCCATTTTACAGATGAAGAAAAGGAGACCCAGAGAAGTTAATTGACTTGCCCAGGGTCACACAACTCATGAGTATCTATGGCAGGATTTGAACTCAGGTTTTCCTGATTTCCTGTCCAGTGCTCTATTCATTGTGTCACCACCAACTACCCCCAGGAAAAGTTGAATTTTCCTTTAAAGTCTACTAAGTGGTCAACTCTGCCTGTTCAGTGGTGAAGAATCTTCTTTGATACAGGGCCCCAGTGTGAGAATGGAGAGGTGCAAAAAGGGCCTAATCAGAAGTCTCTGATTTTAAATACATACTCAGACCTTTCAGGAAATGTTCTTCAGTCCAGTAAATTAGAGGTAGGAGAAAGAAAGGTGTGTGAAAATAGGAAGTGGGAATTGTACAAAAGGAACAGAGGTTAGGACAATGAAGGCAGTTGAACCAAATCATTCATATGAGGACTCTGTAAGGAGATATGCTGAGAAGGCTAAAAGAAGAAATTAACCTACAGGCCAAGAAGATGGCCTTACCAGATGCAGCCAGGCTGTAGAGCTGGGGGAGAGAATGGAGGTTGGCTAGTTCAAATCTCTCAGTGTATAGATGAGGAAATTCAGGCCTAGAGAGATCATATCTCTCCTCTGGGTTCTAGTCCCACAGGAACAACCCCTATTGGACACAACCAGATGTTCCATAGAAATATCAGACTCCATATAGCTGAAGCAGAATTCATTGTAAGGTCATAAATCATAAATCTGGGGTTAGGATAGATCTCAGAGTTGATCTCCTTCAACTCCCTCATCCTGCACTCTTTTCTGGGCCTTTTGGAACTGTGAATACCTTTAAGTGACCTTGGTAGGGCAAGTCACTTAATCTATCTGGGCCTCAGTTTCCTCAGCTGTAAAATGAGGGGGTTGGATTAAATGACCTCAAAGGATCTTCTTAGCTTTGAGTCTAACATCCCTTGATATTATTTTCTCAATTCCTCTATTTTTGTAGATTATTTTTTAAAATAAAATTTTAAAATGCTAAATTAAAAAAAAATTTAAATCTCAGAATAATACCTTTCTGTAGGCATAGACTTAGGAAGCAAATTACATTAAAAATTCATAAAATTGTGAGGTGACAGGCCTAAAGATTTTTCTCCAGGATTTATAGCTCAATTTGTTTTATTTTCTATGCTGTTATAAGTGAACTGACTTGGAAAGGAGAGCTTATATAGCTATATAGGTGTGAAACTTGTCTCCTAATGAGTCAAGGCTATGGACTAGACTCTTTCAAAAAACCATTCCTTCCAATCTCCTAAATACCAATCCAGGTGATAAATAGATATGTATAGGATAAAGATTTCTAGAATGGTTTCAAAAGTTTCATTATTAGCAAATTGTCCAAGATATCATAGCAAAATGGAGGGGACAGAGGGAAGAGATCAAAGGATTCTGAAAGGAATTAAGGGGACCAAAGACTTGGAGCATAAACTGAAGAACCCATTGTTGTAAGGGAAACAGATAATTGGGAGCCTTCCTCAGGTGAATTCCTTTCTGACTTGACTGTATCCTGCTTACTTTCCAGGATCAGAACCCCCAGGTTCTCCATCCCCATCCTCTTGCCTCAGTTACAATAATTCCTAGTTACTGTTAGTTAACATGATTTCATGATTTCCTTTAGTGGGACTGAGTTCCAGAGTAGGAAGGTGACACAAAAAAGGATGACCCAGAGTTGTGACTTAATAGGGAAGAAACAGAGGAAAGACAAACAAGAGACCAAGAGATTGGAGGGTAGATATCTGTGAAATGTTGAACATATACTGTCAAAATTAAGAGGAGAGAGAAGCCAGAACAAGGTCAATGAACTGGGAGAAGAAGGGAGGATCAAGAGACCAAAGAACAGGTTCAGGAGATGGCAGAAAAGCTAGGACAGGAAACAGTGAGCAGAGAATGGACTTTAGATTTGTGGATTTCAAAGACAGAATAATTTTGAGTAATGGAGATATCTGAAATCTGACCACATCCATCTTTAGCTGAGAAAGTAGAACTGGGAATTGAGGTTGGTGGACTCAGAGGCAAGAGGATTTTTTGGGGGAGTATTGGAGTTCATTGAGGAGGGGAGCTACATGCTCAGGTCTGTGCTTAAAGAGAAATTGCTTTAGTAGCACCATGAGAAGGGCAAATAGAGAAGAATAGTGACTGGTAAAATGGCAGAGTAGAAACAGGACTTCCTTGGGGCTCCAGCTTCCACCTCCCCCAGTTCATGTAAAAGGTGACTCTGAACAAACTTTGGAGCTACAGAACCCACAAAATGACACAGAGAAGCTAACTTCCTTCTGAGGACAGTCTGGCAGGCCAGCAGCAAGTGGCCAGTACAACATTCTGGGAGCTGACACCAGCCCCACGTGAGCCTGAGGTTTTAGCCTCAGGGCCGCCTTACCAGCCACCAGCTGGAGGGACTTCAGATCACCAGCAGTTGTGGCAGTTTCCAGATTTATCAACCCATAGATGCTAAGGATAAAGTGAGAGGCCAGTGCAGTGTGGACTTTGGGATCCAGTAGTTTCAGAGTGCAGTTTGCCTTTATCCCCTGGAGGAAGCTGCTGAAGTACCACTGTGTAGCAGCCTCCATGTGGCAGCTTCAGCTCCTGGCCTGCAGAGTGTAGGAGGACCAAGCAACCAGTCTGAGGGGTAATTGCTTTTGCTTTAACCTGCTTGGATCTGGATTTCAGTCTAGGGTAGAGGTCCTGGGGTATGTGACCAGCTTGCAAGAGCATGTGGAGGCTTCAGAGAGGGCACCCAACTAATACCTTCGGCAGCTGAGAAAACCCCAGCGTTTGGTATGAAGCTCTCCTGTCTGGTAGCAGAGTCCTACAGTGGCAAAAAGCCCAAAAGTCAAGTAATTGAGTGGCAACATGAGAAAACAATGGAAGCAGAGCAAACAGAGAAATCCAACATTAGACTCCTATTTTGGGGACACAAAGGAATCAAAGCATGGAACAGGAGGAAGATAATGAAGTCATAATTCCTGCACCAAAAGCTTCCAAGAAAAATACAAGTTGGTTACAGGCTAAAGAGGAGCTTAAAAAGGATTTTGAAAATCAAATAAGAGAAGTGGAGGAAAAATTGGGAAGAGAAATGAGAATGATGCAAGAAAATCATGAAATGAGAGTCAACAACCTGACTGAAGAAAATAACACCTTAAAAAATAGACTAACTCACATAGCAAAAGAGGCTCAAAAAGGCAATGAGGAGAAGAATGCCTTAAAAAGCCAAATTTGCCGGACAGAAAAAGAATCTCAAAAACTTACTGAAGAGAATCATTTGTTCAGAATTAGATTGGAGCAAATGGAAACTAGTGACTTTATGACAAATCAAGATACTATTAAACCGATCCAAACCAACGAAAAAATAGAAGGCAATGTGAAATATCTCATTGGGAAAAACACTGACCTAGAAAATAGATCCAGGAGAGACAATTTAAAAATTATTGGACTACCTGAAAGCCATAATCAAAACAGAACCTAGAAATCATCCTTCACAAAATTCTCAAGGAAAATTGCCCTGATGTTTTAGAACCAGAAAGCAAAACAGAAGTTGAAAGAGTCCACCGATCACCTCCTGAAAAAGATCCCAAAAAGAAAACTCCTAGGAATATTATAGCCAGGTTCCAGAGTTCTCAGATCAAAGAGAAAATATTACAGGCAGCCAGGAAGAAACAATTTGGATAATGTGAAAACACAATCAGGATAACCCAGGATCTGGCAGCTTCTGCACTGGGGTATTGAAGGGCCTGGAATATGATATTCTGGAGGTCAAAGAAGCTGGGATTAAAACCAAGAATCACCTACCCAGCAAAACTGAGTATCATGTTTCAGGGGGAAATATGGTCATTCATTGGAATAGAGGACTTCCAAGCATTCTTGATGAAAAAACCAGAGTTGAATAGAAAATTTGACATTCAGATACAAGAAGCAAGAGAAGCATGAGAAGGTAAACAGGGAAAAGAAATCATAAGGAACTTATCAAAGTCAAACTATTCACATCCCTACATGGAAAAATGATAATTGTAACTTATGAAACTTTTCTCAGTGTGAGAATAGTTGAAGGGAATAGAAATGTGTATATATGTATATGTGTGTGTATATGTATATATATATATATATATAAGTACATTTATATACACATATATACACACACATATATATGTCTATATAGGAGGGTATATAGGAGTATGAATACATATGTGAATGTGTGTATATATGTTTACAGGTATACATAGATAGAGGGCACAGGACCAATTTAACAGGAAGGGATGATACTTAAAAGGTGAAATTAAGAGGTGAGAGAGGAATATAGTGAGAGAAGATGGGGAGAGACAGAATGGGGTAAACTATCTCATATAGAAGAGGTAAGGAAAAATGGTTACAATGAAGGGGAAGATCAGGTAGGCAAAAAGGAATGGGTCAACCTTATTCTCATTGAGTTTGGCTTAAGGAGGGAATGACATACACACTAAATAGGGTATCTCACCCTACAGAGGAGTAGGGGAGAAGGGGATGAGAGGGGGATGATGGAAGGGAGGGCAGGCTGGGGGGGAGGGAAGTTGGAAGCACCCACTTTTGAAAAGGGACAGGATCAAAGTAGAGAATAGAACAAGTGGGAGGTGGGATAGGAGGGAGGGAAATATACTCAGTCTTTTACAATATATTCACTATGAAAATGTTTTGCATAGCTACACATGTACAACCTATATTGAATTGCTTATCTTCCCAGTAAGGGTGGGTGACAAGGGAGGAAGGGAATGAACCTGGAATTCAAAGCTTTAAAATCAAATGTTTAAAATATATACATATATATATATATACATACATATATATATATATGTACTATTATTGATATTATTTTACATGTAACTGTGAAATAAGATATACAGGCACTGGGGCATAGAGATCCACCATGCCCTACTGGAAAGTTGGAGGGGGTATGGGAGAAGATATGGGAGAGAGCAGATTGGAGGAGGGGATATCCAGTGGGATCACTATTTTGGGGTGGTAGGAAGGGGAAAAATGGGAAGAAAATTTGTAACTCAAAATTTTGCGGAAATGAATGATGTAAATTAGAAGTGAATAAAACATTTGACTTAAAAAAAGAGAAATGGATATGGGTAATAATAAAGGGAGAAATAACAGAGAAAAGGGGTTATGGAATCATAGACTCTTAAATCTGGAGTTGGAATGGACCTCAAAGGTCATCTAGACCAACCTAGTAATTTTCCAGATATGGTTAAGTGACTTACCTAAGGTCATATACTGGTAGTCAAAGTTGGAAGTGAGATTTTAACCCACCTCCCCATTTTCTATGATTTAGCTAATGATACTGAATAATAGAGATTAAGGGAGCAGAAGTTAGGATTTGTTATTCACAGAGCAAGGGGTGGGTCACCAGGCAGAAACTTGTAGAATACATTAGTCCCAAGGTTCTAGTTAGAATATTGGTATGAGGGTGACTTTGCAGATACAGTTTTCAACTCAGAGGGAGTTTTTAAAAAATCTCTCCAAGAAAGGAAGAACACATATTAATTGCAATCTTGTTATAGCTAATATTATTGCTTTAGCAAAGAACTTTGGCAATGTTCTCACTCATAAATTAAATTAGCGTGCTGGATTTGTGGGATCCTCTAGTGCTATATGTCTCTTCTATTTCTTTTTCCTCCAGCCAATTTTCATACCTCAATGAACCCCCTTTCCCCCTTCCTAATACTATCCAGAGGTGAAACTAGCAGTTTTTCCATTTGGAAAAAAGTAAAATAAAATATGTACTCAAATACTGTTGGGGAGCATGGGGAAGAGGGGTCAGACTGGGAAGGATTTTAGAGGAGGGCTGAGATGAGTGTTTGAGGGGAGGGGGAACAGGCATACCCATCTGATAGCTTCCTTCTTTAATTATTCTTGCTAAGTAAATGCTAAGCTCCGTTGTTTCTACACAGATACAAATGTTGGCAATGATCTCTAAAAGCCCCAAAACCTCACCCTGGCTTCAGCTCTGACCTTACTCACCCTCCAGTGACCTCTGCAGGGATACAGAACTGGAGTGTGTTGGGAAATGGAAAGGTCTCATAAACATGGAACTAGATACTACAGTTTCAAGTGTTTGCTCTGGTGGTGATTTTCTTTTCTTTTTTCACAAATTTATTACAAGGCATAGCCCACTCTCAGTGGCCAGCACAGTGCAACCTGCTTCTCATTTGTTCTCACTTAACTACTTCTTATTTGTAACACCAGCTTGTCTTGGCTATGAAACCTACGTGGCTTCCACTGATGAAGCTACATGAGTATTGTTGGCCCTGGGAAGCAAATCAGATACAGATTTCAAGAAGATACAGCCAACACTCCAGAACATACTGTTAAAAGGCCATTTTAATCAAGTACTTCCCACCCTTTGGAATGAATCCCAAAGCACACTTGCCAATTGGTAAAGTAACTGAAGCCCATTGAGAGGGTGGGAGATTAGGAGAGGCTCTCAGTCACTAAAGAAAATTAAATGGAGACAACAAAGTAAAGCCAGTTCACAAGAGAGGAAGAAAAATAGGAAATAAACAGTTCAACCTCACTCATGGTTAAAGAAATGCATGATAACAACAACAACAATGATAATAAAATAAAAATAGCAGCTCGCACTTACATGTCACTTTGTTTGCAAAAAAGCTTTCTATACATTCTACCATCTTATCCTCACAAAAGTCCTCCTGGTGAGGTAGGTGTTATAATTAATTTACCTTCTACAGGGGAAGGAAAAATATCACATGTGACAGATAAATAAATGCAAGACAACTTGAGGAAGGAGAGATCACTAAACAACCAGGAGAATCAAGACATTTCAGGTAGATGGTAGAGTCCAAGCTATGAGCATTCATAATAATATGATACAATAAACAAATAAAAATATTGGATGGTTGGGAGGTAGTTAAGTAGATGATAATATTTTGCCTAATGATGATCACAGAGAGGCAGACTACTATTATATAAAGGTTAAGTCCTGGCTGTGGGACCATAGGCAAGTACTTAAATTGTGTCCCAGGAAACTCTCCAAGGTTCTAAATTGTAGAATAGGTACCAATCTGCCTTGGTAGAGGGAGTTTCTTCATTGGGAGTTCCCTATACAAATAAAACTACCAATCTTGTTAATAATAATAATAATGATAATGATAACAAAAATAACCCTCATTTATATATCACATGGAGGTTTGCAAAGCACTTTACATGTATTATCTAATTTGATTCTGGTAATGACCTGGTATTGTGATTATCTCTATTTTTTCAATATGAGGCAACAAATGTAATATAGGTTTGATTTGTCCAGGGTCACATAGCTAGGAAGTATCAGATAGTTAGATAGAAAGATAAATAGATAAAGAAAGATAGAACTAAATAAAGATGATTGGAAAAAGATAGAAAAATAGCGATAAATATAGATAGAAAAATATAAAGAGATAGAGATAGAAAAATAGATGATAGATAGATAGATTTAGCATTTATTAAGCACTTACTGTGTGCTAGGCCTTATGTCCTAAGCAATGGGAATACAAATATAAGTAAAAAATACAGTCCCTGTTCTTGAGAAGCTTATAGTCTAGTGGGAGAAGGAAAACAATACATAAAAGGGAGAAGGGTGGGCTGCTGGGGAGGAAATAGAAAAGTCTGTAGAGTCAAAAGTGGAGCCAGGAGTCTGTTAGGATTCTGATCTAGATCTTCCCTCTAAAGTCCAGCACACCATCCACTAGTGCCATGTTGCCTCTCAAAATTCTAGCTGACAATTAAGGTTTACAAGCACTTTCTATGCATTATCTCATTTTTTACCTTTTAATAACCCCATGAAATCATTAGTACAAGTATCGTTATAACCATTTTGTGGATGAGGAAACTGAGGTTTATAGTGTTAAATGATTTGCCTAAGGGTACTCAACTACTAAAAGGCAGAACCCAGAGTCAAACCTCAGAGTCCAAATAAATATGAGAAGTACCCCGCCAAAAGTTGAAAAGGTCAGTACCAGCAGTTTACAATTCAAGTTCCCAAAGAGCCCTAGAATTCCACAAAGTAGTCCAAGGACTTGCTTGTAGCAAAACATTTGTGAGCAGACAAACATCCAAACAAAAGAGCATCTTGCCAGCTGCACAGGGTGTATGTTTGCATCCATCCACTGTGAAGATTCATTGACCTTTGCTTGAAATCTATCATATAACTGAAAAACTGGCTTCCTAATTGATCTGTTGTAAATCACTGACCATCATGAAAATGTGATATGTAATTGTGCATTTGTTTCCCCAGTGGGAGAATATAAAATAATTGGTGATTCTGCTCCAAGTATTTTTCAATTAAATTAATAAACAGATATTTAATAAACACCATATTCAGAATCCTATAGTAGGTGTTGTGAGTGATTGAGACAAATCATTAACCCGACCCTCAAGGAACTTACAGTCTAGTAGGGGAATGGCACCACATATCTTACCATATGTAATCTTTATGTCAGAGGCTCTCTCATGATAAGGAGGATACATTTTGAAGGATTTCTCACCTCCCTTGCTTCCACACATTTCCACCACTATTACTGCCCAAATTTGGAGATTTCACTATATCACTCCCATAAGTATATTACAACCTGTTTTCCTTGTAAGCACACATTTCACAAAGTTCAAAGAAGAAAATATTTATTTATAGTTCTAAGAAAGCCAATCAATAAACAAGTATTTATTAAGTACCTTCTATGTGTCAGGCACTGTCCTAGGCACTGGGATACAAATAAATTGAATTAAATGGTCTCTACTAATAGGGAAGACAACAAGGAGACATGTGAACAGTAAAATATAAAAAGAATAAACATGAATAAGTACAAAGTACTTCAATAAAAGATAATTTGAGAGAGAGGGCAGTAGCAGATCAGGACAGTTTTCAAGTAGAATGTGATATTTGATTTACATCTTTAAGAAAGAGAGATATTCTGTGTGATGGAGGTGATGAGAAAATGCATTCCAGGCATAGGGAACAGCAAATAGAAAGGCAAGAGGATGGGTGATGTGTTATATGTGAGGAAAATTTTGGCTGTATTACATAAGTAATGCACAATGAGGGCAGAAAGACAGCTTGGGGCAAGGTAGTGAAAAGTTTTATAAGTTTAACAATAGGGACATTTACATTTGATTCTATAGGCATTAGGGGTTTGGAAGAATGACATGATCAGATCTGCACTTAAGAAAAATTGATAGTATTTGTGAGTGATGAACAGAAGGGAGAGAGACTTGAGGCAGAGAAACCAGTTAGGAGGCTGATGTAATAATTTAGGCAAGAGATAATGATGGCCTGAAATAAGATGGCAGCTATATGAGTAAGAAAAGGTTCAGCTGCAAAAGTTGTGAAAGTAAAATGACAAGATTTGGCAAATGATTGGATACATGGGGTAAGGGAGAGTGAGGAGTTGAGAATATCCCTAAGGTGATGAACCTGAGAGAGAATGGAAGAATGGTGATACCTTTAACAGAAATAAGAAAATTCAAAAGGGGTTGGGTTTGGGGGAAAACATGAGTTCTGTTGTGGACATGTTGAATTTGAGACACATACATGGGATATCCAATTCAGAATATCTTGACAGCAATTGGTGACATAGGATTGAAACTAAGAAGGGATTTGAGCGAGATATATAAATCTGGCAGTCATCACCATGTTGTTCAGTCATTCAGTAGTGTCCAATTCTTCATGAACCTGTGTGGCACACCAATGCTATCCAAAAGGTTTTCTTGGCGAAATACTGGAGTGGTTTGCCATTTCTTTCTCTAGTGGATTAAAGCAAATAAAGGTTAAGTGAATTGCCCAGGATCACACAGCTATTGTCTGAGGCTGGATTTGAATTCAGGTCTTCCTGACTCTTTCTTGTGCTCTACACAATGAGCCACTTAGCTACCTCCAAAAAAAAAAGTTGTTTGTTGTTGAGTCATTCAGTCACATCTGACTCTTCATGACCCCATAAATCATACTATCCATGGGAATTTCTAGACAAAGATACTGGAGTGGTTGGCCATTTCCCTCTCCAGTTGCATAGAGATGATAATTAACCTGTGGCAGCTGATATGGTCAATTTATAGCATTCTTATCAGAGCTTATGGAAAATACAGCCATTCCCTCTATAGCAGCCCTTCCACAAAGCCCTATATAATCTCAGACATTGAGGTAGGCATTGCATCTCATTGCTTCTTAAACCATAGTGCTTACTGTGGCTCTCCACAACTCCTAGAAGCTGACAGTTGTCTTTGCTCCTCTGCATTTTCCATAGCTCCTGGCTGCTAGTGTGGAATGCCATCTTTACTGTTCTCCAGCTGTCTAATGCATCTGCATTTCTCTGCCAACAATTTTCTACAACTCCTTCCAGATATTACCAGCCACTGTTTAAGGTATTGTAGGGTGAGCCCTCTGTTAGAGCTTGGAGAGGAGAGGGAAAGGAAAGCATCCCAGTCTGGCAGATAAAGCTTATAACACCAAGACCAGATCAGGAGTTTACCACTGTGAAGCCTCTTCTGAATGTAACTTGGCATTGACATAGTGACACTTTCCTCAAAATTCACCAGCCACCAATATCTTATAAGTGGGTATAAGTATTTAATATAAACAACTGACCTAGAAAACAGATCACAATCTGTTGAATCAATTAAATCATTGAAGTCACTGGAATGAAGTGTTTAGGGAGACCTGAAGCTAAGCAAGGTAAGAACAAAAGCTGTTCCACCAAAGAGTGGGTTCCATGGGTGGAATTCATTCTCAGGTGAAGAGGGAAGGGAAATAAATGATGGCCAGAAAGGAGTGGAGGGGAAATAGGATAACTAGAGTTGTTCAAGAGGGAGAACAAAGGAAAACCAAGAGCATCTGTAGCACCAACATGATATTCACAGTGACTACAAAGGCTATGAATTTTCTGGCATAATATCGAATTGCAAAATATAACAGACTCTCCATGTGGAAGACAGAACAAAAACATTTATTCAAACACCAGAAAGCCAAATCCCAACACCAAAAAGCCAAATCCATCATAGAAACAAAGAACTCTATACACATAACAATGTATTGGGGTGGCACAGCCATCCCCAAGCCATCCCCCTTCCCACAAACACCCTCTCACTCACAACTTGCTGTTTGCTTCCTCTCTTTCCCTCAGCTCTAACTGCTCTGACCAACTTCCTCTGGGCTCTTCTTCACTCTTCCTGCTCCATTCTTCTTGCTCCATCCATTCAGCAAGCTCCTCCCACCAAAGGCTTCATGTGACTTAGGGTTCCATGTGACTTAAGCAGGTCACATGGGCCTTTTAATGGATGGGAAAGATCTACCAATTACATTACCACTATAGCATCATAGAAACCCAGAGAAGAGAGAGTATTCAGCATGAGAGGGTAGTTAGCAGTGTCAAATGTTACAGATAGGTCAACTAAGGAAAGGAATGAGAAAAACCAATCAGATTTGGTAATTAAGAGAGCATTGCTAACTATGGAGGGGGCTACTTCAGTTGAGTATCTAAGGATAGAAGCCAGATTACAAGGGGTTAGCATACAGAATCCCAAATATTTTATATTGTCTGGATTTATTTTAGATGGAGTTTCTCTTTCTATCTCTTGCTGGTGGACTTTATTGGTAATATACAAAAATGCTGATAATTTTTGTGGTTTATTTTATATCCTGCAACTTTGCTGAAGTTAATTATTTCAACTAGGTTTTTTTAGAGAGATTCTCTAGTGTTCTCTGAGTATACCATCATATCATCTGCAAAGAATGATGTTTTGTTTCCTCATTGCCTATCCTAATTCCTTCCATTTTTTTCTTGTCTCATTGCTATAGCATTTCTAGAAAAATATTGAACAATAGTAATGTTAATGAATATCCTTGCTTCACCCCTAATCTCATTGGAAAGTCTTCTAGTTTATCTCCATTACAGATAATACTTGATGGTGGTTTTAGAAACATACTACTTATCATTATAAGGAAAGTCTCATTTTTCCCTATACTTTCCAATGTTTCATTATTTATTTATTTATTTTTGCTTTTTGGAGGGCAGTTGGGGTTAAGTAACTTGCCCAAGGTCACACGGCTAGGTTTGTGTGTGTGTGTGGGTGTGGGTGTGTTAAGTGTCTGAGGCCAGATCCGAACTCAGGTCCTTCTGACTTGGGGCCGGCGCTCTACGCACTGTGTCACCTAGCTGCCCCCTCCAATGTTTTAAATAGGAATGAATATTGTATTTTTTCAAGAGCATTTATTGAGATAATCATATGATTTTTGTTAATTTTGTTATTGAAATAGTCAGCCTTACATTCCTGGTTTAAATCCTACCTGGTCATAGTATATGATCTTTATGATATATTGTAATCTCCTTACTAGTATTTTATTTTAAAAATTTGCATCAATATTTACTAGGTAAATTGGTCTATAGGTTTTTTCCTCTATTTTTACTCTCCCTGGTTTAGGTATCAACACCATATTTGTGTTGTAAAATAAATTTGATAGGACTCTCTTTGTCTATTTTCCCAAATTGCTTATATAGTATTGGAATTAATTATTCTTTAAATGTTTGATAGAATTCACTTCTGTATCCATCTGGTCCTGGTGATTTTTTTCTTAGGGAGTTCATTTATGACTTGTTTAATTTCTTTTTCTAAAATGAGATTATTTAAGTATTCTATTTCCTTTTCTGTTAATCTGGTCAGTTTATATATTTTATAAGCACTTACCAATTTCATTTAGATTGTCATATTTATTGATGTATAATTAGGCAAAATAATTCCTAAAAATGTTTTAATCTTTGTTCTTTGGTGATAAATTCACCCTTTTCATTTTTTATACTGCCTGTTTGGTTGTCTTTTTCTTTTTTTAAATTAAATTAACCAATGGTTTATCTATTTTATTATTCTTGTTTTTCATTCAATCAGCTCCTAGTTTTATTTATTAGTTCAATGGCTTTCTTACTTTCAATTTTATTAATCTCTCCTTTGATTTTCAGGTTTTCTAATTTGGTATTTAATTGGATATTTTTAATTTGGTTTTTTTTCTAGGCTTTTTTTTAGTTGCATGCCTAAGTCACTAATCTGCTCTTTCTTTATTTTATTGATATTAGCACCCTGATGAGACAGACATTTCCTGCTGACCACCTAAGTTGTCTTGGGATGGAAAATTGTTTCACCCAACCTTTTGTCGGTTATGCTAGTCTAGAACTCAATTTGAATTGTTTGGAAAGAAATTTGGAAGAGCTCAACTGACTACTTCTCTATTAAGGCATCTTGGCTTTACCTTCCCACTTCACTCCTGATTTTTAATCATTTTAAAACTTTGTGATCTAGAAAAATGGGGTTGCCAATAGCAGAAAAAGGGAAATAAGGGGGAACTTATTTGAAGCTGGGTAAATGATGAGTTTGGTTTTGTATATATTTCAGGCGATGATGGGCCCTTCAAGTGGAGCTAGTAACCAGTTGAAATGTAGGTCTGGGGCCAAAGAGTAAAGTAAGGATTAGAGAAACAGATTTGAGACTCATCTCTAGAGATAATATAATTAAAAGTATTCATTAAATAATTACTAGGTAAAGAGCCCTATGCTAGTTCTTTTGGGAATTACTGGATAATCTCCCTTTTCTGTTCTAAATCTATAATACTTGGGTCTTCGATTCAATATGCAAGTACATTGGCTCAGCCCCCATCCCACCTATTGCTTCCTCTTCCTTGATTCAGATATTTTAACAGCTTCTTAAAATTCATATCACAATGAATCAAAACCATTTAGGCATTATGGGAAACAAGATAATATCAAGTAGCAGATACAAGTAGTGTAAAATGTAGCAGACATCATCACCTCCCAAAATTAAGCTTTAATAACTCAGACTAGAGTCTGGTGTCTTTCCAAATTCTTAGTTCCTCAATTCCTAGACTGCAGTCATATCTTTCCACACTCTTTGTCTTACTTCCAATGACATGGGAGGAGAAATTAGGCACTTACTCACAGGAAAGATTTAGGTGGCTGACAGTAGGTTTTAGATGACTATGATTCCCAGATAGTTCCAAGACTTTGGCTGCTCACAGTATTCCCTACAGTACTCCTTTGACTTGACAAAATGAGGATGAAGCCCCATCCCCCCCCCCAAGTTGCTTCAGAATCTTATAGGTATAAAAGTAAGAGCACTTTTTTTTCTCATTTTGATTAGAGAAGACATAGCTCACCAAGCACCCTGCTCTCAGCAGCCATGGTCTTGATCTCTTTCTCTGTATCTCTGGCTCTCTGGCTCTGTCTGTCTGTCTCTCCCTTTAGTTGGCTAAGCAACATGGTACCTATGTTTTAAGTATTCCAAAAAGAAGGTTAATGTCACATCAGAAGTGCCCCACCAGTAACATTCATTGGGAAAATTCATCCAGATTAACTCAGGGCTACATCCATTCAGGTCCATCTTAAGTAGGTTATCTCTTATTTCTATTATCCTTATTATCTCTTAAAGAAATTTATCTAGTAGGGAGACCTATAAGTGTAAGAATTAGAAAATCAACTGTTATGTGCCAGTTGAAATCTTGAGAGAAGAAAAGATTGCCAAAGAGAGTGCAGAGGGAATATGGTGAGGAAAGAGGAGTTAGAATAATAGTTCAAGGTGGTAGCAGGGTCCAGAAAGTGTCTTCTTTTGTTCAGGCTTACACATGAGTTGGATAAGTTCAATTGTTTCATTCTCAGCCATTGTAGCAACTGAGGAAACCATACCTCCAAATTGGGCAAGTTGTTGGTATTAAATAAACAAAGCTTTAATAAAAACAGACAGATTTTAAGAATCTGCTTTTCCAACTCTTCCACTGATTTTACAACTATGATCTACCTGCAATAAAATAAATGATTAAAATTATTGAGTTAGAGAACTTAAGCAATAGGAAGATCTTTTGAGGTCATCCAATCTAGCCTCCCACTCGATTTCAGGATTCCTGAATATGGTACCGTACTTCATTAGGGCACAAAATTAAGAGAGAACCTATATTATATTCATTGGGGGAAAAAAATCTAATTATAGTAACTCTCTGCCCATTTCTCAAGAGATGGTAGAATTATATAAGCCTTTAAAGCAATGCCTCCAGAGCTCTAACTAGGGCAGAAAAACTAGGGTTTTGTCCCCAAACACCAGTATTTAGAAGGAGCCAATAGTATTCAAATTTCTTCAGCAAGCACATTGAAACAACTAAACTTTGCACCCTGTCAGCAAGAATCATAAACTGTTAGAAGGTGTGCTTCTTTCTTTACCCTTGCATCCCATACCCACCCTGAATGGGAAAAGTGAAACTTCTCAGCCCATAAGTTTTCTTGTGGGAGAGCAAGCCAGACTTTCAGCTTCCCCCTTCTCCCTTCTTTACTACTGCCACATCTGCATTAGGACCCTTCTGGGGTCTTTGGACCTCCACCCTTGTTTGTCATACCAGCCTTATCAGCATTAGGCCCCGGTCTGGAGTCTTTCAATCTCCACCTTTGTTTACCACACCCTTATTAGTTCTCCTTCAGGGGCTTTCAGCCTCTACCCCTGCTTGTAACCCTTTTCCCCTCCTCTGCTTTAGCGTTTGCCAAATAAGGACATGAACAATCCCCCTCACCCCCCACCCCCCCCCTTCTCTGTCCTTCCTCCCAACCAATAGGGGATGGTGGTGAGCTTCTTTGTTATTCACCATTGGGCAAGACTTCGCACTCAGATTGTAAATCTGACTCCCAGTCAGTGGGAAAAGGGACAGTCGGGGGGGAGGGGGGCTTGACTGCATTAGGGTATAAATTCTTGTTCTGTCTTTTGTAACATGTCTCATTCTGCTGGTTCATACTGGTGGAAGGGGCACCCTCTTCTCATGAGAACTGAATAAACTTCTGTTCTTTCCTTAAGATACCTCTGACTTTTAATTTTCCTGGGTAGGGGATTTTTGGGGTCCCCGTACCCTACATAACCCTCATCTAGCTTCTTTCACATCCCAGCATTCTTCTCAGCTGTAGCTTTGTTATGTTCTGGGATCTCTACCCATGAGGCATCATGCCCTCCCAATATCCCTCCTCAAGTGAATTTATCTTTAAAAGTTAGTTCAAGAGTATGTTTCATGTTGCTTGCCCTAAGTATATTTTAGGAAGCTAGCTTTGGGCACCAAGATGATTAATTATAGTTCTAAAGCCTCCCACAAATTTACTAGTAATTCCTCTTCCTCCTGGGTATGAACAAAGGAACGCTTCACAAATTTCATCCTTCTACATTTGAAATTGGAGTTATCCTAAGACACAGAGGAATGGTCCCCAAGGACCAACTGCTCAGTGCAGAGAGAAACTCAAACAGAGATACTAGAGTTAGTGCCTCCAAAGATTGCTGGCTTGGTTAGAGAAATTCTGACCCTCCTCTTACCCCTCCTCCCCCACCCCAGTCTAGGTATAGGCTAGGCTACAGGACAGAATATGGAAGGAGATAAAGACATTTTTCTCCCTTTTGCACGAGGGAAGTAAGTATCTAGGTTCACTGTCTGGGCTCATTTTTGCAACATTACAAACATTCATTTTATATATGAACATAAACTATTTTAAACATGAACATTAGCGACCCTAGAACAAAAGTCCCTTTTAGCAAGACAGTTAATGGCAGAATAGAAGAGATTATATCATGCAAAAACTCTTGTTTTTAAATAAAATTACATTTAGTCAAAAGTTACTTGTGTGGGATATGTCTTCAAATCAAATATTGTTGCCATTTGCCAGAGAAAATGTACTTTAATTCTTTCGTGCCAAAGAATTTCCGGAACTTTGTATAATGAAACTAGAATAATTGAGCTACTTGTTCATTACAAAGCTCTCTAGTTGAATGCTAAAAATTCTTCAGGGCCTGAGTAGGCATAGAGTGAATTAACAACATTCTGTTTGATAAGAACCCTTAATATTGAGACAGGTCACAAATAATTTACAATAGACTTTTTGTAAAGAGATACTGCATGTTTTTTTTTTTCTCAAAGAGAAGGATGATACTTGATTCCTTATTTGATAGAGCAATTGTGAAGTTAGCTGAATATTTCTCTGAGTCTAGTCTTTTCCCCTTCAACCCAAATCAATTTTCTCTCCAAGACAAAACTCAAAATCAGAAGAGTCCAAGGCTTTCTGAAAAATATCAGACAATGGGATCCAAAATGGTAAAGTCCCTAACAATTCTGGTTATTACAAAACATTTGAATGTTTTCCATTATGTAGGTATGACATTCCAATTTGGAACTGATTGTTTTTTGTCTCATTTGAACCAGCCTTTTATATTATGTAGATGTAACCTGAGGCCATATGCTGGAATTTTGCTATGATAAAACCTCAGAAATAGTTAAATGGCACCTAAAAATGTAAATTATTGAGACTATTGGGGTGAAGAAACTTTCTGAGTCTTAGAATTCCACAAAAAGAGTCATGCCCTCAAACACCCCAGCATATATAGTCTACGTCAAAATGAACACACAAGATAAATGCATACATGTAAAATATAAGAAAAATAAAGCTTGTGGCTGTACAGTATATATTATTTGCCATTAAAATTGGTTACATAAGTTAATTAAAGACTCAAGATTGGGTTAGAGACATATCTAGTAGAGAAGAATAAAGGAATGCTTATTTTAAATATATTATGAAAGATGCAGTTACTTAAATGGATATGGCAAAGTGGACATTGCACTGGATCTGGATATACAGAGCCTTGAGTTCGAATTCCATCTCAGACACATATTAGCTATGTGACTCTGGGCAAGTCACTTAACCTTTGCCTCAGCTTCCTCATCTTTAAAATGAGTTGTTTGGTTTCATTGGTCCCCTGTGGTCCCTTCTAATTCTCAAATTATGAACCTACATAAATTCATATAAATTGTGGTCATTTATAACTATCCCAGTTTTCTTTATTAGTCACTTAGCAAGTATTTACAAAATACCTACTCTTATACTCAGTACTATGTAAAGTGCTAAGACTATATAAGAAAAATATTAGAAATATATAACATATGGAATACACACACACACACACATATTAGGAAATATGGGACAAGAGCCCCTATCCTTCAGTATCTGATTTTCGAGATGATATAAAACATACATAAAATCATCATAGAAAAACTAAGTACTAAAGTGTGTAATATTCACCACAAAAAAAAGGGAGACAGCGTTGGAGACAACAATCAAGGAAAGAATTCATGGAGGAGGAAGAACTAATCTCGATATTGGAAATTGTTAAGAATCAGAAAATAAAACCTTCTGGGAGGTTTAACTTGAGGAAACATCAGTAATAAGGGTATAAAGGGAAGAACTGGCAATGTTGGGGAGTCCCTTAATGGTAATAGTGGTAGTAGTGTTTCCAAATTCTCAAGAGACCTTAAGTTTCAGGATTTGGGAATGACAAGTCAAAATCTCTAGGAATTCCTGAAAATAGAAGTTATTCTGTATTTTTCATAACATTTTATTTATATGTTTTAAAATAATAGTGTGACCACCATAATAAGTAATGATTATTTGCAATGGGGTTATAATGAAAATTTCAGAGGTTTTCTACTAAAAATATGTGATAATAAATTCATTGTTTATTATTCTTATGAACCAGTATATTGTGACAATTATTTCAATCACATCTGGCAAATTGACTCATTTCCTTAATCTTTCTTAAAATGCTTCTAACATTCCTTATACTATTTGCTTATTATTATGGATATCTAAAAAACACAGTTTAAAAAATAAGAAATATTAAATTTAGTATTATTTACAAAGAATTGTAACCTTGTTGGATTCTGGATTCTAAGCCATTCTGCTATCCACTTCTGTTTTATGGGTAAATTGTTCCTATTCACATTCACTGTTATTATTACTTAACTGTACATTTTTCTCCATTCCATCTTCCTCTATTTATCCTTCTCTCTCTTTTTATCCTGCCCCTACTCTAAAGTCTATTTTTTCTTCTGACCACTACCTTCTTTTATCTGCCCTCCCTTTTATCACACTTCTCCTTTTCTCTTCTCCCCTTTCCCTCCTACTTCCTTGTTAGGTAAGAAAGATTTCTATTACCAATTGAGTATGCATAATGTATTTTCCCTGTTTGAACCTATTTAGATGTAAGGTTCAAACATTGCATGCCCCCTCAATCATTTTCCCCTCCACTGTAAAAGCTCTTTATTTATATTTCTTTTATGTGAGATGATTTTCCCCATTCTTCCCCTCACTTCCCCCTTCTACCAACACATCCCTCTTTCTTACCTATCCATTTTTAAAAAAATCATCCCAACATATTCTACCCCACCCCAAAACATCTTTCTATGTAGAATCCTTCTAACTGGTGCAATAATGACAACATTTTTAGATGTATCTCCTTCCTATATAGAAAGATAAACATTTAATATTATTGAATCCCTTATGATTTCTATTTCATGTTTACCTTCTTATAATTTTCTTGAGTCTTGTATTTGAAAGTCAAATTTTCTATTCAACTTTGGACTTTTAATTAGGAATGCTTGAAAATACTGTTTCATTAAATATTCATTTTTTCCCTTCAAGGATTATACTCAGTTTTGCTTGATAGGTTATTCTTGGTTGTAATCCTAGCTCTTATGTCTTCAAAATATCATATTCCAAGCCCTTTGATCCCTTTAAGTCGGTAGCTGCTAATCTTGTGTGATCTTGACTGTGGTTCCATGGCATTTGAATGGTTTCTTTCTGGTCACTTGAAGTATTTTCTCTTTGACTTGGTAGCTCTGAAATTTGGCTGTAATGTTTCAGAGAGTTTTCATCTGGAATTCTTTTTTAGGAGGTGATCAATGAATTCTTTCCATTTCTATGGTTCTAGGATATCTGGTTCTAGGATATCAGAGAAGTTTTCATTAATAATTTCTTGAAATAAAATGTCTAAGATCTTTCTTTGGTGATGGCTTTCAGGTTGGTCAACAATTATTAAATTATCTTTCCTCAATCTATTTTCCAGGTCAGTTGTTTTTCAATGAAATAGTTCACATTTTCTTCTATTTTTTTCATTCCTTTAAATTTTTTTATTGTTTCTTGATATCTTATGAAGTTACTAGATTCCACTTTCCCAATTATGATTTTTAAGGAATCATTTTCTTCAGGGAACTTTTATACCTTTTGTTCCATTTGATCAATTCTGCTTCTTGCGGAGTTATTTTCTTCAGTATTTTTATGCCTCTTTTACCAAGCTGTTAATTATCTTTTCATAATTTTCTTCTTTTGTTCTTTTTTGTTTACCTAATCTTTCCTCTACCACTGTTATTTGATTTTTTTTTTTCTTTTTGGAGGGGAGAAGGCAGGGTAATTGGGGTTAAGTGACTTGCCCAAGGTCACACAGCTAGTAAGTGTTAAATGTCTGAGGCTGGATTTGAACTTAGGTCCTCCTGACTCCAGGGACAGTCCTCTATTCACTGCGCCACCTAACCGCCCCTGTTATTTGATTTTGAAACTCATTTTTAGCTCTTTCAAAAATTCTTGTTAGACTCTGTTCAATTCACATTTTTATCTGAGGCTTTGCTTGTAGTTGTTTTGACTTAATTATCTTCTTCTGAGTTTGTATCTTTATCTTTCCAGTTACAATAGTATGTTTTTAGAGTTGGATTCTTTTATTGTTGTTGTTTGATCATTTACCCACCCTATTTCTTGATTTCAAACTTTATGTTAAGGTTCTTTTCTGTTCCCAGTATGGGGGTTGGTGTGTATGTGTGTGTGAGGGGGTGGAGGGTAAATGTGTCTCCAGTTTCAGGTGTTTTCACACTGCTCTTTTTAGTGCTAGTTCTGGGGATTTGGAAGTTTTTGGTGTTTCCAAGTTGGTATGATCTGGGAAGAAGTGTGATCACTGCTCTCCTTCCACACTGTGGTCCTTTCAGAGGAAAGGCCCCTGATCCCTTGGGACTGTGATTGATACTATTCCTCAAGACCCCTGCTTCCTTGGATGTGATACCTCAAGGTCCCTGATCTTTTGTGAACAAAAATGATCCTGCTCCTCAGGGCTCTTATTCCTTCTTGACTGAAAGTACTCCTTTTTGCCCTTGAATGATGACCCAGAAGTGGATACAGACAATGAAGTTGCCAAACAGCATTGGTACTATGTTGAGTGTTAGAACAGGGGTCCCCTGTAATCTCTTTCTGACCAGTTCTCGATGCTCCTTACCATCTCTGTCTTGAATGCTCCCAAAGCCCACTGGTGTTTCATCCACATGGACTCAAGCTAACTTCCACTCCTGTGTCACAGATCTCTCTAACCTCCTAAATTATCGTGGACTGGAAGAAAGTCTCACTCTGATCTTTTGTTGGCTCTGACACTCCAGAATTTGGTTACAGGCTATTTTTAAATTGTTTGCAGAGGACTATTGGGAGAGCTTAGATGAGTGCTTTCTCTACTTTGCCATCTTGGCTCTGCCCCAGAAGTCTCAATTTATCTTCCCAGATTAAAAGTGGAGCATGGCAGAAATTCACTGCTTGACCTATTCTATCAAACTTTAAGAATGTCTTTGTGCACATCCAAACTGAAAAAGCATTAATTGCTTATTACAGAATTTGGCTTGAATAATTAATGGAAAAGCTTGTCACCAGATCTTTGGCATGCCATTGGCTTCAGTCTCCACTGGATATTTGACATACATTTATATAATCAACTGTGAAGAAACTCAATATAGTAAACCAATGTATAGGTGGCCCCATCTATGTTATAGAAATAACATGTTTATCTGACTGGTATTTTCTTGGGCCAATGCATCCCTGTCACAAGCTTGCATCTTGTTATTCAGATTGTAACACCCCTAGTCTTTTTTTTTAATTTTTAAAATTAATTTGTTTGTTTACTTTTAGTTTACTGTATTCAATTCCACAATTCCTTGAGTTTCACATTTTGTCCCCCTCCCTCATCTCCCTTCTATGGTGGCATATAGTCAAGTTTAGGATCCGTAAATACTTTCTCATTATACATTAGTCAGGTTATAAAGACAGATTATATCAGATGGAATGAAAACTGGTAAAGAGGACATAAAACCAAACAAGAAAAGGAAATAGATCTGGTATTTTGCTTCCATCTGAATATAAACTCAGTTCTTTCTGGTTCTTTCTCTGAATGCACATATTTCTCTCCATCATGAGTCTTTTGGGATTGACTTATATCACTTCATTGCTGAGAAGAGTCCAGTCTATCAAAGTTGGTCATCACACATATGTTGTGTCTGTAATTGTGTACAAATTTCTCCTGGTTCTACTCTTCTCACTCAGCATCAGTTCATATAAGCTTCTCCAGGTAAATATGAAAACCATCTGCTACTCGTTTCTTATAGCACAATAGTATACCATACCATGCATATTCCCCAATTGATGGGCACCCACTTAATTTCCAATTCTTTGACACCACAAAAAGAGATACTATAAACATTTTTGTACATATGGGTCTTTCTCCCACTTCTATGATCTCTTTGGGATATAACCCTAGGAGTGGTATTGCTGGGTCAAAGGATATGAAATTATTTATAGCCCTTTGGACATAATTCCAGATTGCTCTCCAGAAAGGCTGGATTACTTCACAACTCCACCAGCAATGCATAAGTGTTCCAATTTGCCCACATCCTCTCCAGCATTTGTCATTTTCCTGTTTTGTCATCTTAGCCAATCTGACTGGTGAGATGTGGTACCTTAGGGTTGTTTTGATTTGCATTTCTCTAATCAATAGTGATTTAGAACATTTCTTCATGTGCTTATAGATATCTTTAATTTCTTTCTCTGAAAATTGCCTGTTCATATCCTTTGACCATTTATCAATTGGGGAATGACTTGTATTCTTATAAATTTGACTCAATTCTCTGTATATTTTAGAAATGAGTCCTTTGTCAGAGACATAGGTTGCAAAAATTCTTTCCCAATTTCCCACCTCCCTCTTAATCTTGGTTACATTGGCTTTGTTTGTACAGAAGCTTTTCAATTTCATGTACTCAAAATTCTCCATTTTACAATGTTCTCTAATTCTTGTTTAGTCATAAAGTCTTTCCCTCTCCACAAATCTGACAGGTAAACTATTCCTTGTTTTCCAAGACTGCTTACAGTACCAACCTTTATACCTAGATCATGCACCCATTTAGACTTGATTTTGGTATATGGTGTTAGATAATGGTCTATGCCCAGTTTCTGCCATACTGTATTCCAGTTTTCCCAGCAGTTTTTGTCAAATAGTGAGGTCTTATCCCAAAAACTAGGGTCTTGGGGTTTATCAAACAATAGATTACTATAGTCGTTGACTTCTGAATCTCGTGTGCCTAATCTATTCCATTGATCCACTCCTCTATTCCTCAGCCAGTACCAAGTAGTTTTGATGACTGCTGCTTTATAATACAGATTAAAATCTAATATAGCTAGTCTACCTTCCCTAGCATTTCTTTTCATTAATTCCCTTGATATTCTGGACCGTTTATTCTTCCAAATGAATTTTGTTACTATTTTTTCTAGCTCTATAAAGTAGTTTTTTGGTAGATTAATTGGTATGGCACTAAATATATAATTTAATTTAGGTAAAATTGTCATTTTCATTACATTAGCTTGACCCAGCCATGAGCAATTGATATTTTTCCAATTAGTTAGATCTGACTTTATTTGTGTGAAAAGTGTTTTGTAGTTGTGGTCATATAGGTCCTGGGTTTGGTTTGACAGGTAGATTCCCAAATATTTTATAATGTCTATAGTAACTTTAAATGGTATTTCTCTTTCTCTCTCTTGCTGTTGAATTTCATTGGAAATAAATAGGAATGCCAAGGATTTATGTGGGTTTATTTTATATCCTGCAACTTTGCCAAATTTATTTATTGTCTCAAGTAGTTTTTTACTTGATTTTCTAGGATTCTCTAAGTATATCATCATATCATCTGCAAAGAGTGATAGCTTGGTCTCTTCTTTGCCTAATTTGATTCCTTTGATTTCTTTTTCTTCTCTAATTGCTACCACTAACATTTCTAGTGCCAGATTGAATAAGAGGGGTGATAGTGGATTGTTTCACCCCTGATCTTATGGGAAATGCTTCTAGCTTCTCCTCATTACATATAATACTTGCTGATGGCTTTAAATACATGCTACCTATTATTTTAAGGAAGGCCCCATTTATTCCTATATTTTCTAATGTTTTTAATAGGAATAGATGTTGTATTTTGTTAAAAGCTTTTTCTGCATCTATTGAGATGATCATGTGGTTTCTGCTAGTTTTATTGTTGATATGATCAATTATACTGATGGTTTTCCTAATATTAAACCATCCTTGCATTCCTGGAATAAATCCTGCCTGATCATAGTGTATTATTCTTGTGATAAGTTGCTGTAGTCTTTTTGCTAATATTTTATTTAAATCTTTTGCATCTGTATTCATGAGGGAGATTGGTCTATAATTTTCTTTCTCTGTTTTATCTCTTCCTGATTTAGGTATCAGTACCATATTTGTGTCATAAAAAGAATTTGGTAGGACTCCTTCTTCACTAATTTTCCCAAATAGTTTGTAGAGTATTGGAATCAATTGTTTTTTAAATGTTTGATAGAATTCACTAGTAAATCCATCTGGCCCTGGAGATTTTTTCTAGGGGGCTGACTGATGGCTTGTTCAATTTCTTTTTCTGAGATGGGGTTGTTTAAGTAATTTGCTTCCTCTTCAGTTAATCTGGGCAACTTGTATTTTTGTAAATATTCATCCATTTCCCTAAGATTGTCAAATTTATGTGCATACAATTTGGCAAAATAATTCCTAATTATTGTTATAATTTCCTCTTCATTGGAGGTAGATTCACCCTTTTCATTTTTGATACTCATAATTTGGTTTTCTTCTTTCTTTTTTTTATCATATTGACTAAGGGTCTATCAATTTTGTTGGTTTTCCATAAAACCAACTCCTAGTTTTATTTATTAATTCAATGGTTTTCTTAATTTCAATTTTACTAATCTCTCCTTTGGTTTTCAGTATTTCTAATTTAGTATTTAATTGGGGATTTTGAATTTGTTCCTTTTCTAGGTTTTTCAATTGCATGCCCAATTCGTTGACCTCCCTTTTCTCTAATTTAATCATGTATGCACTCTGGGATATAGAACTTCCCCTAAGAACTGCCTTTAATGCATACCACAAATTTTGGTATGTTGTCTCATTATTATCATTCTCTTGAATGAAGTTACTGATTGTTTCTATAATTTCTTGTTTGACCCACTCATTCTTTAGGATTAAATTGTTTAATTTCCAATTAGTTTTTAGTCTGTCTTTTCATGGCCATTTATTGCATATAATTTTTATTGCACCATGATCTGAAAAGGATGCATTTAATATTTCTGCCTTACTGCATAGAATTGTGAGGTTTTTGTGCCCTAGAATGTGGTCAGTTTTTGAGTATGTGCTATGAACCACTGAGAAGAAAATATATTCCTTTTTATCCCCATTCAGTTTTCTCTAGAGATCTATCATGCCTATCCTCTCTAAAATACTGTTCACCTCCTTAACTTCTCTCTTGTTTATTTTGAGGTTAGATTTATCAAGTTCAGAGAGGGAGAGATTAAGGTCTTCCACTAGTATAGTTTTGCTATCTATTTCTTCCTCTAATTCCTTTACCTTCTCCTCTAGGAATTTGGATGCTATACCACTTGGTGCATAAATGTTAAGTAATGATATTGCTTCATTCTCGATGATGCCTTTTAACAGGATATAGTTTCCTTCCTTATCTCTTTTAATTAGGTCAATTTTTGCTTTTGCTTTATCTGAGATAAGGATTGCTACCCCTGCTTTTTTCACTTTAGCTGAGCCATGATATATTTTACTCCAGCCTTTTACCTTTACCCTGTGTGTATCCCTCTGTTTCAGATGTGTTTCTTGTAAACAGCATATTGTAGGATTATGATTTCTAATCCATTCTGCTATCCATCTCCTTTTTATGGGAGAGTTCATTCCATTCACATTTACAGTTATAATTGTTATCTGTTTCTTTCCCTCCATCCTATTTCCGCCTCTGTTAATGCTCATATTTTTCCCCCTTCTCCCTTCCCCCCTTAATAGTTTTCCTTTTGACCTCCATCTCCCTCAGTATTCCCTTATAAGCCCTCCCCTTTCCCCTTACTTCTTCCCTCCCTACTAACCACCCCCCCCTTTTGTAGCCCTTTCCCCCTCCTAATGCCTGTAGGATATTTTTATACTTAATGAAGTATGTTATTTCTTCTTCACACCAAGAGTGACAAGAACAAATCTCATGCAAAGCTGCTCTCCCTCCCCTCTTTCCCTCTAAAATGATACTTTTTGCATTTCTTCTCCATAGAGTCCTATGCTTATCTGGTTGTTATTCCCTCCTTCCACCAGAACCAGTGAGGGAAAAGCTTATATGATTCTCATCTCCCTCCCTTCTTTTCCTCTGCTATACTGTTTTTATGCCTCTTTGTGTGGAATAATTTGCCCTTTTCCACTTCCTTCATTCCCTTTCTTCCATTACAGTCCCTTTGTAGCCCTTAGTAAGATTTTTTTTAATAGTCATTTTGTGTATTTTATACTCATACCCTCTACTTGTCTATAACCAGTTTGCTCTTATCAAATAGCAGGGTGTGTATGTATGTGTGTGTGTTTTCCTTGTTTACCTTTCTACATCACTGTTGCATCTCGTAATTGGAGGTTGAATTTTCCATTGAGTTCTGGCTTTTTTTATCAAGAAGGTCTGGAACTCTGTTATATCATTGAATGACCATCTCTTGGCCTGGAAGAATATGCTCAGTCTCTCCAGGTATGTGATCCTTGGTTGTAATCCGAGCTCTTTTGCCTTCCAGAAAATTGTATTCCACTGCCTCCGATTTTTCAGTGCAGAGGCTACCAAATCCTGTACGATCCTCACTGTGGACCCTCGATATTTGAATTGTTTCTTTCTGGCCGCTTGAAGTATATTCTCTTTTATCTGGTAGTTCTGGAGTTTGGCCACAACATTTCAAGGACTTTTCAATTTGGGATCTCTTTCAGCAGGTATCTGGTGGATTCTCTTGATTTCTATTTTACCCTCAGGTTCTAGTATCTCAGGGCAGTTTTCCTTAATGAGCTCTTGGAGAATGTTGTCCAGGCTCATTTTTTCATCATAATTTTCTGGTAGGCCTATGATTCTCAGATTATCTCTCCTGGATCTGTTTTCCAAGTCAGTTATTTTTCCATTGAGGTATTTTACCTCTTTTTCTAATTTTTCATTCTTGTTGTTTTGTTTGACTAATTCTTGATTCCTCATAGAGTTATTTGTTTCAATTTGGTTGATTTTAGTTTTTAGCAAATGATTTTCCTTGGTTAATTTTTGGAGCTCCTTTTCCATATCATACACTTTTCTTTTTAGAGAGATGTTTTCTTCATTATAATGTTTTTCTAATTCTGCTATTTTGGTTTTGAGAGAATTATTCATTTTGTCTTCTATATCTCTCATTCGGTTTTCAAAGATCCTTTTGATCTCATCTAGGAGAGCTTTCTGTGCTTCAGACCCATTCCCTGTTGATGTTTCAGCTGTGGGTTTGGAGCCCACATTGTCTCCCTCTGAGTTTGGTTCCTCCCTCTGAGGATAGTAGGACTCTAGAGTTTTGTCTTTGTAGTCTGCTTTCTACCATTTTAAGGCAGGGCCCTAGACATGCCCTTCCTCTAGGGATCCCAAGCCTTTACTGTAGAGGGTTTTGCCCTGGGGCAATAGTTACTATGTCTTCAGGGTGGGGGAGGGGGTGTTGGAGCAGGTGAGGTTCACTCTGTCATCCTGGTCTTTGGAGGTCCTGATAGGGGTTTTTTTTTTTTAATCTCTGGGCTATGATGTGGTAGCCCCTGGAGTATTTGCTGTCGGGGACAAGGGCCCCTGTGTTTGGTTCTTACCTTGCTCTTTCCATTCCCATCCCTTTGGTGATAGGCCTGGTAGTGGCCCTTTTGGTTGGTGGGGCAACTTGCCCTCCAAGTTGGTCAGGCCCCTTCAAGGCCTGCCTCTGCATCTGCCGGCCATGCCTTCTGGGCCTGCCTCTGCATCTCAACACCCCTAGTCTTTTTAGGGCCAGTGCTCTCAACATTTAGAATGTTTGTTGGATTGAACTCTGCAAAAGAAAAAAAAATGAAAGAACAAGAAAAAGAGATGAGGAGGAAGAGGAAAAAGAAGACAAAAGGAAGAGGGGGAAGAGGGGAAGAGGAGACAGACAGACAGCATATAGTACCTATAGGCACTTAATAAATGCTTACTGATTGACTTAATGGGGTCTAGCCAATACATATATTATCACATGAATTCTTAGCACAGAAAAGACCATACAAATCCACCAAAATTACTTCTAAGTATACAATGTAATACTTAACACTAGCCCTAAATCATGAGCTTGAATTAGCCTATGGAGCCCTCCCAGAGAAAATGCTCCTAGAGCTTCCCTAGAAACTTCTAGAGACTCTGAAGATCTGGAAACTAATTCCTTGGGCTTTTGGGGAATTAATAACTTTGTGGGTACTCCAAGACATGGTATTCCAGTACTGAAAGGACATTGAATTTTAATATGATATGGTAAACCCTATTATTAAGGTATCTTAAAAAAAAAAAAGACACATAGATTTTGTCTGGCCATATCTTGGCTTTGATGCTAGAGGTGGCATTATGTAACTTCAGTGAGAAATGAGCAGGTATAAGTCCTTTTCCCTCTCATATCATTATGACCTTGCAGCTAATTCATTGGGATAACAGCTAGGATAGTTTGGGTTGAGTCCCCTCGCTACTTTTGCCTTGTGTGTTCTTTTCTGGTCTGAGGCAAATGAGTATCTGGATACTCATGTATCATGGATATGTCCAGGTTTAGAGGCAACCTTATGAGTTCAGCTGGTCAAAAAGGCCTGGATCCCATGGGAAGCTGACTGGTAGGAGTGAATTCATACATCAGAGAAGTTGGCCACTGGCAAGAAGCCTAGCCAGTTAACAAGCAGAGTTATAAGGACACTGGCAAACTGAGGTGTCATTTTAAATGCCCATGTGCTGATACAGCAAACTACTTTATATTCTGATGAGTTTTAATAGTCAACTTCCAAGCAGAGTGTAACAATACTTATAAGTTGTTGCTGAATTCTTTTAGTACATGCTTGTAAGTGTTCTATGTTTCTCATTCCTTTCGTATGTAGGAATAAATTACCTGTCCCATATCTGATTCATATTGTTCATTGCATACCTTTTTGCTCCATTCTTTTGGGAAGGTCCTAGACATGAGCTATAACCTAAACCTGAAGCAATTTTTCCCCAGGTAGACTGACTTATGAGCTGTGGAATGTAAGAAAAAGAAAAAGAGAACCTAAGCCCTCTAATTAGGACCAAATCTAGTCAAACCTTGGTACAAAATGGGGAGTAGACCATTACCCTATACCCTGTGGGTTCAGTAGCAGTTCTTCAATATTATAAGCATATATAGAATGTATATATAGAATAATTAAAGGGGCGGCTAGGTAGCACAGCAAGTAAGAGCACCGGCCCCAGAGTTGGGATAACCTGGGATCGAATCTGGGCTCAAACACTTAGCACCCACACAGAAACACCTGGCCATGTAACCTTGAGCAAGTTACTTAACCCCAATTGCTTAGGGGCAGCCAGGTGGTGCAGTGAGTAAGAGCACTGGCCCCAGAGTCGGGATGACCTGGGATCGAATCTTAGCTCTGATACTTAGCACCACACCCAGAAATAACTGGCCATGTAACCTTGAGCAAGTTACTTAACCCCAATTGGTTAATAAATTTAAATAATTATAAAGTAGTTTCAGCTGTACATTAACAGTTTTATTTGGGGGGTAGGTGGTTGGTCCCATAAGAAATCAGGATGCCATCTTGCTACTCCATCAAATATGATTCTTTGTAGTAATCTATATTTTGGATTATTATACACTCTCCACCCCTGAAATTTCAAATACCTAGAGAGTGCTCCAGTGTCAAGTGTAATTATAATATTGCTAAGGACCCTTGAACACACAGGCTTCTGACACCATAATGTAGGAATGACAGGCACTTACTCAGACTAGGAACTCTTGGCAGGTCTAACAAGTATTTCAAAGAATGGGAGTATGCTTCCCATGCATTCTACAGGGTCTTAGGGAGGGGATTGGGAGAGGGTATTACAAATTATGAGGCCCTAGTGTGTTCTATAAGCACTCAAAGCACTAATCTTTGGGGTAAGCAGAAATACATCCCAGGAACTTTGGAGGTATCTGAAAGGTCTCTGAATAAGCCAGAAAAAAAATTGGTTATTTCAACTCTACAAGTAGCCTGAATTAGTTTGGGATGAGAGGCAAGCAGGAATAACATAATAATATATAATGCTGGAATAGAAAATAAAGGATGTGGACAGATCCTAAGGGTTTTAGTAGGATGGTGGTCAAAATTTCACATTCCATATGGCAGGTAGAGGAGGTAGGCTAATGGCATGAGGCTCTGAACTAAATAAATAGTCATAATAGGACAAATCAGATGGTCAGAGGAAAAACATTCAGTCAGTTTGATCAACACAAGTGACTAAGAGCTCAAATCAAATGCTAAATGGGGTTTTGTGGTTGCATTTCAAACCATTCATTTTACTCTTGAGACTTCTTATTTCATTCCATGTCAACAGCCTCAATCCTCTTTTCCCAGTCCATGAAGAAATAACCCACAAAACTATCCTTGAACCTGCTTTAAGACTATCTGACTAAGCAGATTTCCTGAATTGGGGCAAATATAGGTTGTGGCACTTTTTCCTCCTAAAAAGCTGGCTTGAGTAAAACCTGATTTTAGACTATAATTAGTGTTATTTTTCACTGAATGCCCAAATATTAGTTTTTCCTTTAAAAAAAACAACTTATTGTAAAAGTGTGATCTTGTATTTTTTTAGGAACAATCTATATTCAGTGAACATGTTAGTTATTAAAAGTAAAGGCGTCCACTTAGAGCTGTGACCTGTTCATCTTCCTTTACACAAGGGATTCAATCCCCCTTGGCTCTAATTTAGGGATAAAATCTGAAGTTGTAATTATCTGAATTTTTTTTTGTCTAGCATCGAGTAGACTAAAGGCTACTAACATATCTTAGGCATAGACAAAATAGGTATTTGCCTAATCCATGAACTTGGGTTATATAGAGATAGATTCAGAAGACTCATGTTGGAGGCATTTCCCAATGTCTCTTCCTCTTCTGTCTCCACCCTTGCTGGTGCCTTCTCTCTGAAAATTACCTTCCATTTACCTTTCATGTCTTGTATACATCTAGTTATTTACATAGTATCTCCCTATTAAAATATGAGCTACTTGAGAGCAGGGGTGATGTTTTTTTCCTTTCTTTGTATCCCCAGTACTTAGCATGGTAGCTGGCACATAATTATCATTTGTCTTTTGTTTTCAAAGAGGATCAATGATATCACAGGGTGATGTCTTGAATTGCTCATATATGGGATTTAAATGAGACAGAGCTGCATAAAGTCATCAGCCTCACTCTTTCTTCCAAAGTCACTGAAGTCCAGTTGCAAGAGAAAAATCAGAATGACTGGTAATGGCCTGGGATGCAGTGGATGACCTTGGTGTCTTTGATATCTGACCAAGCTCTAAACTCCACAGTGCCAGCTTCAGCTGCCTTCATGGCCTTTGGAACACATTGTTCTCATCTGTCCATTCTGCCAGGGGAAGTCTTCACATAGACACCCCTTAACTTACTGATTGGTTTGTGGCCCTTTGGTTACCCTCAACCTGATTTAGCCTGTTTTCCAGGGTTTGTCTACTACACATACTATAGCTTCTTGGAGCCATAGGTGAGAGTGTCAGGTGGGCACCAAAGCCCTGCCAAGGATTTGGCAAACCTTCCATCAGAAGTGCTAGTCCTCTTTGAATACCCACACATCCCGTGGCACGTAGTAAGCACTTTATAAATAGTGGGATATGCAGAGAGGCTCAGAAGGAGCATTGTTAGGTCAGGGAAGGGAGAGTGAACACAAGAAGCAGTGGGAGGATATCTTTTTTTCCTATTGAATGGCATTACTCCTATATCTGGGACTGGTTGGTAACTGCATCTAGTTTTCCAGGACATCAGGGTGAGGGGAAAATATGAACTATAATACATACTTACTGAATTATTTATTTTCATCCATGAAGTCAAGATCATTCATAAAAGTTATCCCTTTCTTGTACATTTATACAAAACTTCCAATTGGTTTGGTTATGAAACACTGCATGGCCGTTTGACCAGGAAAGTAACTTTTCTTTGACCCAAATGTTACTTAAGAGCCAATGATTGTTGGCCTACTTGAACTGTTGCTGTGAATAGAAAGAGAGGAGTAAAGAGAAGTAGTAAATAGACAGTTCAGGATTGGGTGGCTGGGGCTTCCCAGCTAGAACAACAAGATGACCAGTAAGCCCTGATCACAAAGAAGGTATTTTTCTGTGGTGGTTGGCAGGAAGTGCTGAGGTGGAGGCCACTGTGGTCAGGACCCACATTAGCCAGCTCTGTAGGTTTCCTGGAGCCAGCAAAGGCGTTTTCTGGCTGTGTCCATCCTCTGCTGTGGAGTGATCATTAGAAAAATCCAGAAGACTGCTGCCAACCAAGACCATCCTTCCTCCCTTCTCCCCACACATTCCCCTCCATTATTAGACCCACTGTTCTTGGTAGCTTCTCTTTGTCTGACCAAAGACAAGGCTTCCTGCCAATACAAGGGCGCCTTCAGTACCCTGAGCTTACATAACTTTTTCTGGTAAGCAGATAAACAGACACCCCCCTGCAAAGACAAAGACAATTCATTCACACAGGCCACTACCCAGCTGACAGATGTTTCAGCCTTCATACGCTACAGGCTGAGTGGGTATACCAGTGACCTAAAGGTGAAAGGCTCTGTAACCCCTCACCATCCTCCAGCTGGCCAATCTCTCTCCAGTGTCATCCAAGAATTTTGACATTTTGCCTTTCCTCCCTACTCCTGCCTCCACAGCACTTAGTTGCTCTTTGGACCAATATTTCCCCAAAGCCTCCCTTTATGTTTTGGCCACAAACTTGAAAAACCAGGGCATGTAGCTACAGCTGTTTTGTAGCAGCTGCTAAATTATAACAGATTCAAACATCTGGAATCCCAAGTGTTCACTTTCAAAGAAAATATCCATAAGAGACCCTTTCGTATACTTTGAAATTCAATGATAAGTTCCTTTTGGCAGCTTCGGAATTCAGAAGACAATTGCAAGTAGTTTTATTCCAATAGAGACTTGAAACCATGCCAGTTGAAGATTAAGACTTAAGAGGAAATGACTACTGTCTCCAAATATCTGGAGTTGTCATTCTAAAGAAGGATAGATTTATTTTGCTTGGTTCCAAAGGGGAGGACCAGGATCAATGAATAGAAATTATAGAGACAAATTTTGGCTCAATATGAGAAAAAATTTCTTACCAATTGAAACTGCCCACAAAAGGAATGTAATACCATGGGAGGTAGTAAGTTTCACATTCCTGGACAGTCTACTTCTCCTTAGGGTTATCATGGAATGAATCGATACATTACACAGGAAGTTGGACAAGAAAACCTCTGAGGTCTCTTTCAGTTATAAGATTTTATTATTCTATAAATTCAAATGCTCAGTCATCTCTCCACTGAGTATGGGAAAAGTATGCTAAACTTATATTAGTCATAACATTTACATAGGGCTCTTTACTAGCTGTAAGGCAGGTGCCTAGAAATTCTCAATAATGGTTTTAAGTAGATTATCACTAGGGAATAGCAATAAGAAAAGATATCTTCATGAAGATGAGAGAGAGAGGGTAATCCAGGGAGTTAGCTCCTGGAGGAAACATGAAGAAATGGTATTAAGGGAATAAGTAGAGGGGTTGGCCTTGGTAAAGAAAATGGTCACCTCTTTATCAAGTATAGGGTTTCTTAACATGGGGTACGTGACTTTTAAAAAAAATGTTTTTTAAACTCTGCATTTAAATACATTGGTTTCCTTGATCATCCTTTGTATTTTATTTTATTCATTTAAAAACAATATTCTGAGAAGACAGACACAGGCTTCACCAGATTGTCAGGTGGGTCCATGACAAAAAAAAAAAAGTGAAGAAGCTTTGACATAGAGCAAAGGAGGACGGGATGAGGGATGATCACATAGAATTCTTTTTCAGGTGCTGATTAGAATAGATGGACACTGAGATCCATTCCAACTCTAAAATTCTGTGCTTCTGGGGCCTCAACATACTATTCACTTCTAGTGATTTTGAATCCTAAAAAAAAAGTGCTGTGTGCTCACCTCAGCAGCACATACATTAAAAGTAATTTCCTTTTGAGCACTTCAACATGCACTATGCTTGCCCCTTAAATAATATTTGGCAAAAATCACAAAATATTTAATATTAAAATCCTATAAGGTATCAGGCACTAAGCCAGGTGCTAGTGATACAAAATCAAAAATGAAAGTCCCTGCCCCAAAGATCTTCCATTCTGTCACCACAAACGACATTTCTACCTGTTTGCCCAACTATATTGATCAAATTAATTGAAAAATTAATATTACCAATAAACAAATAGTATTTACAAACCTGTTCTATCTCCTATAATACTTGTCCCCAGAAAATTTTCAAACATAATGAAGCATATTCAACCACATTTCTCTCACTAAAAATATTGTTAATATTTTTGTCCAACAATAAATAAAATATTTTAAAATATTGTTTATTCCATTTTTAGCTCATGCTTTTAAAAGTTCCATATGTTTTAAAATATGCTTATTAGTAAAGTAATAAATGTACATAATTAATAAATATCTGTTAGGGAACACATGCTCAAAAATATTTTACTGATTGGGGTGAATGACCAAAAAAGGTTGGAAACCACTGCTCTAGATTTTTCAACCTTGTCCATTCTGTAACACATTTGTTAATTTGCACTGTTCCTTCGATGAAAAGAGTCAACAAAAGTCATTTGCAGCTTGATTGGTTCAGTGACAAAGACCAGGAAACTGGAATATAAGTTCTTTGAAGTCAGGGACATTAGTCTTTGTATCCCCAGAGCCCAGAATAGTACCTAGCACATCTTAGGTACTTGGAAAATGTTTATTAAATTGTATGTGCCCTTTATAATTCTAATAATAGCAAGCATTTCTACATTGCTTTAAAGTTTGTGAAGCACTTTGCAAATATTACTTCATTTTATTTTCCTAACAGTCCTAGGAAGTAGGTGTTATTATTATCTCAGTTTTATAGACGAGGAAACTGAGGCAGACAGAGGTTAAGTGACTTGCCAAGGGTAATATAGCTAATAAATATCTGAGGTCACATTTGAATCAGGTCTTCCTGGCTCCAGATCTAGGGTTTTATCCAGTATGCCACCATGTCTAGAGGACACTTATATCTGCCTTCCACAGAGACCCATATGTATATTTGGGATTATCCCTCCTTAATCTTAATGCCAGGAATTATTGCATTAAATGGCATACTAAGGATTCATAGCAATTATTCTTCAAAATACAGTAACTGTAATCATTTTCAAAGAAATCTTTGTAACATTGTAATGTATGTAACATTATTTGTTACAAATATTTATTATCTCATCTTCCCACTTTCCTACCCTGGGATGCCTACTGGGCAATTTAAAGAAAGAAAAAAAAGGAAAAGAAAACTCTCAAAACAAATAAATATACATAGGGCAGAAAAACAAATTCTTACATTGGTCATGCCAAAAAAAGAGAAAGCATTCCATAGATACAGGACTCTCTCAAGAGTTTAGTGACATATTCAATCTTCAGTTCTCTGGATTTGTGGTTTATTATTTAATTGATCAAAATTCTAAAGTTTTTCAAAGTTGTTTTTCTTCATAATGTTGTCATCATGGTATAAATTATCCTCCTAATTTTGCTTCATTTGCTCTCATCTATCCTTAGAGGTCTTCCCAGTTTCCCGTGAAACTGTTCATTTTGTCTTTTTTTTTTTTTTTTGGTGCAGTAATATTCCATCACATTCCAATACCACAACTTGTTTAGCCATTCTCCAATGGATGGGCAGCTCCATGATTTCCAATTTGGGGCTACTTTGAAAACAGCTACTATAAATATTTTTGTACACACAGATCCTTTGCCTTTTTCTTCTTTTTGGAGTTATAAGCCTAGTAGTGGTCTCAGTAGGTCACCAGGATGGTTCCAAATTACATCACAGCATAGCTGGAATAATTCACAGCTTCACAAACAGGGCATGAGTCTTCCTGTTTTCCAAAGCCCCTCCAACAGTTTCCTTTTCCCTCTTTTGTAATCTTTGCCAATCTGATAGGAGTGAGGTGGAACCCCATTGTTTCAAGTCCCTTTGTCAAATAAAATTTGGTTTAAAGTTGTATTAAGTCTCTAGCTCTTGGGAGAGTTTGGTACAATGAAAAGTATGCTAAATAGGGAGGCAGAGAACATACATTCTCATCTCATTTCTGGATGACTTTGGGTAAGTCAAATAAATTCTAAGTTTCATTTTTAAGATGAGAGGGTAAGAGTTAGATGAATTCTAAGGTCCCTCTCAACTCTAAACCTCTGATTCACAGTAGTAACCAAATACACTCAACAAAGGAGAATAACAAAGAGATTTGAAGTGTGAAATTTACATTTTTTTTGAGGAGGGGTCGAGAATGATTGAAAGGATGCTTTTAGAAGTGCTGGGTATAAACATTTACTATCTGAAAGAAGCAATTTTATCTCTTCAGTCATATAAAATAATTTCATTGATGGTAATATTGATTATGTTTTATAAGAACTTTGCTGATTTTGCCTTTACATATGAACACCCAAGATATTTCCATTTAAAACTGGTTGCTGGGATACAAAATTAAGGTTTTTAAATTCAAGTTCACTTTTTTTTTTTTAAAGAGGGTATTGGCCTTACTAATCATGCTGCTTTAAATTTCCAAGACAAACGTAACCTGAAGTAATTATTATACAAATGTAAAAGTATGATTATCAGAGAGGATATCTTGCCTTTAAACACACATTTTAAAATAGTCTCATTTCTCAGGGATCTTTTTTATCATCTGTAAGTCTAGCAAGATGATGTAACCAGCTTCTGAAAGAGCACCAAAGAGAAAAAAACAAAAACTTAAACAGCATTGAATTTATTTTATTTTTTTATCTTTTTGGAGGGGGAATGCAGGGCAGTTGGGCTAAATTACTTGTCCAAGGTCACACAGCTAGTAAGTATTACATATCTGAGGCCAGATTTGAACTCAGGTCTTCCTGACTCCAGGGCCAGTGCTCTACTCACTGTTCCACCTAGCTGCCCCTATTTTATTTTTTAAATGTATATTATATACATATGATTTTATGCTTGTATGTATATTCTTATATGAAACTACATATTCTAAAATATATTTCTGAGTGTCTCTTTGAATTATTGCAATAGCCTCTACCCTGTTGCCCTTGATCTCAAGCCATGTTAATACTTTTCTCCCTTACCTGATCTCTATTACTATACATTCACTCTCTGTCCTACCTAAAAAGTTGTATACCTTTTCTCTAGCTTCCTCCTTATAGCATGAACTTTTACTACAGACTAGCAGTTCTTAATCTTTTTTTTTTAATAGGCTCATTTGACAGCCCAATGAAGCCTGTGGACCCCTTCTCCAAATAATGCTTTTAAATACATAAAATAAAATGCATAGGACTACAAAGGAAGTTATTTATATTGAAGTAAAAATGTAAATTGTTTCTCCATGTTAAGAATCTCTGCTCTAGAATATTCCTATATTGTGGAGCCAACAATGAAATGATGGTCTAATGAATTTAAGAAAGGAAGAGTAATTCATTCATTGGTTAGGCCAATGGTCTGCGGTTGTATTTTTTTTAAATGGATATATCATATATACAAAAATATTTATGGTAGCTCTTTTTGTAGTGGCAAAGAATTGGAAATCAAGGGGATGCCCATCAATTGAGGAATGGCTGAACAAGTTGTGGTATATGAATGAAATGGAATGATATTGTGCTATAAGAAATGAGGGGGTGGCTAGGTGGCACAGTGAATAAAGCACCGGCCCAGGGTCGGGAGGACCCGATTTCAGTTCCGGCCTCAGACACTTAACACAAAAAAACTAGCTGTGTAACCTTGGGCAAGTTACTTAACCGCAATTGCCCTCCAAAAAGAAAAAAAAAATGAGGAGCAAATAGATTCATAATAACTTGGAAAGACATATATAAACTGATACTGAGTGTGGAGAGCAGAACCAGGAGAACTTTGTACGCGATTACAGATGCATCGTGTCTATGATGACCAATTTTGATAGACCAGGCTCCTCTCAGCAATGCAACATTATAAGACAACTCCAAAAAACTCATGATGGAAAGGGCTATCCACATCCAGGGAAAAGAACTATAGAGTCTGAATGCAGATTGAAGCAAACTACTTGCTCTCTCTTTTTTTTTGTTTTGTTTTGTTCCTTCTTTCTCACTGTTCATTCCATTAGTTATAATTCTTCTTTACAATTTGACAATTAATTATTACAATTAATATGAAGGTATTTTTAGAACCTATATTAGATTACATGCCACCATGGTGGGGGGAGGAGAGGGACATGGAGAAAATCTGGAACTCAAAGGATTGTAGAACTGAATGTTGTAAACTAAAAGTAAATAAATTAATTTTTTTTAATGGATATATCATTATAGGGAGCTTGTGGTGAGAAACTTCCTCTCCCTCTGTCATTTATAGTTTTAGAGTATATACCTGAAGTATTGAGAGGTTTGAGCATTTGACCAGGGTCATACAGCTAGCATTTGTCAGGAGTGGGAATTTTTTTTTTTCTTTTTGGAGGGCAGCTGGGGTTAAGTGAATTGCCCAAGGTCACACAGTTAGTAAGTGTTAAGTGTCTGAGTCCATATTTGAACTCAGGTCCTCCTGACTCTAGGGCCAGTGCTCTATTTACTGTGCCACCTAGCCACCCCCACGAGTGGAAATTTAACACAGGTCTTCCTCAATTCAAGACCAACTCTCGACTCACTCTACCATGCTGCCTCTTTTATGAGAGATAATAACTGACTAAATTTAAGTGAGGCTTGTTCTTTGGGAAAAGTTTATCATTTAGTGAAAATATCAACTATGGGACTCTTGCTAGGAAAAATATAAAAGGACAATTTGCTTAGACTGTGAAGTTCAATCATTATGTTTTACTTACAAACCATAATTGTGATGATTTGGTTCAACAAACATATATAAAGCCCCTACTCTGTGTAAGACACTTTGTTGAATGATGGGATAAAAGCAGAGTGCTGGTGAATATTTAACAACTGACTCTTCTGGCCAGTGGGTAGAGGGAAGGAAATGTACCCAAGACATGTTTTTAAATTTAATTTGCATTATGAACATTCTCTCCATCACTTTCTTAACAGTAAAAACAAACAAAAAAACAATAAGTCAAGCTCTGGTTTGTAGCACTTACCAATTTCTGGCAAATATTCTAGTAAATTTCAGTAAATCCAGTAAATAAATGCTTACATTGAAAATCTGTAGTTAGCTCTCAGAAATCTTTGGGAACAGGCTTCAACTCACTACTGTGTAAAGGATGTATTTGCTGTGATAGATACAACGTCCCTGTTTGATGGAATCTAAGGGATCTATATTTAGATAACTATGATAAAGGAATGAGATAAGAACAAAGAAAAGGTCCTGGTGAAGAACTGTTAGAAACTCCAAGAGGAAATAATCGAACCCCAGTATTGCCACTTTATTGTCAGCTAGGGGGTGCAGTGGAAAGAATGTCAGGCCTACAGTCAAAAGATTTATCTTCCTGAGATCAAATCCAGCCTCAAACACTTACTAGCTATGTGACGACCCCGGGCAAGCCTCAGTTTCCTCAAATGTAAAATGAACCGGAGAAGGAAATGGCAAACTACTCCATGTCTTTGCCAAGAAAACCGCAGATGGAGTCACAAAGAGTTGGACATGACCAGAATAACTAAATGATGTCTTTCATTTATTATAAGTGAGACCTTGGGTAAGACTTGTAAAAAAAAAAGTTGAGAGGGTTGGACTTGATGTTCTCTAAATTGTCTTCTAGCTCTAAATTCTATACAAGTTGGATGGGAGCAAGGCAATGGAAGAGCTTGGGTTCCAAGCTGAGAGTCACAGAATCACATGCCTTAGAGTTAGTTGTAAGAGACACTTGAGGCCAAATAGTCCCACCCCTACCTGAATAAGAATCCTCTATAATTTACATGGCAAATAGTCAACCAACTTTTGCTGGAAAACCTCTAGGGAAAGGGAACCCACTCTCCCTGAGAAAATCCATTTGGAAGGCCTGTTGTATTACTTTTACCAAGTTTAAATGTGCTTCTTTGCAACTTCTATACCTATTGTTTCCAGTTCTGCCTTTTGAGGTCAGGCATTCCACAAGTATTTACTAAGTGCCTACTGAGGATAAAAAGAAAGGGGAAAAAAACCCAAATAAGTAAATGAATAAATAAAACACCAAAATCCCCAAAATAAATCCAAAACAATCTCAGCTCTCAAAAAGTTCCCAGTCTATTGAGGGGACAACATGTGAGTAACTTCATACAAAGAAGATATATATGGAGTATAACTGGAGAGAATCCATAGAGGGATGGTACTAGTTTATTAAGAGAGGGATCAGGAAAGATTTCTTATAGAAGGTGGTGTTTTAGTTAGCACCTGAAAGAAGCCAGGTAGATCAGGAGACAGAAATTAGGCAAAAGAGAATTCCAGGCATAGGGGACTGGTGGCAAAAATGCCTGAAGTTAGAGATGCCTGAACAGTAAGGAGACCAGTGTTATCAGATTAAGATTACATGGAGGGAGGGGGAATAAATGAAAGAAGACTGGAAAGTAAGAGGAATGTAGTGTAAGAAGGAATAAAGTAGGAGTAAATGTAAATAATGTAAGTAAATGTAAATAAATATAAGTAAAAGTAAATGTAAGAAGACTGGAAAGTAGGAGGAACCCCAATCATGAAAGACTTTGAATGACTGAGAATTTCATACTTAATCCTATAAGTGATGGGGAATTATTGAAGCCCTACAGAACATGTTTAATCCCTCTTCCATGTGAAAGCCCTTCAAACTGTGACTGATAATGTAGATCATCAAGAGCCCCCTGTGCCTCCAACCTCTTTAGACAACCCCTTTTTCCTTTTCCTGAGAATTGCTTTCCTTTAGAATTTTATTCTGGATAGTTTCTAGTTCCTCCTAAGCTGACTTTCCATGTCCTGTCCTTTCTCTGAGTTTCAAGAATAATATGGGGAAAAAAATTTGTCTCACTAGTAAAGGAATGCTTAAGAGGCATACACTCCCTGAAAAACAAAATCCCTTTTACAATGTACATGACAAGTGTGTATTTGGATTATTCTATATGCCGTGGCAGATCCTTGAAAGTTTTTGATCTGAGAAGTGATATGACCAAGACTGTGGCACTGGGGTGGTGAGGTTGTAGGTATGGGTGTGGGTGTGGACAACTAGGTAGTGTAATGGCTTGAGTCCCAGTCATGAAGACCTGAGTTCAAAACTAATTTGACATACTAGGTGACCTTGGGCAAGTCATTTCACTTTTATTGATTTCAGTCTCCTCATTTATAAAATAGGTATAATAACTGCACATCCCTTCCAAACTTATTATAAGGGTCAAATGGGATAATCACTGTAAAGTGCTCAGCACAGTTCCTGGTACATAGTAAGTGCTAGATATAGAAGCTGGCCATTATTATTAGCAGTTTGGATTTGAAGGGGAGAAGTTGAAAGCAGACCATTTATAGGGGTCCATAGCAAGTGTATAAATTTTCAGCAAGATATGAATGCAAGAGGAAAAATTAACAGGACTTAATGACTTTAAGAGGGGAAGATAGTGAAGCCAACCAATCTCTCTGGGCTTGGCATGGGCCCTTACATGGCACTAGAACTAAAAGAATAGTAATGGTAATGTTGGTAGTGGACAAATGGGCCCATAGATAACTCTTTTACCTTACAGAGGAATGTGATTGTATGCAGGTTCACACTGACATTTTCACAGAATTAGTTCATGACCAATTTGAGCATTTCAGATCTAAATTGGTCACATCTGGAACAGTTCATTGTAATGTCCTGAAAAGGCTTCTCCTTTCCAGTGGATGCCAGGGCTTTAATAATGACAGAGCCAGGAGGTAGATGTAGGCCAACTTTTAAAGACATTCTTTAAATGTAAATTTTGTTATCAAGAGAAGATGCCCAAATACAAAGTTGTTTTTCTTGTGGGGGTTTTTTTGGAGAGGGGAAGGCAATGCAATTGGGATTAAATGACTTGCTCAAGGTCACACAGCTAGTAATTGTGTCAAGTGTCTGAAGCCGGATTTGAGCTCAAATCCTCCTGACTCCAGGACAGGTGCTCTATTCACTGCACCACCTAGCTGCCCCACCCCCACCCCAAGCACAAAGTTTTAAAGCAGGAAGTTTTAAATTATCCCTCAAAATGCTTTTCTCTGCTATTCCGTAACCCTGTGAGCTTAGGGCCACTAGACTTCTCAAAATCCTCTCTAACAGAACCACACAAGGAAGGACATTGGGGAAAGTGTACCAATCCCTATTTCTCTGTCAGTATATATATGACTCCCTGAGTTATGGGTGTCTACCTATTCTACATTGAACTATGTTAATTACCATCAACCCACAATCTCAGACCTTGAATTAGATTACACTTGAGCTGGGTTATATTCCATTTCACCCTTATTTTTCACATGATACAATGGAAAGAGTGATGAATTTGGAATCGGAAGACCTCGGGTCAAATCCTGACTCTGCCATATATTATATGTAATCTTGAACAAGTTGCTTAACTTTTCTAGGCCTCAGTTTTTAATCTGAAAAATGAGAGAATTGAACTAGAGGACCTCTAAGGTTCCTCCCAACTCTAAATCTATAATTCTATGACATTTATGACCATCAAAAATTACTAACATGAACATATTTTAAAGTTTGCAAAGCACCATTTGAGTCTCACAACAAGCCTGTGAAATGGGTGCTATAGGAAATATTTCATTTTGCAAATAAGGAAACAGGCTCATAAAGATATATTGACTGCTCATGTTCATATAATCTGTATGAGTGAAAAATAAATTATTGATAATAGGGGTGGAGCCAAGATGGCAGTGAAGAAACAGGAAAACTCTGTGAGCTCCCCCAATAACCACCTCAAAAACCTATAAAATATGACTCTAAACAAATTTTAGAGCTACAGAACCCACAAAGTGACAGAGAGAAACAAATCTCTTGCTGAAGGCAGCGTGGCAGGCAGACAAGAAGGGTTCATTGGAGCATGCTGGGAGCTGAGCCCAGCCCTGTATGAGCCCTAGGTTTTAGCTCCAGGGCGGCCCCCAACCAGTGACTGTAGTGGACTTTGGGAGAGTGGATCACCAGCAGCAGTGGTGGTTTACAGAATTATTAACCCATAAAGGCCAAAGAAAAAGTGAGAGGTCAGTGTAGAACTCTGTTGGAACAGGGGGAGGGGGGGATGGAGGAGCGGATCTGGCCCCTGCCCCTAGAGCTAGAAGTGGTGGAGGTGCAGAGGCCCTGCAGCCACCTCCATATGGCTGTTTCAGAGCTCCTGGCCTGCAGATCGTAGGGGGGCCAAGTGAACATTCAGAGGGTAATTGCTCTTGTCTTAACCTGCCTAGATCTGGATCACAGTCTTGGGTGGTGATCCTGAGGTGTGTGACTAGTGAGCCAGTTTGTGGGGACTGCAGAGACGGCACCCTACTAATAACCCTGGCAGCCGTGAAAACCCCAGCAATTTGGGACAAAGCTTTCCTCTCTGGAAGCAGAGTTCTACTGTGGCAAAGAGTTCAAAAGTTAAGTAATTAAGTGGCAACATGAACAAGCAAAGGAAGCAAAGCAAGCACAGCATTCCAACTTCAGTTTCCTTTTTTGGGGACAAAAAGGATTAAAGCATGGAATGGGAGGAAGACAACAAAGTCAGAACTCCTGCACCAAAAGCTTCCAAGAAAAATATGAATTGGTTACAGGCCATGGAGGAGCTCAAGAAGGATTTTGAAAATCAAGTAAGAGAAGTGGAGGAAAAATTGGGAAGAGAAATGAGAATGATGCAAGAAAATCATGAAAAGAGAGTCAACAACCTGACTGAAGAAAATAACACCTTAAAAAATAGATTAACTCAAATAGCAAAAGAGGCCCAAAAAGCCAGTGAGGAGAATGCCTTAAAAAGCCAAATTTGCCAGATGGAAAAAGAATTTCAAAAGCTCACTTAAGAGAATAATTCCTTCAGAATTAGATTGGAGCAAATGAAAGCTAATGACTTTATGAGAAATCAAGATACTATTAAACATCCAAACAAATGGAAAAATAGAAGGCAATGTGAAATATCTCATTGGAAAAACCACTGACCTGGAAAATAGGTCCAGGAGAGATAATTTTAAAATTACTGGACTATTTGAAAGCCATGATCAAAAAAAGAACCTAGAAATCATCCTTCAAGAAATTCTCAAGGAAAATTGCCCTGATATTTTAGAACCAGAGGGCAAAATAGAAATTGAAAGAATTCACTGATCACCTCTTGACAAAAGAAAACTCCTAGAAATATTATAGCTAGGTTCCAGAGTTCCCAGATCAAGGAGAAACTATTACAAGTAGCCAAGAAGAAACAATTCAAATATTGTGGAAACACAATCAGGATAACACAGGATCTGGCAGCTTCTACATTAAGGGATCAAAGGGCTTGGAATATGATATTCTGGAGGTCAAAGGAGCTAGGATTAAAACCAAGAAACACCTACCTAGCAAAACTGAGTATAGTGTCTCAGGGGAAAACATGGTCATTCATTGAAATAGAGGACTTTCAAGAATTCTTGATGAAAAAACCAGAGTTGAATAAAAAATTTGACATTCAAATACAAGAAGCAAGAAAAGCATGAGAAGGTAAACAGGGAAGAGAAATCATAAGAAACTTATCAAAGTTGAACTATTTACGTACCTACAGGGAAAAACAATAATTGTAACTTATGAAACTTTTCTCAGTATGAGGATAGTTGAAGGTAATATAAATGTATACATATATACATACACGCATGCACACACGTGTGTGTACATACGTATGTGTCTATATGAGGGTATATGGGCATATGAACACATATGTAAGTGTGTGTATATATGTGTACAGGTATACATAGACAGAGGGCATGGGATAAATGGAATAGGAAGGGATGATACTTAAAAGGTGAAATTGAGAGGTGAGAGAAGAATATAATGAGAGGAAATGGGGAGAGAGAGAATGGGGTAAATTATCTTATATAGAAGAGACAAGGGATAACTGTTACAATGGAGGGGAAGAACAGGAAGGCAAAAGGGAAGGAGTCAACCTTACTGTCATTGAATTTGGCTTAGGGAAGGAATGATATACACACTAAATTGGGTATCTTGCCCTACAGGAGAGTAGGGGATGAGAGGGGGAAATGATGGAGGGGAGGGCAGGATGAGGGGGAGGGTAGTTAGAAGCACACACTTTTGAAAAGGGACAGGGTCAAAGTAGAGAATAGAACAAGTGGGGGGCAGGATAGGATGGAGGGAAATATAGTCAGTCTTTCACAATATATCCACTATGGAAATGTTTTGCATAACTACACATGCACAACCTATATTGAATTGCTTATCTTCCCAGTAAGGGTGGGTGATGAGGGAAGAAGGGAAAGAATCTGGAATTCAAAGTTGTAAAATCAAATGTTTAAAAAAATTATTATTATTATTTTTACATGCAACTGGGAAATAAGATATACAGGCACTTGGGTATGGAGATCCATCTTGCCCTACTGGAAAGTTGGAGGGGGGCTGGGGGAAGATATAGGAGAGAGCAGATTGGGGCAGTGGGTATACAGTGGGATCGCTTTTTTGGGGTGGTGGGTAGGGGAAAGATGGGGAGGGGAATTTGTAACTCAAAATCTTGTGGAAATGATTGATATAAACTAAAAATAAACACAAAATTTAATTTAAAAAAAAGAAAAATAAATTATTGTGTTTGTTATGTGCCAGCCCCTGTCTAATCTCTGAGGATATGAATACAAAAGGGAAACAGTCCCTGCCTCAAGGAGACAGTATATATGGGGAATGGTAGTCAGAGAAGGGAGATTTTGTCTAGGAAGTCCTTGGGATGGTTAATTGGAGCCCTAGGGCAGCCAACTGACATGCCCTTTCTAGAAGCAATAGTGGTATCGATTGATTACTAGGCCCAGAGAAAGATATGGAATGAGGGGTGTGGTATGTGAGTAGAAGCAGAGCAGATAGCAAGTTCTGGGGGTGGATGGTTTTATGGTTGGCATGATTTGTGGTCTGGGGCTGTTGATAGTATGGACCAAGTGATTTTGCACTCATGCTAATCAAGACAGCTCAGGGCTGGATTAATTCCCCTAGGACAGGGCATGGTTTGTAGAGTGCTATTTTAGGTAAGAAGTAGAGCATTACCATGTTTCCCCGATAATAAGACCTATCCAGAAAATAAGCCCTCCCCTTACTGTGTAAGATTCCTCTAAAATAAGCCCTCCCCCGAAAATAAGCCCTATTGAGATTGCTACTGTAGTGAAGGTGATCCCCTGCGCTACACGCTACATTACGGTACCCTCTGTATGCACCCCCCCCCCGTGAAACGCATCCAATCAGAGCTGCAGGAGTGAGCGCGTCATCCTGTTCTTCCCCAGTGATTTGCTTATTGAATAAAGGTACATTTTTTTGTTCACATTTACCTGTTTATTAAAATTGCTGTCAATGTTCATTAAAATAAGCCCTCCCCTGAAAATAAGCCCTCTGGTGTTTTTCTGTCCCAAAAAAATAATAAGACAGTATCTTATTATCGGGGAAACATGGTAGAAGGACAGATGGCAAGATAAACAAGTTGGATAGCTGATTGGGATGTGGAGCTTGGACCAATCTGAGGCTAGGTAAATTGAGTGCATAGATATAATAAACATCAGAAGCAAGGTTTGAAATCTAGGTCTTCTTGTTTCCAAGTGTGGCATGCTATCCATTTAATCATGTTTCATTTCTATAACCAATGATGATGATATTTACTCCAAGAACATTGAGTATATTTTATGTATTAATGTTGAATTATTTGCATACACAAACCTTCAATTACTTGGGGCTATTTTCCTAAAAGATGGTGCAACACGAACCCATATAAATGGTGCTATTTACTCCATTAAAAACCATGGCAATTATTCAGTGTTCTTATCTCTTTGGGGCTTCTTTTTCCAAGAGACTCTTCTTGATCTGTAGGAGGGAGTGGACAGAGCCCTGCCATGTCTAAAATATGATAAGTTCATTTCATAAAAGAGCACCTTAGAAATAAAATATTATAATGGGAATATTTTTTTTTGGTGATACCCATGGTTTCCTTGGTGCTACAAACCTCCCTCCATGGATAAAATCAGGTATTTATTTGGTACTTACATGGATTAGTTGGCTGAGGCACTGAGAGTTTAAATGTCTTGCCCAGGGTAACTAGTAAATGTCAATTAGTAAATACCAGAGGAGAACTTAAACTCAAGTCTTCCTGACTCCAGAATTGGCCTTCTGTCCACCATGCTGCCCCTTGATAAGACTAGCTTTATTAAATTATTTATCATAATTTATTAAATTTATCAAATTTATGGTAATATATGTTAAATTATTTAATTATCAATTGAATTATTTTGCCAACAAATGAAAGAGGATGCTAGGAGATAAGAATGGAATGAATAAAAGAAGGTAAACAAGGTTTTGAAGATAAACCTTATAGCTTCTTACTTTTTCCATGGGTCAGCCCTGTCCACTATCTTCTACAGATCAAGCAAAAAGTCTTTCTTCCTTTTAGGAAATGAAACCCAAGATAAACAAGAAAAGTAAATACTTGCCCTGGTGAGCATTGAAAGGTTGAGTTGGGGGTGGGAGGATAGGGGGTGGTTATAGAAGTACAGCAGTACATATTTGCCAATTAGAAATTCTGAAGGATGGAACACTTTGGAAGAGATTATGCCTGGGTGGGTTTCTATAATTTGCTTCTGAGAGCTATGTGGCATAGTGGTTAGAGTGCTAGACTTGGAGTCAGGAAAACTTGAGTTCAAATTCTGCCTCAGACACTTAGTAGCTCTTTGACCCTGGGAAAATCATTTAACCTTTCTCTGCCTCTATTTACTCATTTGTAAAATGGGGATAATAATTGTCTCCCCTACCTGTCAGGGTTGTTGTGAGGATTAAATGAGATAACATATGTAAAGTACTTTGCAAACTGTTATATAAAAATAAATTTCAAAAATTGCTTGCTGTATAAATGCTAGCTCGTTTTCTTCTGAGAATCATAGAGTGGTAAAATGCCAGGAGGGAGAGGAATGCTAGAAAAATGGGAGAAAAGACAGAAATGGAGGAAGGAGTGCATCAAAAATTCAAGTTGTCCATCTGTATCTATGCTTTCCTCTTATTATATGACTACCCCCCTGACTTTTCCAATTGTACATTTCCTGGACAATATCTTTTTATGATACTTGTGTACAAATCATAATTGGTGATGACTTTTGATGACTTATACCTATCCTATATTGCTCACCTTTTGCCCACCTATAACTTGATCCCTTAGAGAATGATTTCCATGATTCACAGTCCTATAGCATCCCTAGAAGAATATTATCCTCTTGTGTTCATAGGGCTCACTGTCCTTAGCAAGCACAAAAGTGGCATAGTTGCTAATTAGCTATGTGCTCTATCTAGATTTGGCCCAAATTCATTGGTCACCAGCTATGGAACTGCACAATTCTTCAACAAGAGAACAGAGCCCCAAGGACAAGAAGGAGATTGTGATCTGCTGTTGAGCCTTGGTGAAGGAGTTCAAAGAGGAGAGCTCCCTGAGGTTTAAGGCCCTACAAGACCAACTTGTCCTGATCTTCATTGGCAAGATTCTCAAAAAGGCTCACACATTTCATTAGCATGGGACCAAAGATGGGTTTACTGTCCATTTGGCAATCAAGACCCCACAGAAGGCCCAAGATCCTGCTGCTATTGCTACTGTCAACCTTGCTGCTGTTGCTTCCTTTGTCCCAGATACTGCTTCTGTTCTAGTCTCGACAACTGTCTCACCCACTGCACCTACTCAGCCATGCACCTCAAGCAGCACTGTCTTTGATGCTGCTAGTGGAAACCAGAGGATCAGTGGAGGTGGTCCACCCCCAGGGGCTGGGGATGGGCCTCCTTGTGGTCCTGCATTGGGAGATTCTAGGTCTGAGCAACCTAGATCTGGGCTCATCTCATTTCATGGAGCTGGAACAGATTGCAGAGGTAGCTCAAGTCCAACACCAAGATGCTGTCCCAGATCATGGAGAACCTCCTTCTCCAAGCCATAATGTCCAAGCCTGACCTGATGTGCCACATGATCACGGCCAACTAATAGATGCAACCCTGATGGAGAGAAATCTGGAATTGAGCCACATGCTCAGTAGCCTTGAATTAATGAGGCAGACCATGAAACTGGCTTGAAAGATTGCCATGATTCAGGAGATGATGTACAATCAGGACTGGACCCTGAACAATCTAGAAAGTATCCCTGTGGGGGATACTCTTGAGCCACATGTGCATAGATATCCAGGAATCCAGTTCAATGCTGCTTGGAAACAGTTTGACAACAATTCCTTCGCCTCATTGGTAGGGAACTTTGACGGCTTCTCCTTTCAACCTCTCTGGACTGAGAACAGGAGCCCCTCCCTCACCCCTAGAGCTCCTCACTCCCCACCTTTCAGGCTCCAAGGCCTGATAGGGAGGGCACTGGAGGCCCAGGTACCAGCCAAGTACACCCAACAGTCTCCAACCCCTTTGGGGATCAATGCAGCTAGCCTGGGATCAGGGATGGTTAATAGCTCTGAGACCCAAGGCTTTCTCCAGAAAATTTCAGAGAATCAGCAAAACATAATTTCTTCCCCATACATATGAAATATGATGCAGACACTTGCCTAGAACCCTGACTTTGCTGCTTATATGATAGTGAATTTCTCATTGTTTGTAGGAAATCTCCAACAGCAGGAGCAGTCTGACTCCAAACTCCCTGTCTTTCTACAACAGATGCAGAGCCCAGACTCACTGTCCATTCTCAGTAACCCCAGACCATGAAGGGCCCTGCTTCAGATCCAACAACTGCAGGTATAGGCCCCAGGACTGGTGTCCATCCTTGAAAATCCCAGGGAAATCCAGATCCCTCCTCCCCCTGCAAGAGGTAATTCTCAATATCCACAAAGGTCCTTGTTGACTACATAACCTCCAAGCACAGAATGTTGATATCCTTTCTCTTCCCCTCACACCTACCCACCCACACCTACACAGACACAAACACATTCTCCATGTGCTCAAGACCAAGTCTGAAGTGACCAGTACCTTTGACCTTCCCCTAGGAACTAGGGTTTGTCCCAGAAGGGGGCTGAAATTTCTTCCCTGTCCCTCAGGGATGTTGTAGGAAGGAGGGTTCCATGTTTTCATTTTAGAACAATCTTCCCCAAAGAGAAAAAGGGGTTTTACTAGCCTGGTGGTGGGATGGGAGTAGCTGCAGAAGTCTTGATGCCCAATAAAGATGAGCGTGCCCGTTTGAAATGGGGCAAAGGACATCACCCAACCATCCCCACTCCCCTCACATATACATAATTACCACAATGCTGAGTACTGGTATATACTTTGGGATCATATGATTGCATTTCAAGTTTGGGAAATAGCAAATGAAGTAGGTCAGTGTGGCTGGGATGCACAATGCATAAAGGGAAGAGATGTGGATTAAGTCTGGAAAAGACAGGGCTGGGGTTGAGCTAAGAACTTCCAATGATAGAATAAGGAAGGGGTATTTTTATCTTACAAGCCATAGAATGCCACTGAAGATAGATAAGTGATTATTTGTGAGGGGAGGGCAGGCAGTATATGAAAGAGATTAGGAGTTGGGGGAGGCAGGGAAGTTTTCATGTAACCTCAGGGCCATAGATTTAGAGGTAGAAGGGACCATTAGAAGCCATCTAAGTGAACCCACTAATTTTACAGATGAGAAAACTGAGGCTCAAAGACTCTTGGCAGTGAAGTTGTTTCTTGTTTCTTAGCATTAGATTCTGGTCACAAGTAAATAAATGACCAGTCCCCTCTTTCCAAATACTGTGCTCTTCAATGTTAAGAAAAACAAAAACAAGACAACCCTTAAGTGAGATGATTCTGAGTCATTGAAAACTGTAGCAGTTCCAAAATACACAAAAGCCCAGAGTTTCCTCTGGAGACTCTTAAGGACAAAAAGAGGCTCTGAAACAGATCTGAAACAGGTAAGACAAAAAATTGAGCAGACCTTATTGGTGCATTGGAAAGATGATTGTGGCTTTTATTCGTCTAGTACTTTCACTGCTTGTAAGACACCTTCACACAGCTACCCTGGGAGGTTTGTTGCACAAGTATTATACCCACTTCACAGATGAGGAAACTGAAGTTTGGAGAAGTTCATTGACTTGCCCACAAACACTTTACTAGTCAGTGCCATTCGAGACTCAAACTCAGGTCCCCTTTCTCCAGGTCCAGAGCTGTTTCTGACATCCTACCTTTGGACAGAAGCCAGGAGATCCGAATTCTAGGACCTTTTTAAAGAATTATTTCTTTTTACCAACCAACGATGTGACCTTGGGATAGTCACATCGTTTCACTGGGTCTCTACAATTTCCTGTCAAATGGGAGGGTTGGACTTAAAGGCTGAATCTCTTAAACTCTATGTCTGTCTAAGCTAATGGCTTTTGCACATGACCTTTTCCCAGGCCAAAGTGAGAAAATAATGGTAATAATCAAAACCTAATGCTAAGAAACAAGAAACAACTTTACTGCCAAGAGTCTTTTCTACTCTTTTGTAACCAAGCGAGGGCCCACAGAGAATGGCAACAACTCAGAACCAAAGATGTGAGTCTCATAGCAACCAGAAAGAAAGAATCTGTATTTCCCCCATTAGCCAGACACACAAGAACCAGAGGAGACCTGGAATTCATCCCAAGGAAGACTAAGCCCAAAAGAAAACTTTGCACTATAGAAAAAAGCATTTTCCATTTTATTTTGTTAATTTTCCCAATTGCTGAGGAACTAACAGTAATAAGCCATTGTTTCAAATTCAGAGCATGGTAACTGAAAGAATCATTTGGGTCCATTTTCTCTTATGCTTATGGATGTAAACTCATTAGGTCCCCACCTTTCTGAGTGAGGAAGGGGAAAAATAGAATCTTAAAGTCAAAAGAGACCAGAGGGATTATTTAGCCCAGGGGTTCTTAAATTTTCTGTGTCTTTAGCAATCTGGTGGAGCCTGTGGACTCCAACTCAGAATCATATTTTTAAATGTATAAAATAAAACACATAGGATTGCAAAAGAAACAATTATATTGAAATTTAGTTGTGCATGTGTATGTGTACCACCAAGTTCACAAACCTCAGGTTAAGAACCCTTCATCGATATTGGCTTCCCACCTAATAGAGAGGATCCCTGGCAACTGATTCAAGTCCTTGCCCACCTCTAGTGGCAAGAAACTCACTAAGGTAGCCATTCTTCTGTTGGACAGCTCCAAATACTGAATATTGATGCAGTCATCAATAAAAATATATGGGGCACCTATGATTGCTTAAAAGCTATAAGAGATGTAAAAAGAAATGAGAAATTGTCTTCCTTCTTGCCTTACTTGGTAAAATTCTTTGTTGGAATTCTGATGATCCTTGAAGAATGTTGAATGTCACTTGGACACTTGGTGATGCCTAGACTCTAGGCAGAAAGGTTTTGAATCTCTAGCACCTAGCATAGTGTTCTTTAATTGCACTTAATAAATGCTTGTTGATTAATTTGTTGACAGTCTGAGGATTTGATAATATGATCTGTTGCTCTGGCTTATCAAGAGTGGCTGTGGGCACTGTCATACTCATACCTGGGACCTTCACTTCTTGAGTTAGCAGAGTGGAAGAGAAGAAATCTGTGTTCACATCTGGATTGTTAATCATTGAAACATTTACTCTTATAGTTTCATGACTTAGGGAAAGTCACTTAACGTATACTTCAGTTTCATGTGTAAAATGAGAAGGTTGGATTCAGTAGCCTCTCAGGACTCTCTTCAAGCTCTCAGTCTATGATTTTATGAATGACAAAGCCATCAGCATCTGGTAGGCCACAGACAGAGTGACAACCAATTCTTTCATGCAGAGGCTGGAGTCTTTAGAGACTGCTGACCTTAGACCTACCCACTCCACCCTATCCATGCTTTCTAACCTGCAGGAGCTGAAAGAGAGATGAGTAAGTGGGCCTCCTCCTCCTTCTCATTTTTAAAGACCCACCCTATTCTACTTTCACTATATGAGGGTCATGCTAGTTTCTAGAGGGGGCGGGAGAAAAGGGATTGTTTTTTCTTCAGACATAGCTAGCATTCCTCTTTATGTGTGTTTCTCCTCTCACTCCACCCCGTTTTTTTTGTTGTTGTTTTGTTTTTGGAGGGCAATTGGGGTTAAGTAACCCACCCCGTTTTTAAATGTGCCTAATGCTAGATATTTTTATTTGCTCCCATTTTGTCATCACATTGGTCTTTTTATATATTTTTTGTTGTTTTAAACCCTGATGCTCCTTCTTTTTGGCAGAGGCTCTTTGCTGCTAGCTGTCTTTCTTTTCCCCCACACACAGTTTTTTTGTCATTTAATTAACTCCCATTTTGTATTTGATTTTTATGGGGTCACAACCCCCTTCCCCCACTCTTGAGCCATTTTCGGCTCATTTATTCACACATTCCCCCTGAGCATTTAAGCAAAAAGCAAAATAACCTTCAAGTGAGATGATTCTTAGTCACTGAACACCATATTAGTTTCAGAACAATAGGAAGCCAAAAGGTAGGAGGTTTATTTCAGCTTGCAAATGAATAGTCTTTCTTTCTTCTTTTTCAGCCAGTGATGATTCACATTGTCTTAGTCAAGGCTGCCTAATGTTGGCTGACTCTAGGACAACCAGACAGCAGTTTTCTGTTGACATCTGGTTAGAGCAGCCTACTCATGGTCAACAAGTCTCACAATTAAGTGCTCAGGGACAGGTGTGAAGCCATAAAGTTGAGAGACTGAGGAGAAAGGGACAGAGAAAAGGGGGGCCTGTGACTACACGCCCAGTTTCCAAGTCATCAAGCTCTTCCTTAGGAAGCTTTGAACTTCAGCCTCAAACAGGAAGTGGAAATGGTAGAAACTTCCAACTTACACCCTTCTGCCTCCCCATCAGGGGTCTTCACTAGACTCGAGGCCAAACTAGTTTGCTAACTGGCCCCTGAGCAGCCTTTGTTCTATCTTACCTGTCTTTATGAATAAGGACTGTCATTCTGTCCATATAGAATGTCTTCTCAACTACTGTTCCAGTAGAAAGAACAATAACTTTGGAGTCAGAGAATCATAAGATCACAGACCTAGAAGGGATATCAGGTGCTAACTCTCTCATTTTAAAGATAGCAAGGGACATCTAGGTGGTGTAGTGGATAGAGCATTGCCCCTCAAGTCAGGAGGACCTGAGTTCAAATACAGCCTCAGACACTTAGTAGCTGTGTGATCCTGGGCAAATCATTTAATCCCAATTATCTGAAGAAAAAAAAATAAGAAAACTAAGACTGAGGGACTTGTTCACAGTCACCCAAGGAATAAACATCAGAGGTAGGATTTGAACCCAGGTCCTCTGACTTATGAATGAATGAATGAATAAATGTTCTTTCCATCGTACCACCTTGCCTTAGATTCCTATCCTTCCTCTGATACTGTATGATATTGAGCAAATCATTGGGCTTAAATTTTCTTAACTTATAAAATAAGGGGATTGGCATGATTCCATGCTACCTACCTTCTAACAGAGAAGCAATGGACTTAGCTGTAGAATAAAGCATATAGGTTTTGGATATGATCACAGCATGGAATTTTTTTGCTCAACTATGGGTATTTATTATGATGATTTATTGATTGATTTATTATGGGTTTTATTTCTTATAAGGATTTCTTTTAAGGCATATTTATTATAGGGTTTCTGTCTCTCTTTTTTTTCAGTGGCAGGAGAGTAAAAGGGAAAGAAAATAAATTTTTGTTAAGGGAAAAAAAATAGAGCCTAATAAATCTTCCATAAAATAAGTGTGTTGGACTAAGTGACCTCTGAGATTGCTTTCAATTCTAAATCCTCTCCAATTGTCTAAATCTTACCCATTCTTCAAGACCCAGGTTAGGCCACCTTAATGAAGTCTTCCTAGTCCAAAGTTCTTCTCCTGATCTCATAGTAGTAATAGTCTGTACCACTCCTTCAGCATATATTCAAATCCTGTCTTGGATCTCACTTAGTTAGGTTATTACTTCTTCATTATTTCAAGGATAGGAGATAGAGCCATAATGGCAGAATGATAGGAAGCAATTCAGTGAACTTTCTCCCCCCTGCATACACTACTTCTAACAAATATAGAAATTGCATCAGACTGAATCTAGATGGGGAAATCCAGAAGAATCATAGTTAGTCCTTTGTCTAGTCCAGCTTGGCATAGTGAGACAAACAGGGATATCTGTGGACAATGGAGACAGATGGAGTTGACAACACAATTTGTGCAATGCACCCTAGCACCCAGGGAGAGGCTGTGCATCAGGGCAAGAGACATCAGATCCACAATGGCACCCCAAAACCACACCAGATACTACTTTGTATGACAGGTGCCACATGGCAGCTGTATTTTTTACTAGCTAGTCCTGGGTTGCAGATCCAGGACTGAGTGAGAAGGGGATCTAAGTGGCAATGGTGTTCCCCAGTCAAGAGTTCCTGGTCTTAAGGAGAAAAGAGGAAGTTCAGAAGCCAGCAGCAACAGCTGTAGTAGCAGTGGTATGGCTCTGACCTTGGGTCCAAAGTAAGGTCTCACTTTTTTTTTTTTTAAAGCAGTTGGGGTTAAGTAACTTGCTCAAGGTTACATGGCCAGTTGTTTCTGGTGTGGTGCTAAGTATCAGAGCCTGGATTTGATCCCAGGTCATCCCAACTCTGGGGCCAGTGCTCTTAATCACTGTGCCACCTGGCTGCCCCTAAGCAATTGGGGTTAAGTAACTTGCTCAAGGTTACACTGCCAGGTGTGCTAAGTGTCTGAGCCCGGATTCGATCCCAGGTCATCCCAACTCTGGGGCCAGTGCTCTTACTCGCTGTGCTACCTGGCCGCCCCTAGGGTCTCACTTTCAATGTCTAGTCCGGCATGCAGAGGAATAACCAGACCAGAAGTCTTCTCCTACTCTGACCCAAACCTAGGTCAAAAATTGTGGAGCTCAGGCCATGGTGAAGCAACTAGCCATTGCCCTGGATCAGACCACTTTAGGAACACTGAAAGCTTGCAAGTCCCCAGCCTACCCCTGAGATCCTGGAATAACACAACACTCAATACCCCAAAAAAGCAATAACAGGAGCAGTACAGACATTCTCTCCAGAAGTGATACAGAAAACAGAAAAAGAACCCAACCATAATAAGCTCTCATGGACAGGGATGCTCAAACATAAATGCAGAAAAGGATAACTCCAAAACATTTACAAGCATTGGCTCAAAATATTTACAAGCTTGGGCACAAACTCAGCTAAAACTACTGGAGGAGATGAAGGAAAAGTTGTTTTTTTTAGTAGTCATAAATGCTTTTGCAAATGGAATGAGAGCATTTGAGGAAGAAAATTAGAAAAGAAATGAGAAGAATAAAGAATTGGAGAGAGAATTAACAGCTTGGCACAAAAGGTACAAATCTTGCCTGAGAAACAAACTCTCTGAAAATCTGCATGGACCAAATAGAAGCCAATGACTTCATGAATCAACAAGAAATATTAAAAATCAAAAGACTAAAAAAATAGAAGAAAATTTAAGGTATTGGGGGCGGCCAGGTAGCACAGCGAGTAAGAGCACGGGCTCCAGTGTCAGAACGACCTGGAGATCGAATCCCGGGATCAGACACTTAGCACCTACCCAGAAACACCTGGCCGTGTAACCTTGAGCAAGTTACTTAACCCCAATTGCTTAGGGGCAGCCAGGTGGCTCAGCGAGTAAGAGTACCGGTTCCAGTGTTGGGACGACCTGGAGATCAAATCCCGGGCTCAGACACTCAGCACCACACCCAAAAATAACTGGCTGTGTAACCTTGAGCAAGTTACTTAACCCCGATTGCTTAAAAAAAAAAAAAAGAAGGAAAGAAAGAAAATTTAAGGTATCCCATGCCAAAAACAGCTGACCTGGAAAACGGATTGAGGAGAAAAAAAATAAGAATCACTAGGCTACCTGAAAGCCATGAACAAAAAAAGAACCTGTACCACATTTCAAGACATGCTGCTCAGATCTCCTAGAACCAGAGGACAAAGTAGAAATAGAAATAATCCACCAGTCAGTCACCTCCTGAAACAAATCCCCACATTAAAACTCCCAGGAACCTCTTTGGCAAAATCCAGAGCTTTCAGGTGAAAGAAAAAGTACTGTAAGCAAACAGAAAGAAAGAATCCAAGTACTGATGAACGAGTCAAGATTATTCATGACTCAGCAGCTACCACTCCACTATAAAGGAGCAGAGAACTTGGAATTTGACATTCCAAAAGGCAGAGGATATGGGTTGGTAGTCAAGAATAACTTACCCAGCACATCTGAGTATAATGCTGTGGGGAGAAAAATAATTTAATGAAATAGAGAACTTCCAAACATTCCTGATGGAAAAAAATAAAGAACTGCAGATAAACTCTGAAGTAGAAACACAGGAATGAAGAGAAATATAAAAAGGTAGACATGAACCAACAAATTATAAAGGACTTAACAATGATGAACTGCTTACATTCAAGATGGGGAGATAATACATATGTCACTTCTGGTCTCTATCATCATTAGGGTTCATACATGGAGTTTGCTTTTATAAATATTGATGTTATTATGTAAACTGATCTCCTGGTTCTGCACACTTCACCCTGCATCAGTTCATAAATATTTTTCCACATCTCTTTGAAATCATCTACTTCCTCATTTCTTATTGCACAATAGTATTCCATCACATTCATATACCATCATTTGTTCAGCAGTTCTCCAAAGGATGGGTATCTCATTAGTCTCCAGGTCTGTTGTTTTGGGGGTTTTTTGCCACTATAAAAAGAGCTTATAAATATTTTTGTACACGTAGCAGCTTTTCCTCTTTCTTTGATCTCTTTGGGAGAAAGGCTTAGCAGTGGTGTAGATGACTCAAAGGGCATGAAATGTTCAGTAATTTTTTAATGTACACTTCCAAATTGCTTTCCAGAATATTTGTATCCATATAGAACTCCACCAACAGTGCAACAATGGCCCATTTTCCCATAACCCTTATAACATTAATCATTTCCTTTTTTAGTCATCTTTGCCAATCTTATGGATATGAAGTAGAACTTCAGGATTTATTTAATTTGCATTTCTCTAATTATTAGTAATTTATATGAATATTGACAACAAAAACTAAAGTTTTTTTTTTTCCCCTTGATAAGTTGCTGTTCATATTTTTGGATCATTTATCAATTGGAGAATGGTTCTTATTCTTATAACTTTGAATCTGTTTCTTACATTATGTTGGAAATGAGATTATCAATGAAACTTGCTACAAAGATTTTTCCTGGTTAATTATTTCTCTTTTAATCTTAGCTTTATTGGATCTGTCTATGCAAAAACTTTTAAATTTTATGTAATCAAAATTATCAAAAATTTATGCCATAACAACATTATAAAAACAATTTTTAAAGCTTATAAGAACTCATCAACACAATAATTATCTATGACACCAGAGAATCAGTGGTGAAGCATGCTGGTTATCTCCTGACAGAGAGGTGATAAATTCAGGGTATAGGATGATGTGTGTGTTTGTTTGTGTGTGTGTGCATATGTACATGTTTGTGTATACATACATATATACATAGTATATGTATAATGTATATATGCACATATATAAATAATTTGTTATAATATATAATTTATTATATATTTTATTCTGGACATGGTCAATGAAAGAATTTGTTTTGATTAGCTATGCATATTTGCTTTGAGGAATTTGGTTTTATTCTTTCCCTAATGGGGGGGTTGAGGAAAAAAATAAGTCTATTAATTGAATGAATTTTAATTAATTTTTAAAGTCTAATTTATTTAATAAAGTTTTGTTGTCTCAATTAGGTTAGCAGTTTCCTATCTTAAGAATTTATTACACATAGTCCCCTGTATGTGATATGAAATCAGTGGCCTCCCAAAGAGGCATGGCATCCAACTCTCAGCATGCACATGTCACCATAACTATTTTGGCAGAGGCGTCCTGCTAGCTATGTTCTTGGATAATTTTAGGGCATCCCACTGGGTTTGAAGTTTTCTAGATTCCCCAGTGTTAGGTTTAGAGTTCATTGATTCCAGAAGTCTATTTTATGGATTGGGGACACTCTTTTCTTTGTTTTCTTCCCGTTTTTGAAGTGGTTGGAATGCATTTGTTATGTCTCTAATGCACATTCTTTGAACAAATTAATTCCTTATTGCTGCCAATGATAGCAATATAATGTTCTAATCTGTGGTTCATCAGTAAGATTTTTTTCTACTAAAATAATGAGTTCTCTGAGAACTCCATATCCCTTTCAATTGGCCATAATTATTTCTTTTCTCTTATTTGCTTAAGAGGGAGAGAGAGTGATCATAGGATCTAGTTGATAGAGTTTATTTTCCTCCTGATCACAGATATAGAGCTTGGGAGGATCTCAAAGGCCATCTAATCCAAATCCCAAATTTAATAGATGAGTAAACTGTTTGAACCCAGATCAATGGGAAAGGTAGATGTCCTCTCTTTTGGCCAAACTCTTCACTTTTCTAGGTTGAGTTTCAAGTTTACTATAATATTGGGAGTGGAAGGAGATCCCTAGAGGAGAAAGTTCCTTGCCAAAGCCCAAAGATACATACAAGGTGAGATGGAAACATCATTTTCAAAGTAGTAAGGACATGGAGATTTTATTGTTGTTTTTGCTGTTGTTGTTGTTCAGTCATGTCTGACTTCATGACCCCGTTTGGGATTTTCTTGGCAAAGATACTGGAATGGTTTGCCATTTCCTTCTCCAGCTCATTTTACAAATGAGGAAACTAAGACAAACAAAGGTTAAGTTACTTGCCCAAGGTCACAGAGCTAGTAAGTGTCTGAGGCTGATTTGCACTCATATCTTCCTGATTCTAGACCCAGAACTCAATCCACTGTGCCACCATGCCCCATTTCTACCTCAGTATATTGGACTATCCTTGTCAAACTGCAAGCATCATAAATTTATGGGGCAACAATCTTTAAATGCTATTGGGAGTGGGGTAGGAAAAATTGGAGATGTCTGAAATGATTGGTCAATTTTTAGAATTCTTTTTGGGGACAGCTAGATGTTGTAGAGAGCTGGACTTGCGATCAGGAAGACCTGAGTTCCAATTCCACCACAGTTACTTACTAGCTGTATGATCCTGGAAAAGTTGCCTCAGATCTCTGAATTTCAATTTCCTTAACTGGAAAAGGAGGGAGTAGAATTCAATGGCCTCTATGTTCTCTTGTAGCTCTAAATCTATGATCCTCCTTTGGTAAGATTAGTTCTTCTTGTCTTTCTGGTGCAGAGAATCTTCTTTAATCTTATTCTGGTAGCAAGAGACTTTCTTGTTATTTTCTCTCTGACAATGGAAATCTTCTGAGACCTTGAGGATGGAAGTGGAGGTGGAGATGTGTTGGCAGGATTGAGAAAAAAGCACATTCCTGAAGCATATTACCATTCAAATGGTATGGAAGGCAGGAGAAAAGGGGCTCATAGCATCCAACTCTCTCTCCATGGGGTCATCCTTATACACACAGCTCACAGGAAGACTTCTTTGACTTGGAATAAGAAAGTGCCTGTTCCCACTTGGCTTGAGCACACCAGTGCCTGCTGCCACTCTTACTCATAACTGTGTAGTTTGTATCTCGTCAGCATCAGATAATTTAATCCTTCACTTTGATTTGGTCATTTATTTCCCCTTTCCTGTGAATCAGCACTGAGTCACCTCAACTGAGACAAACACCACTGAGGCCTTTACTGTCTAGAAGGAGACACTGAGCCAGCCAAACTTAAGTCAATTCATTAATTAACAAAATCATCCTTGTTCACTAAGAGGATACAGAGAAGAATAAAATAGTCTCTGGCCTTAAGGAGAATATGATCTATTTGAGGAGACAAGATAAAGACATATTAGAAGGAGAGTGACAGACCTAGGATTTCACTCATGTAGGGAAAGCCCAATGGGAAAATATCTTTGGCCAATGTAAATCTGTACCTACCTGGGACCTTATGATCTAAGACAGTTACTTGGGTCACTGAGAAATAAAGTCAAATCAACAAGCATTTATCAAGCATTATTAGGTTGTGACTTGCCCAAGGTTTCATGATCCTTTCTTCTCAGAGGGAGAACTTGAATCCATGGAAGTTAAAACATGCCCTTTCTGGCTATAAAGTATGCATATCTTTTGATCCAGCAATATTGCTTCTAGGGCTGTATCCCAAAGAGATCATAAAAATGGGAAAAGGACCCACATGTGCAAAAATATTTATAGCAGCTCTTTTTGTGGTGGCCAAGAATTGGAAATTCAGGGGATGCCCATTAATTGGGGAATGGTTGAACAAGTTGTGGCATATGAATGTAATGCTATATTGTTGTTCTATAAGAAATTATCAACAGGCAGACTTCAGAAAATCCTGGAAAGATGTATATGAACTGATGCTGAGTGAAATGAGCAGAACCAAGAGAACATTGTTCACAGAAACAACCATAGTGTGCGATGACTGATTTTGATAGACTTAGTCCTTCTCAGCAATGCAAGGACCTAAAACAATTCCAAAGGACTCATGATGGTAAATGTCATCCACATCCAGAGAAAAAAACTATGGAGTTGGAATGCAGAGTGAAGCAGACTATTTTCTTTTTTTGTTGTTGTTTGTTTTGTTTTTTCTTTTGCATGGTCTCTTGCATTCATTGTAATTCTTCTATGCAACATAACTAATGTAAAAATGTGTTAAATAGGAATGTATGTGTAGAGCCATATTACATTGCAAGCTGTTTGGGGGAGAGAAGGGGAGAAAATTAAAAACTTATGAAAGTAAATATTGAAAACTAAAAATAAATAAATTAATAATTTTTTTTTAAAAAGCATACCTTTAGGATATGTAAGATAGACAACTAAATGACTGACAAATATCCATGATTACATTCCCTGACTTCAAAGGAATTCTGCCAATCCTCACACTTAGATTAACTCAGTATAAAAATTAGAATAATGGGTAGGACACTGAACTTTAAGTCCGGAAAACTTGACTCTAAACACTTGCTATGTATGTGACCTTGGGCAAGTCACTTAACATCTTTCAATTTCAGATTCCTTATCTGTAAAATGGAGATAATATTAGCACCCACCCAAGTGATAAGATAATTAATCTAAACCTTTTGTAAAATGCCAAGAAAAGTTCCAAAAGGGTAAATGACATAGTTATAAAAGGTGAAACCATTAAAAAAAATTGATAGAACCAGAAAGATAGTTCCTTTCATATCTATGGGTAGAGAACAAGTCCATGACTGAAGGATAGAGAGGCTCATAGCAAACAAAATGGACAATTTTCACTACATAAAATTAAAAGGTTTTTGTACAAACAAAACCAGCCTCATTAAAATTATAAGGTGAAAGAGATTTTTTTTTAAGTTTCTTAAAATTTTAAAAAGAGAAAAAAAACTTGCATCAGGTTTCTGTGATAAAGGTCTAATTTTTCAGATACAGTAGGAGTTGATCCAAATTTATAAAAATGATTGCCACTTATGAATTGATAAATGGTCAAAGAATGTGAACAGGCAGTTTTCAAAGGAAGAAATTCAAGCTATTGACAACCACGTGGAAAAAATGCTCCAAGTAATTAATAGAGAAATGCAAATTAAAGCAACTCAAAGGTTCCAAAATCATTCTCACAAATTTGGTAAAGAAAACAAAAAAGGAAAATGATAGATGTTGGAGAGAGGGTGGGGAAAAAAGGCACATTGATGAACTATTGATAGAACTTTGAACTGATCCAGCCATTCTGGAAAGTAGTTTGGAACTCTGCCTCAAAAATCATTAAGGGGGATGCTAGGTAGCACAGTGAATAGAGCACTGGCCCTGGAGTCAGGAGGACCTGAGTTCAAATCCAGCCTCAGACACTTAACACAAAAACTAGTCATGTGACCATGGGCAAGTCACTTAAGCCCAATTGCCCTCCAAAAAGCCAAAAAAAAAACCAAAAACAAATCAAAAGTCATTAAACTATGTGTACTCTTTGGCTCAACAATACTACTACTCAGTCTGTATCTAGCAGCAATCAAAGAAAGAGGGAAGGTACATTGTGACAAAAAATATTTATAGGCGCTCTTTTTGAAGTGGCAAACTGGAAATTAAGCAGGGAGAGATGCTCGTCAACTGAGGAATGACTGAACAAATTATGGCATATAATTGAAATAGGATACTATAGTGCCATAAGAAAAGATAAAAGAGATAGCTTGGAGATACCTGGTAAGACTCATGAACTGATGCAGAATGAAGTGGGCAGAACCAGGAAAACAATTCATATAGTAACAGTAACATTGCAAAGACAACAATTTTGAAAGACTTTGATCAATGTAATGACCAAACATAACTACAGAGTAATGATATGAAGCATGCTACCCACCTCCTGACAGAAAGATGATAGATTCAAGATGCAGAATGCAACATGTATTTTTGAACATGGTAAATGTGGGGATTTGTTTTGCTTGATTATGCATGTGTGTTATAAGGGTTTTCTTTTTTTAAAGGAGGGGAAAGACAACAGATGAAAGGGAAGCTAGAGAAGTAGGCAAGTGAAAGGTACACAGTACAGGGACATGATGGAGTAGTTCAGAGTGAAAAATAAAGAAATGGTGGACCTGGATACCTTTCTTAAATGAAGATATTGGGAGGAACCTGTATAATAGAGGAGCGAGGACTTCAGGGGTGGAGAGTACTTTTGATGTGTGAATTCCAGAACTGAATGGATCTTTCCAGGGTAAAGAAGTTTTTGGAGCAAGATGGAGCTATCCAGAGTGTAGCTCAGCATGGGCGGCCAGGTGGCTCAGCGAGTAAGAGCACCGGCTCCAGTGTTGGAATGACCTGGGGATCAAATCTGGGCTCAGATATCTAGCACCACACCCAGAAATAAATAACCATGTAACCTTGAGCAAGTTACTTAACCCCTATTGCTTAAAAAAAAAAAAAGGGTGTAGCTCAGTGAGAAATGATAGGACTAAAGGAGTTATCCCTCAGGTTCCCTAAAGGGAATGGAGACTTAAAGGCCAAAGAGCACAAAAGTTGCCAGGAAGAGCCACAAGGGCCATTGTAAGTTGTGACTGTCTCAACTTCTTGTATGAAAGTGGTACCCAGCCTCATGAGTGAAATGTAATATTTCTTAGACTTTCAGCCAATAGCTCAAAAACTTGAATTTCTAACCTATGAACCCATTTTCGCTCCATCAGAAGGGCTTAGGGAAAATGCTTTACTCTGATGTCCTGCCCTCGTCAGAGTCACTTTGTGTGAGGTGTTATTATGTTCTCCTGCAGTCTCCCTCTTAAATGGATGATCAGAATAGCAAGTGGATAATTTTTTTCCTACTCAACTGTGCTGCACCTTTACCTAATTTGAGAGCACAAAGAAAAATTAATAGATGGCCACTTTATGTAAATGCCTCTCTCTTTTATGTCTTATTATATTTCAGGGAAAGGAACAGCTCTGACATTTAGAGAATGGAGAGGTTTTTCAATGGAAATTTGTTAAAATGTGCTTGGCAGTAATGGTTTTCCTTTGTTAGGGTTTTCTGGGAGTCTGTGAGTGTGTGTGATTTTGGAGACCATCAGCTCAGGGTTAAATTTATGCATCTCTGAGGATTATCAGTCTGGAAGGGACCATTTGCCAGCCTTCAGGATCATCTGTTCCTAAACCATCATTAAAAGAGGGCTCAAAACTGGGTTTAATGAAATTCTAAGTATTTCCCCCCACTTAAAACTGGTTCTTGAATTATGAAATGAGGTAAGAAGCAAATGAACCTTGTAGCTTGGTGTTTCTCAAAGCAAAAAGACTTTGGCTACTGGGGTAAGGATCCACTATTTGATGAAAGCTATCGGGAAAATTAGAAAGTGGTTTGGCAGAAATTAGATTTAGACCAACACCCTACCACCAACAGTCTAACCATGACAGGGAAGGTATGCTATATATGCTATATACAGACAGGAAAACAAGACAGGTGCAGGGATATGCTGCAGCCAACTCCAATCACCTCAAGAGTGTCCTGCTAAATTTTTATTATAAGCATTTTTACCTTATAAATTGGGAAATTGACAAACTCTACAAATCAGGGCTTGATTTTTTCAATGTCTAGATTTAAGAAAGTGATGGATAGAATGTAAATAATATAGATTAAACTTAAAAATATAACTTGTATATTTTTTTCCCATACAGCTAGTTCTTAAAACATTTTCCAGCACACTACTGTGTAGGTGTCATGATTTTTTTGTTGTTGCTTTTCAGTCATATCTGACTCTTTGTGACTCCATTTGGGGTTTTCTTGGCAAAGATATTGGGTAGTTTGCCATTTCCTTCTCCAGCTCATTTTATAGATGAGGAAACTGAGGCAAATAAGGTTAAGTGACTTGCCCAGGGTCACCCAGCTAGTAAATGTCTAAGGCCAGGAAGATAAGTGTTCCTGACTCCAGGCATGGCTCTCTATCCACTGTGCCACCTAGCTGCCCTGCCATGATTAGGGGAGGTATCATATGTCCTCTGGACCTTTCTATTTCTTCTCCTTTCTTTTCTATAGATTTTTTTTAAGTCATCAGGTCGAAGTTACTTAATCTTTCAGTGCTTCAGGAAACTCGTAAGACTAATACACACATATTTATGTATTTATACACACACACATATATATACATATTTATAGGTAAACCTACACATACCTATATATACATATACACACATATGTACACATATATGTATATATACACGTGTACATATGTATACACACATATATGCATATCCATATATGTGTATTTATATCTATCTATATATGGATATAGATGTAGAGAGATAGAGATAGAGGGGTGGCTAGGTGGCACAGTGAATAGAGCACTGCCCCTGGAGTCAGGAGGATCTGTGTTCAAATCCAGCCTCAGACACTTAACACTAGCTGTGTGACCTTGGGCAAGTCACTTAACCCCAATTGCCCTGCCCCTCCCCCTCCAAAAAAAAACAAAAAAAAAGGAAGGAAAAAAAGAGATAGAGATATAGAGATCTAGATGGATATAGATATATAGATATAGGACATCTCAGTCCCTCTGAGGCTATGATCCCAATTCACATTGGCAGAATAGGCCCAGCAGGGGAAAACCTCCCCAGGTTCAGGGTACTCTGTGAATCTGCTGCCTTACCACCCCCTCTGTGAGTCTGCACTCCTAAAATTCGAGTTCATGAGCCCCAACTGGTTTATTTACCTTCAATAGTAAATCATAATGACTTAGAGCCAGCACCTCCAAGCAAAGGCACTAAAGGCACAGACTGTAGTGTAGTGAACAATAGCACTCTACCACAAATGCATGTGGCATCATTAGAAAAAGTGGTCCTAGGGAATTCACTAGGGCAGAGGCAAGCACTCAGGGAGTGCACGTGGGCCCAGGCCATTCCCACCTCTAGCATCTCAGGGTCCCAATATCCTTGTCTCTTGCAGTATCCTTATGTAGCTCCCCCTAGTGCAGTGTCTCTGACAGGCAGGTCATTCATCTTGGTTTCCTCATCATGTTCCTCTCTACAACTTGACTCCTGACAAATGGGGAGAACTCCCCCTCAACTCCCAGAGTTCTTCCTATCTGGTGACTTGATTGATTGATGGTGCTCCCTGACTCCTACTGGACAAGTAGGTTTTGCTGACTCCAAAGTCAACCCTTTATCCACCATGTTAAGATAACGACATTGTCAAGGACGCTGTTCTGAGAATCATTTTATCTGAACCCCCAGCCTCATGTAGGCAAGAAGTATTCTCAATCTTCTACTGTGAGCGACTTAGGTCAGTTTTCAGTCTCTTTCCTTTCCTTTCCCTTTTTGGAAGTGGATGACCAGATACTGTCCATGGAGCTCTTGGTAAACATCAGCGATTTCTAAATGGGGAGGTTTTACTCCCCATTCAGTGATCAGAAGCCAGGAGTCTAAAATAACCATATTCTTTCCTTTCCTTTAAAAATAATATTCTGAATTTAGGAAACATCAACCACTTTCTTGAATTCAGGATCACAGCATTTTAGAATCAAAGGGGAGACAAGCGCTGAAGTACTTTCTTTCTCCTATTGGGATTTTCCCCTCCCAACGAGGTACCCAAAGTTCTCATGCTTTTCTTTAGTCCTCTTCAGGAATGCTCACAGTGCTCCCCTACTCCAGTGTACATAGAAAAAGCTCTCTTTACACTCCCCTAAACCCATAATCGTTTGCGTGCACACATATATGTATCCATATATACATGTATGTATATATAAATATGTGTTTACGTGTATATGTATAAATATGTGTATGTGTGTATACATATATATGTATACAAACACTTATACAAAATTCTCCCTAAAACCCAACTCCAACTTAGAAATGAGGTGATGAATTCATTCATGGTATGGTTCTAATAGCTAGTGAGAAATTAAATGCACATAAAAGAAATAATATCTTAAGCCCAAATAATCCAAATGACTGAAACTCTAATTTGGGGATTTCAGTAGAATTCAGGCAATGGAGAAGATACTTTGGGGCAGGGAGTATCTTCCCAGCATGTCACATAAGACTGTTGTTCATCCTTCTTTTTTGAAGAGGACCAGTGATGTCATGTCTTAACTGGCATGTGAATTGGATTTAAGTGAGGCAAAAGTGTACAGAGGCATCAGCCTCTTTCTTCCAGAGTTATCTAAGTACAGTGGAAGACAAAAGTCATGACAATGGATGATGGCCCACGATTCAGTTGATGACCTTGGTGTCTCCAATGTCTGACCAAGATCTAAGTGTTCCACAGCACCTGCTTCCACCGCCTTCATGGCTATTGGAGCAAGTGGTTCTCATCTGATCATTCTGCTGGGAGGAAGATTTCACACACTTGGGGTAGACATTCCCCTAAATCACCCATGGATTCGAGGCCTGTCAGTCACCCTCAACCTGGCTTAGCCCATCTGCTGAGATGGTTTTTCCTGGGCTGTGACCACTGTACATGCTTCCTGGAGCCACAGATGAGAGTTCAGTGACAGGTGGACACCAATGGTGGATGAGTAGCCCTGGAAAAGGCTCAGCAAGCCCTCAATCCATAGGCACCAGTCCTCTGGGATCTTAGAGGCCATCTGGGTCAATCTCCTCATTTCACATCTCTCACTTTATATATAAGACAAGAGAAAGAGGAGAAGCCCATAGTGCTTCAAATAGTGCCCATTATGTACCAGGTACTGTGTTAAGCACTTTTTTACAAATATTATCCTATTTGCACCCCATAACCCCACCAAGTAGGTGCTATTATTATCCCATTCCACAGCTGAGGAGACTGAGGCAAATAGCAGTTAAGTCACTTGCCAAGGGTTATCTATCTATTAAGTGTCTGAGACCATTGGAATTCTGGTCTTCCCACCATCAGGCCTAGAACTCTATCCACTGGACCACTCAGCTACCTGAGGGAGTTTAAGCAACTTACCCAGTCACACAGATAGTAAGCATTAGAAACTTGGTCATTTGATTCCCATGTCAGTGTGTAAATCATGCAGCCTCAGTGCCCCGCCCCCTTTCTCTTTGTCTTTCTTTTTTCTCTCTTTCTCCTTAAGCTTCCTTTTCTTTCCTTCCTTCCTTCCTTCCTTCCTTCCTTCCTTCCTTCCTTCCTCCCTTCCTTCCTTCCTTCCTTTCTTTTTTCCTTCCTTCCTCCCTCCCTTTCTGTCTTTTTTTCTTTCTTCCTCCCTTCCATGTGTCTGTCTCTTTCAGTCTTTCTTGCTTTCTCTTTAATCTCACTTTAGCCCTGACTTACTACTCTTAATATTGCTGGAAAAAGACAAAGCAGGAAAAAAATAGATGTTCTATTCCTCTTTCCAATCTCCAGCTCTTTCCCTCTGTCTCTTTCCCTCCACCCCTACCTCACCACAGGCATTCAGGATGTTTTTAGCAAGGAAACATTCAGCATCCCTTAAAAATCCCAGGCTGAACTTCAAGTCACAGTTTTGATATGCTCCTGCTCTCTGGTGAAAGTGGCCTTCAACAGATGGGAAACTATCTTCCCTCATAGCTTTGGAGGAAAGACTAGTCTACATCAAATCTTGTTAATGATTAAAATGGAGAGATAGAATCATCCACAGAACCTCAATGGATAGATGTTGTTCAAAATTTGATTTTAATATACAGATAAGTAGCCTGTCAAACTCCTAGCCAAATCCCAGTACCAATCAATTCATCAACAATCATTTATGTGCCTATTATATGCCTGGAGCCAGGCTAGGTACCAGGAAGACAAAGAAAAAAAAATAAACAGTTCCTGTTGTCAAAGAGTTTGCAATTTATGGGGGCAAATAGATCATGCCATCTCTCAGTCCCTTGAAAAGATATTGAAGCAAATTGTAGATTTTACATATTTTATACAAAGGCAAGATGTTGATTCTCTTATTTCAAGAGGAGGGCAATATGGGTTAGTTGAGAATCAGAGGACCTGGATTGAAAATCTCCCTCTGATACTTAATCTCCCTGGGTCTGTTTCTTCATCTTTAAAATGGGGAGGGGTTACACTAGATAGGCTCTGAGGCACCTTCTAACTCTAAAGCCATGATCCTATAAACTTCTAAACATTTAAAACTATCAGAAAATGGAATGGATTGCCTCCATGACTGGTAAGGAAGGGAGTTCTCCTCCAAGGGAGATGTTCAAGTAGAGACTCATATATAATACTCATATATCAGATACTGCATATCTGATTCTTTAAGGAGGGAGCAATCAGGAAGATCTGAAGAAGCTTCCCATAGGAATTACTACGTGAGTTAAGTCTTGAAGGAAATCAGGAATTCTAAGAAGCAGAGATTAAAAGACTGCATTCCTAACATGGGACAGAGCGTGGTCAAAAGCACAGAGGTGAGAAACTGAATAGTGTGTTTGGGGAACAGCAAGGTCAGTCTGGCTAGCATGTAAGAGTACATGTAAGAATATAAACTTAGGGGCGGCTAGGTGGCACAGTGAATAGAGCACCAACCCTGGCGTCTGGAGGACCTGAGTTCAAATATGACCTCAGACACTTAACCCCAAATGCCTTGCCTTTCCCCCTCCAAAAAGAAAAAAAAAAAGAATACAAACTTAGAAAGGTAGACCAGAAGCAGATTGTGAAGAGCTTTAAATGCCAAGAAGAGGAGTTGGTATTTTATTACAAAGGCAGCAGAAAGGCATTGAAATTTTGGGGGCAGGGAAGTGATAAGGCATATCTTAAACTTTATTTTGGTAACTGAGTAGAAGATGGAGTACAGAGAAAAGACACTACTGGGTCATTCATCTGCTACTCTGCCTGATTGCAACTCAGGGATGAAGATGCCCCTCCCAAGTTAAATTCATCACATCTAATATCATCACCTTGTTGCTAACTTGACTGACAGCACCTCCATCAGCTTTATCTCCCTTCTGATTGGAAGGCTGGAGGGTAGAATACCAAACTCTTCCCAATGCCTTCCTTTATAGAGGACAGAAATTGGAGTTATATTTTTGGTTTTTTGTTCATTTGGTTTTTCTCACTCTACTCTTCATCTACCATTCTGCCTGGTTTCAGCTCCACAGATAAGATGCCCCTGCCTGTACTGGGTACCCCCAGTGACCTCCTTTTTACCCCATTTCCCCACCTCCTTTTGTGTGTTGTATCCTCCCCTAATTATCTTGTAAGCTCCTTGAGAACAGAGACTGTCCTTTTTATTAACTGTATCCCCATCACTTAACACAGTGACTGGCACATAGTAGGTACTTAATAAATGTTTATTGGATAAGATTAGAACTTAGGAGTCCAATTGGGAAACCATCATAATAGTCCAAGCAAGAGGTGATGAATACCTGATCTAAATCTTCTATAAAGGAACTACTGTGTTGCAGTTAAAAAAAAAAAGGCAAATGCACTAAATTTGGAGTCAGGGATGTTGGGTTGGAATTCTAGTGCTGCCACTTTGTATTTGTTCTACTTTGGGAAAGTCACTTAAATTCTCTGAGTTTCAATTTCCCCATCTATAAAATGAGAGGAATAGACTAGATCAGAGGTGTCAAATTCACTGCCCACAAAACTCTTCAATGGCACCAGAACCAGACCAAAAAGTATTTGGGAAATGTTTAACAAAAGAAATTTTAAAATACAACATAGATATGTTAATTTGTCAATATGCAGGGGCAAGTAGGTGGCACAATGGATAGAGCACTGGGCTTAGAATCAGAAAGACTCATGTTTATGAGTTCAAATACAGCCTCAGACACTTATTAGCTGTATGACCCTGGTCAAGGCACTTAACCCTGTTTGCCTCAGTTTCCTCTCGTAAAACAAGCTGAAGAAGGAAATGGCAAACCACTCCAGTATTTTTGCCAATAAAACACCAAATGGGGGTCATGAAGAGTCAGCTATGACTGAACAACCACAAAAAAAAATCAGTATGAGACCCATAGGATTCCATTTGTTTTTGAGTTTGACCCCACTGGACTAGACAGCTTCCAAAGTCCCTTTCAGCACTAACTCTATCATACTATTGCATCTCACTAAAATCTTTCCTCCAGATCTTTTAACTCCATGAGTACCATTGTAGCATTTCAGCCATCCATGTATTACATCACAGGCCTAGCTTTTCTTTTCCAACCATACATTTCCTTGATGATATGCTTTATGCAACTTGCTATATGCCCAAGTCATAGTCAATGACAAGCTGCAGATTGCTAAAATCCACTACTCTCCTCTTCATGGCCCTTTATATCACATGCAATTTTAATTCTTTGGAAATTAATAGGATTCCATGACTCATATTTCCACCTAGCATCACTAGAGAAACAATGATGTTAAAGAGAGATTATTATCTCATCAAAAGAAGGTTAGTGCTATTATATTTTAACCAATATAATAGTCCTGAGGGAGCCTTGAATTTCAATATTGTAGTTATAGTTCCCTGCCTTCCCAGGTCACCACAAATGAGACTTAGTATGACTGTGAAAGATATAAGACTGAGACAGCTTTGTTAAAGCTTAAGAAAAACAAATCAGGAAATAGGACAGATGTCCACATATGCCTCCTCAGACACATTAGTCATAGATCTTAGAATGCCAGAGCCTGGAAATCAAGGTAGATTGTCTAATGAACCACTATCCCCATTTTGCAAGCGAAGATGCTGAGTTTCAGAAAGACCAAGTGATTTCCCCAAGGGCTACAGAGCCAATGAGTGACAGATCTGGACCTAGCGTCCCTTTCTCTTGACTTTTCCCATCATTCTCCATATCAAGTTCAACTATCCTTTCCTGTGAGATTGCAAAGCTTCAATTAATAATAACAACAAAAATAACTAGCATTTCTATAGTACTTTTAAGTTTACAAAGTATTTTAAGATACTATCTCATCTGAGCTTCACAACAATTTGGGGAGGTAAGTACTATTATTATCCCCATTTACAAATAAGAAAACTGAGACAGACAAAGGTTAAGTGACTTCACCAAAGTAATACAAATATTCACATCGCTAATTAATATCTAAAGCTAGATATGAAGTTGGTCTTTCTGACTCCAAGTCCAGTGTTCCGTCCTCTGTGCAAATCAATTCAATCTTTATCCACCTTTACCTTTGTTGTCGTTGTTTGGTGGTTTTTTAGTCCTGTCTGACTATTTGTGATCCCAGTTGGGGTTTTCCTGGCAATGATACTGGAATGGTTTGTTTGCCCTTTGCCTTTTCCATTTCATTTTACAGATGAGGAAACTGAGGCAAACAGAGTAACACAGCTAGTACATGTCTGAGGCCAGATTTGAACTTAGGAAGATGAGTTTTCCTGACTCCATACCTGGCACTCTATCCACTGTGCCACATAGTTGCCCCAACCCAAACATTAATCATGAAGGAAGTGATTATCCAGTGAGTAGGGGCAGGTAGCTGGTGTAGTAGATAGAGTGCAGGGCCTGAAGTCAGGAAGACACATCTTCCTGAGTTCAAATCTGGCCTCAGACACTTACTAGCTGTGTGATCCTAGGCAAGTCTCTTAACCCAGTTTGCCTCAGTTTCCTCATCTGTAAAATGAGATGGAGAAGGAAATGGCAAATCACTCCAGAATCTTTGCCAAGAAAACCCCAATGGGGTCACTAAGAGTCAGACATGACTGAAAAATGGCTAAACAACAAACATTCAGGGGGAGGCCACAGTTCCTTCATTGTTAATGTGATGGGAGAAACAACGATTTTTATTTTGGATTTTGAGTGGATATTGAGGGAAAAAAACTAGAAGTTTAGGGGCTGTGATGGAGGGAAAATTTTAGCACATGATAGAGGGATTTTCCACCCACCACTTAAAAGGAGGAATGAGTGGCAGACAGATGCAAGGAGGCTGTATTTCCAAGGCCCATAGCTATTCAACACTTGTTTGCTCATCTCAGAACAAAATACTGAGAGGCCAGACCTTAAAGGGAATAAAAATTACTCAATTCACAATCAAATGAAAATGCTATGGGCTCAAAGCCAGAGAATGTTCTTGAATTGGACTTTTTTTTAATGCCCTAAATTTAACCAGCTGGATTTCTTTTTAAGTACCATGCTATTTAACCTTTTGAAATGAAGCATCTGCCTTTTAATGGGAAATCTACATTTCATTGTAAAGATAGAACTGAAAGTTTTTGACTTAGTTACTTTACAGAAAAGTGAATTCAGACACTTCCTCCTGCCTTCTCTGGGTCTTGAAGCCACAATTACAGCGAACGACTTGAATGGCAACCACTGTTTAGGGAAGAAGGAAGAAAGAGGGGACTGGGATTCTGACCATTATCAGACCAGGTGGCATGTATAGATGTAGCTACTGCCTGAATAGTCCTTTCAAGGCTCACAAGTCTAGAGACTGTACTGAGTGAACAACTTGAAGTCACAGTCATAGTCTAGCTCAGGGGTGAGGATCCTGTGGCCTTGACGTGTGGCCCTCTGGGTCCTCAAGTGTGGCCCTTTGACTGAATCCAAACTTCACAGAACAAATCCTTTTTATTGAGGGAATAGACTAGCTAGAATTGTCTTTTCTTAGTCCATTCTGTAGGATATGGGTCACAGTTTGGGAATGATTACCAACTCAATGATTCTGTTGATTCAGAAAAGATACTTTAAAAATATTCTTAGAAAATGAAGGAGAGAGAAGAGAAAGGAGGAGGTGGAGGGAGAGAAAGAGAAAGAGGGGGGAGGGAAGGAAGGAAAAGGAGAGAGAGAGAGCAGAGAAAGAAGGGGAGAGAGAGAGAGATCAAGTATTTCTTGAACTCCTACTAGATACAAAGTATAATATACACCATAAGGGAATAAGGTCCCTTTCTTTAAGGATATTACAATCTAATCATATGAAAATGACAACAACTAGCATTTCCACAGCACTTTGAGGTTTTAAAAGCATTTTACATATATTATCTCATTTAATCCTCACAACGACCCTCTGAGGTAGATATTACTATCATCTCTATTTTATATATGAGAAAAACTGAGGCTGAGAGAGGTTGCATGATTTACCCAGGATCACACAACTAGTAAGTAACTTGAGGCAGGATTCTGTCAGTCAATCTAGGTGCCAGGTATGGTGCTAAGCACTGAAGATACAAAAAAAAAAAGACAAAAGACTATATCTGCTCTCCAGGAGCTCACAACATATAAGCAAGCAACCAGGTACAAACAAGCTATATGCTGGATAAATTGGAAATAATCAAGAGGGAAGACATCATAACTAAGGGGAATAAGAAAAGGCTTCCTATAGAAGATAAGATTCTAGCTCAGACTTAAAGGAAGACAGGAAGTGAAGATGAGGAGGTAGAGCATTCCAAGCATGGGGCATAGTTGTTGAAAATCCCCAGTCAGTAGATGAGGGTTTTTGTTTGAGGAATAGCAAGGAGGTTGTCATTGGAGGTGGGAGAGGTGACTCATAAGGTGTAAGAAGACTAGAAAGGTGGGAGAAGCACAAGTCATAGAAGGTTTTGAATGCCAAACAGAGGATTTTATATATGAGCCTAGATGTGATAGGGAGCCCCTGGAATTTATTGATTAGGGAAATGACATGGTCAGATCTGTACTTTAGGAAGACTAATTTGACAGCTGAGTGGAAGATGGACTGAAGTGGAAAGAGACTTAAGGTAGAGAGACCAACCATCAGGCCATTATAATAGTCTAAGGATGAGGTAATAAAGATGGACACCAAGATGGTGGTGATGTCAGAATAGAGGAGAAGCATCTGCAAAAGATGTTACCCAAGTAAAATTGACATGTCTTAGTAGCAATTGGATATAGGGAGTGAGAAAGTATGAGGAGTCATGGATGATACATTGGTGGTGAGCCTGGGTAACTAGGAAGATGGTCACACCTTCTACAGAAATATAGAGAAGTTAGGAATCAAATTCGAGTCTTCCTAATTCCAGTTCCAGCACTCTGTCCTTTCTACCCCCTAGCTGCCTCACATGACATAGACACATAGAAAGATAAAAAACTATACAACATTTGGATGATAAGTGCCAAATAGTGGCACAGACAATTAGTGTAAGAGTTTCTAGAAAGGCAAGATTACTTCAAGTTGGATTGAGTAGAAAAGGGAAATGGGATTTGAGATGGCTTTAAAGAAAGTCATTATAAGTATGTGACAAAATAGAGTAGCTAAGGCTATATATCCTTAATGGTCATAGTAAACAAGCAGGCCTTAAGTTATTATCCTCTGCCCTACTAGGTGATTCATCCAAGGGAGCCCATAGCTAAGATATCTGGAATGCAAATGAACCAATCCCAAGGTGATTTGGAGAAGACTGTTGGGCCCCTTGCCTCTTTGACCTGTAAAAATCCCTCTTCTCAACCCTCCTGTTAAGAGTGATACAATCTCCCAAGGCTGGCATCTTGAGGCCTCATATCTTGCACCCTCTCCTCATGAGTGGTCCTATGTGGCTGATATGCTGTCTTTATATTCCTTCCTTCTCCTTCCCCCCTGCTAACCCATCGCAATTCTACCCTTTTGCTTATGCTACGTGCATGTACTAATAAACTGAGTTGCAGTTGAATTCTGGAAATGTATTCTTCCTGAATCCCTGATCCCAAGTGAGTTGCCTCTTGAGCTTGAGGCATAGAATCTTGGTCTCATTTCTCTAACCTTGAGAAACCTTTGACTCATTCTAATTCGGAGATAGTTAGGATTTTAATAGACTAAAAAAGGAGAACACTCTAAGAACAGTAAAGAAAAAAGGAGGGAAGTATAAAGGGAAATAGGTAGTTAGGTGGCAATGTGGATAGGGTATTAGACTTGTAGTCAAGAAGATCTGAATTTATAATTACTAGCTGTGTGACCCTGGGCAAGTCACTTAACCCTATTTGCCTCCATTTTCTCATCTGTAAAATGAGCTGGAGAAGGAAATGGCAAACCATTCCAATGTCTTTGCCAAGAAAACCCAAATGGGGTCACAAAGAGTCATATACAATTGATATGACTGAAAAACAATAAAAAGAAACAAGTAGAATATATAGAAAAAAGAGAAGAATTGGAGAGAGAGGTAGAAATGATAGGAAGAAGAGAATAGACCATTATGCCCCCATTGGCTGCCCCAATAATAATCCCAGAGACCTCTCTTGTCCTTCTTACCTTTATTTACCCTAAACTGCCTAGTAGCCATCTATCCTATGGCCATTTCCAAGTCAGAGGCCTCTGCAATGTCCCTTAGAGATCTCTGACTCTCTGGTCCTGAATTAAGAAGGGTAGACCCCAAATCCTGAGACCACTTGACTTTTTGCTCTAATGCATCCTGAGGAGGTAGCAGAATCACTGGATTTCTTCTGCCACCATTCTTTCTCCTTCAGATGCAAACTTTCCTACGGAAATGATCCCAAAGGAAGAATAGTCAAAGTCTATTCTATTTGCCTATACCTACCCCTTATTCTGTTCTCTTGGGCATGGGCCCCAGTTTGGGAACCATTGCTGTAGTTTTAATTTGGGAGTTCACAGACCAAATTCTACACAAGGGTTCTCTTCCTAAAACATACTACCTAGATATGTTGGGGGAGGGGCCCCATTTTATCCCATATTTCCAGGCATAGCAAGACATTTTGGGGCAGCCATTATATGTTCATGGCTGAAGTATATATGCTTCAAATGAGGGGGGGTTGCACAAGGGAAAAATATAGTAAATGTTGTTGCAAATATTTTCAGATCAAGTAATATGTCTCTAAAAAAAAGTGTAACTTTTTTTGGTCTGGGACCCAGATGAGGGTGTAGCTGAGATTATAGGTGGGGCATCATTAAATCAAGATATCACATTAGATTCAACAAGTCTTTTATGTGTCTAAGGAACAAATAACAACCAAATTATCATTCTAAAAGTTTGCCTAAAGAAAGATTTTCTTTACTGAGAAATCAGGCAGAAAAAAATCTGCAACAACTATGACCCCAAAAATGAGAAATTTCTTTCTAAACCCAAGTCTCTGTGCTGTACAAAGCAGCAGTCATGCAAATTGCCATGTACTCACTCAATAAGGGCATCTAAAATTAGTTTCTAGGAAAGGAGACAAGGCAGAGGTTACCTCTGCCAGAGCCAAGAAATTTTAGCCTAATTGAACAACGATGGTGGCTCCAGAAACAAAGTAGAAGTGTTATTACTCTAGTCATTGACTTCTTTTCCTTTTAATCAAGTTGCAGCCCATTGATAGAGTGTAGTCATAAACATAATAGAATCTGGGGATAGGGAGGCACCTTACTCACCTTCTATCCCAATAAAATGGCCTATTAGCTCTACTCTTTTTTTCTACATTCTATTTTCTTCCTCTCTAATGGTCCCTCACATCTGGAGTGCACTCCCTCTGAACCTTGGATCCATAGCACACTTTAGGTGCTACCTCCTCCATGATGCCTTCCTGCTCCTCCCAGTCATTAACTTTCACTTCCTCTTGCTTCTTATTTACTTATCTGCAGATATGTTCTACTGTTCTTTCCCCACCTCAGCTCCAGTAGAATGCAAACTACAGTAATGTAGTGTTATTTTAATGTAATGTTACTCATTACACACATTAGTGTTACTTCCACATATTGTTTTGTTAATCTTTGTTTCTCCCAGGTTCAGCATAATTCCTTGCATCTAATAGGTGCTTTGTTGTTGTTGTTGTTGTTAGTCTTTTGTTTTCAAAGAGGACCAATGACACCATGGTGTGATGTCTTGACTTGCCTGTGAATTGGATTTAAGTGAGGCAGAGCTGCATAAAGTTGTCAGCCTCACTCTCTCTTCTAGTCATCAAAATCCAGTGGCAAGACAAATGTGGTGATGGCCGCGGATGCAGTGGATGACCTTGGTATCTTCGATGTCTGACCAAGGTCTGAGCACTCCACAGTGCCTGTTTCAGCTATCTTTTTGGCTGTTGGAGCAAATTATTCTCATCTGCCCATTCTGCTGGGGAAAGTCTTTGAATGCTTAGGGCAGACACCTCAACTACCGCGGGGTTTGAAGCCTGGCGAATACCCTCAGTCTGGTATAGTCCATCTGCTAAGACAATTTTACCAGGGTGTGCCTGCTATGCATACTATAGCTTCTTGGAGCCATGGGTAAGAGAATTAAAAGAATTTAACTTACAGGTCTTCTAGTCCATTAAATGAAGGAATCTATTCTATTTCATCATCTATCCTCTGCTTGAAAATCTCCGTTACAGGTAGCTTACTACTTCATAGATTGGTCCATGATTAGAGAGCTCTAATTGTTAGGATACTTTTCCTTAATTGTTTTAATTTTACTCTCTGGGACAAAAGGAAGGAAGGAAACTAGGCATTGTGCAAATGTTCACCAGTATTATCTAATTGGATCCTCTCAAAAACAATGGAAGATAGATGCTATCATCATTCCTATTTTACAGTTGAAGAAGCTGAGTCAGAGATTAAATGACTAGCCCAAGGTCACATAGGTAGGAACTCTCTGTGGTTGGATTTGATCTTATGTCTTCTTTACTTCAGGTCTAATTCTCTATCCATTGAACCTTCAGCTACCTGTAGAATGAACACACAATTCACATATTTGAAGAGCTAGATAGATCACTTGAACTTGGGAGTTCTGAACAGCAGTAGGGCTAAACCCAATTAGAGGTCCATACTAAGTCCAGCACCAATGTGATGAGCCCCTGGGGTTAGGAGGATTCTGAAGAAGGCTGGTTGCCAAAGGAAGAGTTAACCAGCCCAAGTCAGGAACAGAGCAGATTAAAGCTTCCATGCTAATCAACATTGGGATCAGACCCTTTAGTACCCTCTCCACTTCCAGCCTGGGTGAGACAGGGAGACCCAGCCTCAAAAAAAAAAAAAAAAATAGTCCATAACTCAACACAGTGCTCCTAATTTCAACACAACTCCAGTTCTGCCTTAGTTCCTCAGTAACTCTGGCTTATGTACTCACGGAACCAACTGCCATCATTGTAGCTTCTCTGTGTTCAAAGTCTACCTGTAAGAATTAGAATTTTTGTATCTTAGAGGGAGATGGCTTCAGAGCCTTAGCCACTCCCTGATAACATTCTCCAAGGTATCTATGCATGCTAATATTGCCCTGTCTTCCTCACCCCATTTATACTTACTGTAATTTTTGGATTCCACCAGTGTCCCCTACCCCCACCTTCAACCATCTCCTCCCTTTCTGCCCCCACCTCCCTAGTCTCAAAGGGACTTGGAGTTGGAGGGAGCCTATAAAAGCCCATCACCTAAGAGCCGGGGACAGGCTTGCTGTAACCAGTGCAGAGGTGCAACTGAAGAGCTAATTACTAAACCCTGAACATCTTGTAAGACCATGTCCCATCAGCACTGGGGATATGAACCAGGCTTGAATGGGCCAGAATGCTGGTATAAGGCTTTTCCTATTGCCCATGGAAAACGACAGTCTCCTGTGGAAATTGAGTACTCTAAAATGCAGTATGACGGTTCTCTGAAGCCTTTGAAATTCTCCTATGACCCTTCTACTGCTAAGAGAATCGTCAATAATGGTCACTCTTTCAACGTTGAGTTTGATGATTCCACTGATAAATCAGTGTTAAGTGGAGGGCCCCTGATTGGGAACTACAGGTTGATCCAATTTCATTTTCTTTGGGGTTCCAGTGAGAGCCAGGGCTCTGAGCACATTTTGGATGGAAAGCAATATACAGCTGAGCTTCACTTGGTTCACTGGAATACAAAATATGAGAGTTTCAAGGTTGCTGTGACCAAGGATGATGGACTGGCTGTTGTTGGGGTCTTTTTACAGATGGGAACTACTAAACCAGCTCTTCAAAAAGTCATTGATGCTATGAATAAAATTCAAACAAAGGGTGAAGAATCAGTCTTCACTGACTTTGACCCATCTAGTCTTCTTCCTGAGTCCTTGGAATTTTATACTTATCCTGGCTCACTAACCACTCTCCTCTCTTGGAATGTGTAACCTGGATTGTCTTACACAAGTACATCTGTGTGAGTCCTGAACAGATGGCAAAGTTCTACAGCCTTTACTTCACTTCTGCTGGTGAAAGTCCTTCAAAACACATGGTATGCAACTGGCGCCCAGTTCAGCCCCTCCATGGCAGGACAATTAGAAGATCATTCAATTGTTGATGTCTGAGAAAAATGACCCTCTAGACAAGCACAAAGCAGTCTGTACACTGGAGGCATCTCTACTAGTCCCAGTCGTTTTGTATCTGTACCTGATAATTCTTTCTTGTCGTAGACCAACTTTAAATGTTCTTAATGTGTGAACCCAATAACCTACAAGCGCAGACCCATGTGCAATGCTTGGCAAGGTGATTTTGACCTGGTGCTTTGGTGATAGCAATGCTTTTTCTGTGACAAAGAACCAATAATAAAGAATACTACAATTGTTCCTTCCCATGTAATAGGGCACATGAGTGTCTAGAGCTGTAAACTCTAAAGCTATTTTAAAAATATAACAAAGAAGAAAAATTGAAGACAAACCTCCAATAAGTGATTAAATTGCATCACTATAAAGTGTAAGAAGGCAGAATTAATAATAGTGATTCTAAGAGGTTATATTTAAGATATTGAAATATCATTTTTAAAAATTCTTACATGTTTGTAGCTATGTAATCTTTAAAACAGGGATGATGTTTTGTGAATTTTGAATTATTATCTATAAAAACATTTTAATTATAGTTATAATACAGATTATATTTCCATTCAGAGAACATATACCATAACTTAAAGAAAAAATTAATATTGTATTTTAGATATATGTTGGCTAATAAAATAGATAATTATAAAAAAATTTGGGGGGGGGGGATTGCAACTGCTTTTGGTAACTGTGAACCTTTTTCTCCTTTTCCAAAGGAGAAAGGAGGAATGTGTTATAGAAACATCAACACTAGCTGAAAACTGGTTCTTTCTAACACAACCAGGGCCTGGTCCCATTAGTATGAAACACATAAAAACTTAAGTAATGATGAGAAAGCCACACTGGGAAATGAAGAGCTCCATGGTTCAAGGAAGAGGAAACAGAAGAAATGTCTTGGTTTATAGAAGGTATAGTCACATAAGAACAAGAAGAGAAAATTTCCCTCTCTCTCCCCAAGACTGACAGTAATTGAGAGGACTTGAACTATTAGGAGGAGACTGAGTTGACAAGAGAAAAACTGTGAGAGTTTGTGCGGGAGAAGATAGTGTCTGAATGTTGCATCTACCCGAAGTACCATGGATAGTGCCTAGTGCTGAAGACAGAATCATCAGATGTTTTAAAGCAAGCCCCTAGAGATCATAAAATCCAGTCCCTTCTCTGTCAGATAAGGAAATCAAGCGGTGAAAGATGAAATAACACGCCCAAAGTCACACAAGTAAGTAATGGATCCAGAACCAACTCCCAGGTCAGTGCTCTCCTTCCACTAAATCACACTGCTTCTCCGTTGATAACTGCACAAACTAAACATTTTTTCGACCTAATGAATTCCGGAAGTTTACCTGCAGGATTGCTGGTACTGCAGTCTGTACTGGGTTTCATCTTCACCTTTCTGACTTTGATGAGCTTTGTCTATAACTCCCCAATGTCTAGCATATTAACGTCTTCCTTCTTATCTCTAGTCCTTAGCTTCTATCAATATGAAGACAGAAAGATAGGCATTTGTCAAGTGACTGTGGGGAAATGAAAGAATGGAATGGTGAGAAATTGGGAGTAACATAATCCTAGGTCTTACCACCCCCACCAGCATGTAAATTATTTAAAAGTATGGAAAGAATTCAACAGTAACACTGTGATTTGTGAGCAGATACCTCTTATGAGTGACCTTATGGATCCTTACGGAGCACCCTATTGAATGGAAGCTAATGGACTTTTTCACCAAACTCCCCTTCCATTCTGACTTGGTTCCCCTCAACTGTGCCTTATCTGTCTTTCTTACCCTTTTTCCATCTGTTTTTCTTTTACAATCCATAGTTTTCTCCATCTCTACCTATACAGCCCCCAGGAAAGGAGGGGGATTTTCTGAATGCTGAAGAGGAGATGGGTGGGCTAAAGGTGGGAAGGGAGAGGAAGGAAAAATATGAAAAGGTTTGCTTTGGTACCAGGAACTTCATCTGGTGCCACTGTTCTGCAACCAACGCCTCTAGCTTGGCTCTTTTTCTTGACCCTTCCCACTGATCCTTTCTCCCCTTCTTGTCATCCATCCCTAGGGGTTTCTCATTTGCCAGGGCTGCTCATCTCCAATCCTCCCTGCTCCCTTGGCCCAAGGGCAATGTGACTCAGAGCGGTCACCAGCCCACGGCTTTCCAGAAGCTTATAAGCCCGACTAGGAGAGAACGGGCCGAGCTTCCCCTCGGCCCGGCCCTGCCCCCGCCCTATTCTCAGAGCTCGGCTCACTTGGCCTCCAGCTGTCAACCTCGAAGCTGCTTCCTGAGGCCCGGCCGGGGCTCTAAGTGGAGAGGATGACCAAAACAGAGAAGGGGAACGGGGAAGCCAGTTGGGCTCTGCGTGGCGCCCTGGCCGCTGTGGCGTTGCTTTCCGCACTCAACGCGGTGGGCACGGTCTTCGCGCTGTGCCAGTGGCGCAGGCTGAGCGAGGCGCTGCTGGCGCTGGAGGCGGAGAGGGTTCAGCAGGCGAGAGAGGACAGCGCCCTCCGCACCTTCCTCCAGGAGCTGAGTCGAGCTCCCCAGGACATCCCGGGTAACCCCGAGCCAGATCTCCCCGGGGCTGCGCGGAACAAACGCAGTGATGCTGGGGAGCCCCAGCCACACATCCGGGCGGAGAACCAGGATATGCTGATGATGATGACTTATTCCATGGTGCCGGTAGGCGTAGATGCCGTTTCCCTCTTCCCCCCCTCATCAGGTGCTTCCACTCTGGGGTGGGCGGGAAGGTGGAAGATTGAGAGGGAAGACACGCTAAGTTTGCAAGTTCTGGGACAAAGCTTTGGGCCTTTAGGGTCCACACTAACCCAACCTAGATGCCACCTGGACGCCTCTTCCCAAATACATGTTTTAGCCTTAGGACTATGAGGAAAGGACATTAATGTGGGGATGTACTCTTGAGGGTCTGCTTCCCTTGCCTGAAAGTTTTTGAAGCTTCATCTGTCTGTAGAGAACCTATGTTGGCATGTGAAATGGTTGCATATGTGCATATTTGTAACATTGCTTAGGTATTTGAGCTTTTTTAGGTTCAAAGGTATATAACTGTATCTGACACAAGAAGAGATTGCACTTTCAAAGGAGTTCTGGATTTTTAAGTACAAGATTTCCTAAGATTTAAAAAGAAAAAAATAGTCCAAACCCCGCCCCCCATCTCTCTCCTGCCCAACTAAAAAAGAAACATTCTCTTTGCCATGGGCCAGCTGGTGAGATTGTCTGACTTCCATTTAGGTGGAAAAAGAAAAACAAAACTTCAGTGCTCTCAATATTGCCCATGAAAAAAGAGATCAGGGCCTAGTTGCTGCACAGCTTTTGGAGGGAATTTAAGTGGATGGTTGATTACTGTTATTCTAATGCTTAATAACCACAGAATGTTCATTTTAGATTTTAGGATCATAGATTTAGAACTGCAGGAGATTTCAGAAGTCATCTGGTGTACCCCACCTCCTCATTTTACATCTGCAGAATCAGGGGTGAAGTGACTTGCCAAAGGTCACACAGGTAATAATAGAGTAGAAATTTGAACCCAGGTCTATGACTCTAAGTCAGGTGCTTTTTCCACAGCACACACATGAAACAGTTCCTTAAAATTCCTTTCAGAATTTAGAAATTTATTTAGCCTTTAGAAATGCATTATTTTTGCAATTTTAAGTTAGTGGGCTACTTTACTGATTTTAATTTAATAATTACCCAGCAATTACTTGTAGATTGAATTGACCTTTCCTATTTCATTTCATTATTAATTATAATTACTGTGGGTTTATTTCACTTTATAATTAGAAGGAATTCAGTTCTGTCATCTGAAGTCAAGGGGTGTAGGAGGTACTTTTGAGTACAAGATTTGTGGAGATGTCACCACTCAAAGTCCTATTATTATACAGAATTTTAATATCTAAAACAAACTAAAAGATTCCTAAGATTATAAGGAAGCAAAACTCATGCTTGGATGATCTCTTTCAGTAGATGACTTCCAATTCCAACCTTCCTTTCAGGCAGTGTCATATATTTAAATTCTGAGCCCTCACCCCAAACAAAGATTGCAGAAAGAACCCCTTTGCTCTTCCTCTACTGCAAAATTAATGCCTCTAGGAGAGTCTCTTGTCTCCCATACTTTTTTCCTCACTGATCTAGCTGATATTCATAGTCTGTTTGGTTAGTTCACCCATATGCTTCCAACCGTAAAAATAGATCGATAGAAGAAGAATGCTATCTGGTGGAAATTGTTTTTAACAAATATATCAAAACTGTGTCCTTATATCATAATCCATTAAGTGCTACAGGCATGAGGAAAGGCCAGAGCAACAAATAAGCCTGGAAGTCGGTCTTCCTAAATTTTCTTTCCTTTGACAATCTAAAGTTCAGATTTGACTCTTAAGAGGACCTCAGGTCAATGGCACTCTAACATAGCAACTTGTTTATAGAGAATTCTGCTAGTGAAAACATCAAACTTGTTAACTAGTTTGCAAGAATTTATTTATAAATCCAAAGGCATTACTTTACTTCCAATAATATGTTGAGCATCATTGTCTAATGGAGCATGATCTTTCCTGAATACAGAAGATGCTACTGACCTCATGAAGTCAGATTTGGCACTTCTTTACAAGAGTAATCAGTTATACCTTGCCCATCACACTTGCCTCTTTGTTCTCCCTTATAGGCCATGGCACACATAAAAAGCAGGGTGGGAAGAGAGGAGGGATACCTGAGTATCAAGGAGGACGTGGCATTTTTCAGGAAGTATTGTATTTACTCTTGGGTCATGCTCCTAAATTCTTCTCATGTTCACTCTCTACTTTTCTCAGAAAAGAAGACTGCTCTCTCTCTCTCTCTCTCTCTCTCTCTCTCTCTCTCTCTCTCTCTC